>NC_058083.1:460372285-460708883 GCF_014858855.1 Bufo gargarizans | reverse complement strand
GCCCTTCACCACTACTTCCAGGGTAGTAGGCTGCTAAGAGCAGTGCTCTACCCCGGTACGTTTGGCTCCTGAGCTCCCACTGCTGCCACCCTGCTGACCCCAGCCATGCTTTCAACACATATAACTGCCAATGAACTGAGAATATATTTTTTGTTTTGTACTGAAATAGGCCACTAACGCTTTCAACCATTTAACCGCCGCCACGTGAACTGAGAATGTACTTTTGTTTGTACTGAAATGGGCCACTAAACGCTTTCAACACATATAATGCCCCGACGTAAACAGAGAATGTATTTTTCTGTTTGTACTGAAATAGGCCTAAATGCTTCAACACATATAACCGCTGCCGACGTGAACTGAGAATGTATTTTTCTTTTTGTAATGAAATACAAAATAACACATATAACTGTCGCACTGACTGACTGCTACCGCCGCTATTTCCGTGAACCCCTGAACCACTACTTCCATTGTAGTAGCTGCTGCGAAGCAGCTGCTCTCCCAAGGCATGTTTGGCTCCCAACCTCCCACTGCTGCCACCTTGCTGACTCCCCCATGCTTTCAACACATATAACCGCCGACGTGAACTGAGAATATATTTTTCTTTCTGTACTGAAATAGGCCACTAACACTTTTGCCACAAATAGTGCACCATTGAAATGTGTATATTTTTTCTTTCTATAATAAAATAGGCCACTAAACCCTTTTGCCACAAATAACTGCACCAGTGAAGTGCGTATATTTTTTTATTTCTATAATAAAATAGGCCACTGAATGCTTTTGCCACAAATAAGTGCATCAGTGAAGTGCGTATATTTTTTTCTTTCTGTACTAAATATGCAACTAAACCCTTTTGCCACAAATAACTGCACCAGTGAAGTACTTATATATTTTTCTTTTTTTACTGTAATATGCCCCTATACGCTTTGAACAGAAATAAATGCAGAAGTGAACTAAGATATATTTTTCTTGCTGGACTGAAATAGGACACTATACGCTTTCACCAGAATTAACTATAGAAATGCAATGAGAATATATTTTTCTTGTCTGTACTGGAATAAGACACTATATGCTTTGACCAGAAAAAACTTAGAGTGAAGTGCGTATATAAATTTTTCTTGTAGTACTGAAATATGCCCTATACGCTTTCACCAGAAATAGCTGCAACAGTGCAGTGCGTATATACATATATATATATATATATATATATATATATATATATATATATTTTGTTTACTGTAATACGCCACTATACACTTTCAACAGAAATAACTGCCAAAGTGAACTGAGAATATATTTTTCTTGTTGGACTGAAATAGGCCACTATACGCTTGACCAGGAAAAAAACTTAGAGTGAAGTGCGTACATATTTTTCGTGTAGTACTGAAATATGCCAATTTATGCTTTCACCATAAATAACTGCAACAGTGCAGTGCGTATATATTTTTCTTTTTTAAGTGAAATATGCCCCTATATGCTTTCACCATAAATAACTGCAACAGTACAGTGCGTATACATTTTTCTTTTTTTACTGTAATACGCCCTATACGCTTTCAACAGAAATAACTGCAGAAGTGTTACTGAGAATATATTTTTCTTGTTGGACTGGAATAGGCCACTATAAGTTTTTACCAGAAAAAACGTAAAAGAGTGAAGGGCGTATATATTTTTCTTGTACTACTGAAATACGCCCCTATACGATTTCACCAGAAACAGTGTAGTGCGTATATATATATATATATATATATATATATATATAGTACAGACCAAAAGTTGGACACACCTTCTCATTCAAAGAGTTTTCTTTATTTTCATGACTATGAAAATTGTAGATTCACACTGAAGGCAACAAATATGAATTAACACATGTTGAATTATACATAACAAAAATGTGAAACTGCAAATATGTCATATTCTAGGTTCTTCAAAGCATCCACCTTTGCTTTGATTACTGCACTCTTGGCATTCTCTTTCTATCGCCCTTATTTTCCCCTTACTTTCGCTCTTACTTTCGCCCTTACTATCTTTTTCTCCCTTACTTTCGCCCTTACTATTTTTTTCGCCCTTACTTTCGCCATTACTATCTTACTTTCGCCATTACTATCTTTTTTCGCCCTTACTTTCGCTCTTACTTTCGCCCTCACTATCTTTTTCGCCCTCACTTTCGCCCTTACTTCTTTCGCCATTACTATCTTACTTTCGCCCTTACTATCTTTTTTTGCCCTTACTTTCACCCTTACTATCTTTTTTTGCCCTTACTTTCGCCCTTACTATCTTTTTTCGCCCTTACTTTTGCCCATACTTTTGCCCATACTTTTGCCCATACTTTTGCCCATACTTTTGCCCATACTTTTGCCCTTACTTTCGCCCATACTTTTGCCCTTACTTTCGCCCATACTTTTGCCCTTACTTTTCCCATACTTTTTGGTTTTTTTTTTTTTACTTGTTGTACTTTTTTTTTACTTTTGTTGCCCTTACTTTCCCCATACTTTTGCCCTTACTACCTTTTTTTGCCCTTACTTTCGCCCTTAGTATTTTACTTTTGCCCTTACTTTCGCCCATACTTTTGCCCTTACTACCTTTTTTTGCCCTTACTTTCGCCCTTAGTATTTTACTTTTGCCCTTACTTTTGCCCTACTTGTGCCCCCTTACTCTTTTTTGCCCTTACTATCCCCTACTTTTTCGCCCTTATACTTTTTGCCCTTACTATCTTTTTCGCCCTTCCTTTTGCCCTTACTATCCTACTTTCGCCCTTATTATCTTACTTTTGCCCTTACTATCTACTTTCCGCCCTTACTTTCGCCCTTATTATCTTACTTTCGCCCTTACTTTCCCTTATATCTTACTTTCCCCTTACTTTCGCCCTTACTTTTGCCCTTACTATCTTTTTTGCGCCTTACTTTTGCCCTTACTATCTTTTTTTGCCCTTACTTTTGCCCTTACTTTCGCCCCTTACTATCTTACTTTCGCCCTTACTTTCTTACCTTTTTTTGCCCTTACTTTCGCCCTTACTATCTTACTTTTGCCCTTACTTTCGCCCTTACTTTCTTACTTTTGCCCTTACTTTCGCCCTTACTAAATTACTTTCACCCTTACTTTCGCCCTTACTTTTGCCCTTACTATCTTTTTTGCCCTTACTTTTGCCCTTACTATCTTACTTTCGCCCTTCTATCTAGTTTTCGCCCTTACTTTCGCCCTTACTATCTTACTTTCGCCCTTACTTTCGACCTTACTATCTTACTTTTGCCCTTACTATCTTTTTTGCCCTTACTTTTGGCCTTACTTTCGCCCTTATTATCTTACTTTTTTTTTTTCCCTTACTTTCGCCCTTACTTTCACCCTTACTTTCTTACTTTCCGCCCTTATATATTTTTGCTTTTACTTTTGCCCTTACTTTCGCCCTTAGTATCTTACTTTCGCCCTTACTATCTACTTTCGCCCTTACTTTCGCCCCTACTATCTTACTTTCGCCCTTACTTTCCCCTTACTATCTTACTTTCGCCCTTACTATCTTACTTCTCGCCGTTACTTTCTTACTTTTGCCTTACTTTTGCCCTTACTATCTTACTTTTGCCCTTACTATCTTTTTGCCCGTACTTTGCCCTTACTTTCGCCCTTACTTCGCCCTTACTATTTTCTGCTGCCCTTACTTTCGCCCTTACTATCTTACTTTTGCCCTTACTTTCACCTTACTTTCTTACTTTCGCCCTTACTATCTTTTTTGCTTTTACTTTTGGCCCTTACTTCGCCCTTAGTATCTTACTGTCGCCCTTACCATCTTACTTTCCGCCCTTACTATCTTACTTTCGCCCTTACTTTCACCCTTACTTATCTTACTTTTGCCCTTACTATCTTTTTGCCCTTACTTTTGGCCTTACTTTCGCCCTTATTATCTTACTTTTTTTTTTTGGCCCTTACTTTCGCCCTTACTTTTCCGCCTTACTATCTTTTTTCCGCCCTTACTTTTGCCCTTACTATCTTTTTTGCCCTTACTTTTTGCCCTTACTTTCGCCCCTTACTATCGCCCTTACTTTCGCCCTTACTTCTTACCTTTTTTTGCCCTTACTTTCGCCCTTACTATCTTACTTTCGCCCTTACTTTTGCCCTTACTATCTTTTTTGCCCTTACTTTTGCCCTTACTTTCGCCCTTACTATTTTACTTTCGCCTTTACTTTCGCCCTTATTATCTTACTTTTACCCTTACTATCTTACTTTCGCCCTTACTATCTTACTTTCGCCCTTACTTTCGCCCTTACTATTCTACTTTCGCCTTTACTTTCGCCCTTATTATCTTACTTTTGCCCTTACTATCTTACTTTCGCCCTTACTTTCTTACTTTTGCCCTTACTTTTGCCCTTACTATCTTACTTTGCCCTTACTTTTGCCCTTACTATCTTTTTTGCTCTTACTTTTGCCCTTACTTTCGCCCTTACTACCTTATTTTTGCCCTTACTTTCACCCTTACTATCTTACTTTTGCCCTTACTATCTTTTTTGCCCTTACTTTCACCCTTACTTTCACCCTTACTATCTTACTTTCGCCTTTACTTTCGCCCTTACTATCTTTTTTGCCCTTACTTTTGCCCTTACTTTTGCCCTTACTTTCGCCCTTACTATCTTAACTTTTCGCCTTTACTTTCGCCCTTATTATCTTACTTTTGCCCTTACTATCTTACTTTCGCCCCTACTTTCTTACTTTTGCCCTTACTATCTTACTTTTGCCCTTACTATCTTTTTTGCCCTTACTTTTGCCCTTACTTTTGCCCTTACTTTCACCCTTACTATTTTTTTTGTGCCCTTACTTTTGCCCTTACTTTCGCCCTTACTTTCACCCTTACTATCTTACTTTCGCCCTTACTATCTTTTTGCTTTACTTTTGCCCTTACTTTCGCCCTTAGTATCTTACTTTCGCCCTTACTTTTGCCCTTACTATCTTACTTTTGCCCTTACTATCTTACTTTCGCCTTACTATCTTACTTTCGCCCTTACTTTCACCCTTACTATCTTACTTTTGCCTTACTATCTTTTTTGCCCTTACTTTGGCCTTACTTTCGCCCTTATTATCTTACTTTTTTTTTTGGCCCTTACTTTCGCCCTTACTTTTGCCCTTACTATCTTTTTCGCCCTTACTATCTTTTTTGCCCTTACTTTTGGCCTTACTTTCGCCCTTATTATCTTACTTTTTTTTTTGGCCCTTACTTTCGCCCTTACTTTTGCCCTTACTATCTTTTTCGCCCTTACTATCTTTTTGCCCTTACTTTTTCCCTTACTTTCGCCCCTTACTATCTTACTTTCGCCCTTACTTTCGCCCTTACTTTCTTACCTTTTTTTTGCCCTTACTTTCGCCCTTACTATCTTACTTTCGCCCCTTACTTTTGCCCTTACTATCTGTTTTGCCCTTACTTTGCCCTTACTTTTGCCCTTACTTTCGCCCTTACTATCTTACTTTCGCCTTTACTTTCGCCCTTATTATCTTACTTTTGCCCTTACTATCTTACTTTTGCCCTTACTTTCTTACTTTTGCCCTTACTTTTGCCCTACTATCTTACTTTTGCCCTTACTATCTTTTTTGCTCTTACTTTTGCCCTTACTTTCGCCCTTACTACCTTATTTTTGCCCTTACTTTCGCGCCTTACTATCTTACTTTTGCCCTTACTTTCGCCCTACTATCTTACTTTTCGCCTTTATTTTCGCCCTTACTTTTGCACCTTACTATCTTACTTTTGCCCTTACTATCTTACTTTTGCCCTTACATTTGCCCTTACTATCTTACTTTCGCCCTTACTATCTTACTTTTGCCCTTACATTCGCCCTTACTATCTTACTTTCGCCCTTACTATCTTACTTTCGCCCTTACTATCTTTTTTGCCCTTACTTTTGCCCTAGTTATCTTACTTTCGCCCTTACTTTCACCCTTACTTTGGCCCTTACTATCTTTTTTCGCCCTTACTTTCGCCCTTACTATCTTTTTGCCCTTACTTTCGCCCTTACTTTCGCCCTTACTATCTTACTTTCGCCCTTACTTTCACCCTTACTTTTGCCCTTACTATCTTTTTTTGCTCTTACTATCTTACTTTCGCCCTTACTTTTGCCCTAACTTTCGCCCTTACTATCTTTTTTGCCCTTACTATCTTTTTTGCCCTTACTTTCGCCCTTACTATCTTTTTTGCCCTAACTTTCGCCCTTACTATCTTACTTTCGCCCTATTTTTTTTGCCCTTACTTTCGCCCTTACTATCTTTTTTGCCCTTACTTTTGCCCTTACTTTCTTCCTTACTTTCGCCCTTACTATCTTACTTTTGCCCTTACTTTCTTCCTTACTTTTGCCCTTACTATCTTACTTTTGCCCTTACTTTCGCCCTTACTATCTTACTTTCGCCCTTACTATCTTTTTTGCCCTTACTTTCGCCCTTACTATCTTTTTTGCCCTAACTTTCGCACTTACTATCTTACTTTCGCCCTATTTTTTTTGCCCTTACTTTTGCCCTTACTATCTTTTTTACCCTTACTTTCGCCCTTACTATCTTACTTTTGCCCTTACTTTTGCCCTTACTATCTTACTTTTACCCTTACTATCTTACTTTCGCCCTTACTTTTGCCCTTAGTATCTTTCTTTCGCCCTTACTTTTGCCCTTACTTTTGCCCTTAGTATCTTTCTATCGCCCTTACTATCTTTTTTGCCCTTACTTTCGACCTTAGTATCTTTCTTTCGCCCTTACTTTTGCCCTCAGTATCTTTCTTTCGCCTTTACTTTCGCCCTTAGTATCTTACTTTCACCCTTAGTATCTTTTTTCGCTCTTAGTATCTTACTTTCGTCCTTACTTTCGCACTTACTATCTGTTTTTTGCCCTTACTTTCGCCCTTACTTTCGACCTTGGTATCTTTCTATCGCCCTTTCGCCCTTACTTTGGACCTTGATATCTTTCTTTGGCCCTTACTTTCGCCCTTACTTTCGCCCTTACTTTTGCCTAGTATCTTTCGCCCTTAAGTATCTTTTTCGCCCTTTGTATTTTACTTTCGCCCTTACTTTCACCCTTACTTTTGACCTTAGTACCTTTGTTTCGCTCTTACTTTCGCCCTTACTATCTTTTTTCGCCCTTACTTTCACCCTTACTTTTGCCCTTAGTATCTTACTTTCGCCCTTACTTTCGCCCTTACTATCTTTTTTCGCCCCTTACTTTCGCCCGCCCTTACTATCTTTTTTTGCCCTTACTTTCGCCCTTACTTTTTTTGCCCTTACTTTCGCCATTAGTATTTTACTTTCGCCCTTACTTTCGCCCTTACTATCTTTTTTTGCCCTTACTTTCGCCCGCCCTTACTATCTTTTTTTGCCCTTACTTTCGCCCTTACTTTTTTTGCCCTTACTTTCGCCCTTATTTTCGCCATTAGTATTTTACTTTCGCCCTTACTTTCGCCCTTAGTATTTTACTTTCGCCCTTACTTTTGACCTTAGTATCTTTCTTTCGCCCCTTACTTTCGCCCTTAGTATTTTACTTTCGCCCTTACTTTCGACCTTAGTATCTTTTTCGCCCTTACTTTTGCATTTAGTATCTTTCTTTCGCCCTTACTTTCGCCCCTTAGTATTTTACTTTCACCCTTACTTTCGCCCTTAATTTCTTTTTTTGCCCTTAATTTCGCCCTTACTTTCGACCTTAGTATTTTTCTTTCGCCCTTAGTATTTTAGTTTCGCCCTTACTTTCGCCCTTAGTATCTTTTTTGCCCTTACTTTCGCCCTTAGTATCTTTTTTTCACCCTTACTTTCGCCCTTAGTATTTTTCTTTCACCCTTTCGCCCTTACTTTCACCCTTACTTTCGCCCTTAGTATCTTTTTTCGCCCTTACATTCGCCCTTAGAATCTTACTTTTGCCCTGTAATGGAATGGAGCCTAGCCACTAGCCAGTGGCCACAATACAGTCTGTGTGGGCCTGACACACACTGGCTTGTAAATGTGATTATATCACAGAAAAATTCTAAATAGTATATTTTTTTATCTGCGAGGTATTTTCTGTCACACCCTGTATGAATGGTGTGCATACAGTGCTGTGACTGAGCCTGCAGCCTCTCACACACAGGCAGCCAGGCAACTGCACTATATATGTATATATAAAAAAATTAAAAAAGCACACTTATGTACCAGCCCTAAAAAGGGCTTTTTGGGGTGCTGTCAGGACGCTGTCCTTACAGCAGATGAGTCTGTGGACACAGAACAATGCCCTAGCTAACGCTTTCCCTATTGATTCAGCTGCAGCAGCACTGTCCCTCCTCTTCCGAATGAATCTAAAATGGATGCTGTCCAGGAGGTGGGAGGGTCTGGGAGGGAGGGTCTGCTGCTGATTGGCTGGAATGTGTCTGCTGACTGTGAGGTACAGGATCAAAGTTTACTCAATGATGATGTATAGGGGCGGACCGAACATCGCATATGTTCACCTGTCGCGGCGAACGAGAACAAGCTATGTTCGCCGGGAACTAGTCGTCGGGCCATCACTACTCACCAGGCCTCTGTTCACGAGTAACACATTCCCCTAACAGCCATGAAGCCTGTCACTGCCTAACAACGCTTTCACCAGAAATAACTGCAGAAGTGAAATGCGTATATATTTTTCTTGTAGTACTGATATAAGATACTAAAGATACTAAGATATAAGCCACTAAAGGCTTTTCAACATAGCACTTGCAACCCAATAACAAATAGCTGGAATGACTGAGCTGTCTAATGACTATTTGGATCCCCAAATAATCGTTCCCTGCACTTGTAAATCTCTTTCCTATCAATGTCCCTAGCTTATGATGTCTCTCCCTGCACTAAGATGCTGTGAAATGATTTCTCCCTATCCTTTGCCTGCACTTATAAATCGTTTTTCCTGTCTTTTTTTGCCACAATCAGGTTTTTCCAATTGCTGTCCCTAGCGCTGTAATGGGTCTCCTAGCACCCCGACCGGGTACCTCAGTCGATAGATGCTCCTAGTGCTTTCCGAGGACTCCAAGCACCCCACTTGACCCCATACGCACTGCAGACCCCACGAACCACCGAAGCTTGGTTGAGGTCTCACCGTCTCCTACCCACCCTGGACCTACGACAAGGCTCCAGGCTCCAGTGGGTGAACCTCTCCTAAATCCCGAGAGCAGGAACAGCTCTTACAAGAGCTAGTAGTTATGCCAGGGGAGTATAGCAAATCTTCAGCGTATAGCAATCCCCCAGTTTTGATCAGTTATCCAAACACCAGCCTCAACATGATGAAGGATAAAACAGGCACCTTTATTAAGGGCTACTTGCCCGTATTTATGCAGGTCCCCATCTGGTGGACACGCCCCTAGGGGACCAGAAGGGAGACTGTGACACAGGACAGATATGCAGCAATTCAGGATACACAGACACAACACATCCCAACAATGCATCATGGTTTCCTCCTCTCTGCCCTGGAGACACCCGATGAGCAATTCAATTATCTCTTAGGACAAAGGGAAATCACCAATACACATGTGGAGACAACAGGACAGAAATCACTATTTAAACACACAATGGGACAATGGCACAATGGGAAAATAGAAACACACCCAGCATATTCCTCCCCTCTGTCTAGGAGATAATGGCGTCAATTTCTGTATCTGCTCAACTATCTCCTATGCTGAAAAGTTACACTTCTTATAAATTGTTACAACTTTGTGAGTTTACATTGTACATACATATAACTTATATCAATTTAACCAGTATAACTTGGGGACAAACCTATCCAAAATTCACTTGAATAGGTTAAGGGGTTTAAAAGTTTGTAAAAGTATCTTAAAGGGTCGTAATCCTGGGGCAGGAGGCTGGCAAACAGCCCCCTCCAAAACACCGTGGCGAGGTTGGTTTCGCCACAAGCGCCTTCACACGTCTGTCCCTACACTCTGAATACTGGAAAATGTCTGACTGTAGGATGGCCGCCGTATTTATAGGGCTGTGACATCACAGGGCTGTCTGGCTGCTGATTGGCTGCAGGAAGGCATGTCCATCTGGGTGATCCCGCCTTCCTAGAGTTCCTTGCCCGATGTCCTCAGTCCTCACATGTGTAGCCTCCATTTTAGAAAAATTGCGATTCGTTAACACGAAGCGTGAGGAAATTCACATTCGTTGCGAATCAAATTATTTCGATTCGCTCATCTTTAATTGATATATTTCAGCTATCTCACACAGAAGCTTTTTATTGCAATTCCTTTGGCTGTGACTGGATGCAGCATAAAGAGTTGTACAACTAGAAATGATTCAATTTGTAAAATCTGGCAATTTGACCATTTCATACATTTTGCTGGAGGTTTCAAAGTATAGAGCACATGAATACCAGAGCTTTCCTACCTGGAGCTGGCTGACTGTGAACAGACTGGGATGCTGGCTTCGGTGTTAGTGTAGAAGCATGGTTCAGGCCATTTTCTGCTGGTGCCGGCCTTGGTTCACTGTTAGTTTCTGATGGAGCATCACCGGCTTCTGCCTACAAAAAATACCAAAGCGTACTGTCAATGCGTGCTAGATGACGCAGCATAACCAACTGATGGCATGTTTTCTTCTCTTGACATAGTTCTTGACTGCATGATTTATTACTATTACAGATGATTTTCTAAGGTCTGTATTGTCTGGCCAACTCTGCAGGGTGATGCTCAGCATAAAAGATGAAAGAAAGGACACAATGCAACCTTTTTGAGATTTGACTGACAAATCATCTGGATTCTTGAAGAACATTATCCATAATGGTCCTTGAAAAATTGCAGAAGTAGTGACTGTACCTCCACCTTTATGTACATCCTTATAGACTATAACAAAGTGTGAATTTGAATACCCCTCTAAAGAGGCTGTCCAGTATTAGAAAAACATGGCTGCTAGCTCCCAAAAATGGCACTAATAAATTGTGGCATTGCAGCTGATCCCCATTTACTTCAATGGGGCTAAGCGACAACATCAGACATAACCCATAGATAGGTATGGCACCATTTATGGAAAAAGTAGCCATGCTTTCCTTATAATGGGCAACCCCTTTAACCCCTTCAAGACCCTGCAAATCTGACATGTGTCATTTTATGTGGTGATAACTTAAAACATTTTTTTACTTATCCAGTACTTCATGACAGTCATAAATTTGAGTCAAAATATTTCATTTTTATTTATAAATAAATACCAAATTTACCAAAAAATTTTAAATTTTTCATGTTTTGATAATTTTCAAAATGACATTTTATTTTTTGGGGACATTAGAAGGCTTAGAAGTTTAAAAGCAAATCTTAAAATTAAGAAAATCTCCAAAACCCATTTTTTTTACAACAAGTTCAGTTGTGAAGTCACTTTGTGGGGCTTACATATTACAAACCACCCATAAATCACACTATTTTAGAAACTACACCCCTCAAGCTATTCTTATAACTGTTTTACAAACTTTTTTCACCCTTTAGGTGTCCCACGAGAATTAAAGGAAAATGAGAATGACATTTCTAAATTTCACTTTTTTTTGTAGATTTTAAATTTGAATCAATTTTTTCTGCAACACATCAAGGGTTAACAGCCAAACAAAACTAAAAATCTATTACCCTGAATCTGGACTTTACAGAAACACGCAATATGTGCTCAAAAACTGATGTATGAGCGCACAGCAGGCTTCAGAGTGGAAGGAGCACCATATGGCTTTTATGGCTTTTAGAGAGCGGATTTAGCTGGAATGGAAATTGGGAGCTATGTCGCATATGAAGAAACCCTGAGTTGGCCCTACAGTGGAAACCCCCAAAAAGTGACCCTTTTTTGGAAACTACACCCCTCAAGGAATCTTTAAAGGTGTGTAGTAAGCACTTTTACCTCAAAGGGTGTTTCCTAGAATTAGGAAACACTTGGCAGTGAAAATGAAAAATATAATTTTTTTTCACAAAAAAGTTGCTTTACACCCACATTTTTCATTTCCCAAAAGGTAACAAGACAAAATGAACCCCACATTTTGTTCCCAATTTTCCACCGAATATGACAACACCCCATATGTGCTCAAAATTTGATGTATGGGTGCACAGCAGGCTTCAGAGTGGAGGGAGAACGGATTTAGCTGGAATGGTAATTGAGAGCTACAGTATGTCGCATATGAAGACACCCTGAGGTGGCCCTACAGTGGAAACACTTTTTTGGAAACTACACCTCTCAAAGAATCCTTCAAGGTGTGTAGTGAGCACTTTGACCTCAAAGGTGTTTCCTAGAATTAGGAAACACTTGGCAGTGAAAATGAAAATTTTAATTTTTTAATAAAAAAAGTTGCTTTACACCCACATTTTTCACTTTCCCAAAGGGTAACAGGACAAAATGCACCCACATTTTGTTCCCCATTTCCCACGAATACGGCAACACCTCATATGTGCTAAAAAAAATTATGTATGGGCGCACAGTAGGCTTCAGAGTGGAAAGTGCACCATATGGCTTTAGTGGAGCAGATTTAGATGGAATGATAATTGGTAGCTATGTCACATATGAAGACACCCTAAGGTGGCCCTACAGTGGAAACCCCCAAAAAGTGACCCCATTTTGTAAACTACACCCCTCAAGGAATTTTTGAAGGTGTGTAGTGAGCACTTTGACCTCAAAGGTGTTTCCTAGAATTAGGAAACACTTGGCAGTGAAAATGAAAATTTTAATTTTTTAATAAAAAAAGTTGCTTTACACCCACATTTTTCACTTTCCCAAAGGGTAACAGGACAAAATGCACCCACATTTTGTTCCCCATTTCCCACGAATACGGCAACACCTCATATGTGCTAAAAAAAATTATGTATGGGCGCACAGTAGGCTTCAGAGTGGAAAGTGCACCATATGGCTTTAGTGGAGCAGATTTAGATGGAATGATAATTGGTAGCTATGTCACATATGAAGACACCCTAAGGTGGCCCTACAGTGGAAACCCCCAAAAAGTGACCCCATTTTGTAAACTACACCCCTCAAGGAATTTTTGAAGGTGTGTAGTGAGCACTTTGACCTCAAAGGTGTTTCCTAGAACTAGGAATAACTTGGCAGTGAAAATGAAAAGTTGAATTTTTTTTCACTAAAAAGTTGCTTTACACCCACATTTTTCACTTTTCCGAAGTGTACCAGGACAAAATGCACCCCATATTTTTTCCCATTTCCACCCGAAAACAGCAACACCCCATATGTGCTAAAAAAAATTATGTATAGGCGCACAGCAGGCTTCGGAGTGTAAGGAGCACAATATCGCTTTAGGAGAGCGGATTTAGCTGGAATGGTAACTGGGAGCTATGTCACATATGAAGACACCCTAAGGTGGCCCTACAGTGTAAACCCCCAAAAAGTGACCACATTTTGGAAACTACACCCCTCAAGGAATCTTTCAAGGTGTGTAGTGAGCACTTTAACCTCAAAGGTGTTTTCTAGAATTAGGAAAAACTTGGCAGTGAAAATGAAAAATTGCCTATTTTTTCACAAACAGTTTTTTTACACCAACATTTTTGACTTTGCCAAATTGTAACAAGACAAAATGCACCCCACCTTTTTTTCCCCATTTCATCCCCCCAAATATGGCAACACCACAAATGTGCTCAAAAACTGATATATGGGCGCACAGCAGGCTTCAGTGTGTAAGGAGCACCATATGGCTTTAGGAGAGTGGATTTAGCTGGAATGGCAATTTGGAGCTATATAACATGAAGACACCCTGAGGTGGCCCTACAGTCGAAACCAAAAAAGTGACGCCATTTTGTAAACTACACCCCTCAAGGAATCTTTCAAGGTGTGTAGTGAGCACTTTAACCTTAAAGGTGTTTCCTAGAATTAGGAAACACTTGGCAGTGAAAAATAAAAGTTGCTTTACACCCACATTTTTCACTTTCCAAAATGGTAACAGGACAAAATGCACCCGCATTTTGTTCCCCATTTCCCACGAATACGGCAACACCTCATATGTGCTAAAAAAAATTATGTATGGGCGCACAGTAGGCTTCAGAGTGGAAAGTGCACCATATGGCTTTAGGAGAGCGGATTTAGATGAAATGATAATTGGTAGCTATGTCACATATGAAGACACCCTAAGGTGGCCCTACAGTGGAAACCCCTAAAAAGTGACCCCATTTTGTAAACTACACCCCTCAAGGAATTTTTGAAGGTGTGTAGTGAGCACTTTGACCTCAAAGGTGTTTCCTAGAACTAGGAATAACTTGGCAGTGAAAATGAAAAGTTGAATTTTTTTTCACAAAAAAGTTGCTTTACACCCACATTTTTCACTTTTCCAAAGTGTACCAGGACAAAATGCACCCCACATTTTTCCCCATTTCCACCCGAAAACAGCAACACCCCATATGTGCTAAAAAAATTATGTATAGGCGCACAGCAGGCTTCGGAGTGTAAGGAGCACAATATCGCTTTAGGAGAGCGGATTTAGCTGGAATGGTAACTGGGAGCTATGTCACATATGAAGACACCCTAAGGTGGCCCTACAGTTTAAACCCCCAAAAAGTGACCGCATTTTGGAAACTACACCCCTCAAGGAATCTTTCAAGGTATGTAGTGAGCACTTTAACCTCAAAGGTGTTTCCTAGAATTAGGAAACACTTGGCAGTGAAAAATAAAAGTTGCTTTACACCCACATTTTTCACTTTCCAAAATGGTAACAGGACAAAATGCACCCCAAATTTTGTTCCCCATTTTCCCCCGAATACGGCAACACTCCATATGTGCTCAAAAATGATGTATGAATGCACAGCAGGGCTCTAGAGTCAAACAGCAAAATATGAATTTTGCTGACCTGAATTGGCAGACATTGATTTTAGGTGCTATGTCGCATGTTAAAAAATTCTAGATGTCCACAGAAATTAAAAACTCCAGGAATTGAACAAATTTTGAAAAGAGCACCCCTGTATGAACATTTTAAGTGGTGGAAAGGTAGAAACACTTGTTAAAGGATTTGAAAGCACAAATTTGTGAAAATTAAACATTTCAAGCAGACCCTAATTTTTAACTTTCACAAGGGGTTAATGGAGAAAATGTACCCCAGTATGTGTTCCCTGTTTTCTCCCTATTCAGTAAACACCCCATATGTGCTTGTAGCCTGCTGTATGGGCACACAACAAGCAAACAGCAAAATATGGATTTTGTTGGCAGACCTGAATTGGCAGATATGGATTTTAGGTGCCATGTCGAATCTAAAAAATACCTGCGGTCCCCAAAAATTAAAAACTCCAATTAAAAACTCATGTACGAACATTTTAAGTGGTGGAAAGGGTACTTTTTAGCAAACAGGTGTCTCACAGAAGGCAAAAACACTTGTTAAAGGATTTCAAAGCACATATTTGTGAAAATAAAAAATTACTAGCAATTACGAGAAAAATGTTTCACTTTCACAAGAGGTTAAAGGAGAAAATGTACCCCAGTTTATGTTCCCCATTTTCTCCCCATTCAGGAAACACTCCATATGTGCTTGTAGCCTGCTGTATGGGCGCACAGCAGGGCTCTAGAGGCAAAGTGCAAAATATGTTTTTTGCAGGCTTGAATAAACAGACATGGATTTTAGGTGCCATGTCGCATTAAAAAATTCCTGAGGTCCCCAGAGGTGCCTGTAGCAAAGTTTAACCCTTTCCTGTGCTGCTATAGTGCTGCCATTGGCTGGAGCGTTGTTCCAGCCAATCGCAGTGCTGGTAGGGGATGCCAAACACTGGAGTCCCCTGCTTGACCTCGGAGGAGACCAATGCTGACCAGTCACCTCCCTATGACTACCCCCCACGCTCCGCCCAGCAGCTTCCTTCTCCTTCCGGCGCTGGGATGTGCCGGTCTTCATTGACCGACCAATCACAGCGCTTGGAGCTGCAGGGGGGCGGAAAGACACCATGCTGCCCTTACCTGGCATGGATGCCTGCCAGTAAGAGCAGCCATGGTGCCCCCATTTCCCCGCAATCCTGCCCCAGCACCCGGTGGACCTTGTGCCGTACATGTACGGTGCTGGTCCTTAAGTCACGTCCAGCTGCGCCGTACATGTACGGAGCAGGTCCTTAAGGGGTAAAGGCTAGTTTAACATCAGCATTTTTTAATCCAGCAGGCAGAAGAACAGCCTCTTGGATTTCACAGTATCTGGCATAGCCAGACGCTGCCGTTCACCACCAGAGCAAACTGATTATAATGGGGATCTGGCGGTGTATGGACCTATCTGGCAATGCCAGATAATGTGAAATGTGGCAGGCTGTTCCTCTGCCAGAACAGCCTGATGGATTTTAAAATGCAGATGTGAAACTAACCTAACAATCTTGATGAGAAGCCACATTGAAAAAGTTGTTTTACCCTTAGGCCCCTTTCACACGGGCGAGTATTCCGTGCGAGTGCGATGCGTGAGTTGAATGCATTACACCCGCATTGAATCCTGACCCATTTATTTCTATGGGGCTGTGCAGACGAGCGGTGATTTTCACGCATCACTTGTGCGTTGCGTGAAAATCGCAGCATGCTCCTCTTTGTGCGTTTTTCACATAACGCAGGCCCTATAAAAATGAATGGGCTTGCGTGAAAATCGCAAGCATCCGCAAGCAAGTGCGGATGCGGTGCGATTTTCACGCACGGTTGCTAGGAGTAGATCGGGATGGAGACTGATCATTATTATTTTCCCTTATAGCATGGTTATAAGGGAAAATAATAGCATTCTGAATACAGAATGCATAGTACAATAGCGCTGGAGGGGTTAAAATTTTAAAAAAATGTACTCACCTTAATCCACTTGATCGCGCAGCCCGGCATCTCTTCTGTCTTCTGTGCTGTGTGCAGGAAAAAGACCTGTGGTTACGTCACTCTGGTTATCACATGATCCATCACCATGGTAAAAGATCATGTGACGGACCATGTGATGACCGGAGTGACGCCACCACAGGTCCTTTTCCTGCACACAGCACAGAAGACAGAAGAGATGCCGGGCTACGCGATCAAGTGGATTAAGGTGAGTACATTTTTTTAAAATTTTAACCCCTCCAGCGCTATTGTACTATGCATTCTGTATTCAGAATGCTATTATTTTCCCTTATAACCATGTTATAAGGGAAAATAATACAATCTACAGAACACCGATCCCAAGCCCGAACTTCTGTGAAAAAGTTCGGGTTTGGGTACTAAACGTGGCTGTTTTTCTCACACGCGTGCAAAACGCATTACAATGTTTTGCACTTGCGCGGAAAAATTGTGCATGTTCCCGCAACGCACCCGCACCTTTTCCAGCAACGCCTGTGTGAAAGGGGCCTTAGTGTGGCTTATAAACTTTTTTTAGGCTGATGAAGGCGATCACTCTCCAAAACCTGTTATCCCCATGAGACTATCCCTCACTCCTGAGGCTGTGCAGATTGAGCTTCCATTCAAGAAATGACAGCAACACAAAAAAATTAAATTTTTCTTATCTTATCTCTTCCAGATAGTGTGGTTTATTAGCACAAAATTGCAGAAGAAATATTCAATACACAAAGTAAAAAATATATAATCTGAAGGTAATATTGTGTCCATTAAAGGTGTTGTCTGGTAGCAGAAGGAAACTGAACAACCCCGTTAAGGGGAAAATACATATTTAATAATATGATGTTGTTAATGCTCTGACTGATACAGTATATAACTTATGTAAAGTGTGTAATGTATGACATTGGAGAAGCTTTTTGTCTAAAAAAAAAAAATGTTATGTAATATAATCACGGTTGTGAGCTTGTTCTTTATATAACGTGTCAATATGAAACATGAGATAAACGTTATTGCCATCTAGTGGTTGTAATACACATTTACAACTGTACCAAGATAAATCTGCCTCGCTTTGTCTCTTTCGCCATACATATACTGATGGGTGGAGAATTATTAGTTATCCTGGATTACTGGACGCTAACAGAAGTCAAAAATTTTACCTTTGAAGGGCATCTGACAGCAGATTTGTACCCATGTGACTGGCTGACCTTTTACGTTTGCACTTGGCAGCTGAAGACATCTGTGTTGGATCCATGTTCATATGTGCCCGTATTGTTGGAAAAATGATGTCTTAATATATGTAAATGAGCCTCTAGGAGCAACAGGGGTGTTGCCGTTACACCTAGAGTCACTGCTCTCAAGACCTCTGCCAGGCAGTGAAAACATTATCACGCCTGGCCTTGTCACATGGGACGTGGTCTTCACAGAGAGTGCTCTGGCCTGTATCACTGCTCCTTTTACTCACGTTTTGGAAAGAGATGACTTTCTTCATCAGAGATACACTCATGTGCTCTTGGTCTGAGTACTTTCTCTGCCAGGGTAGGGGGAAACAAAGACTGGTATAAAAAACTGGTCTTTGTAAATGAGCCCCAATATATCTGACTGCGAATTGGTGGTGTCCAAAATCTTTAGAGATGGATTTGTAACCTTTTTCAGCCTGATGAGCATGAACAACTCTTCTTCTAAGGTCCTTTGTTCATGGCATGATACACTTCCACAAATGTGCTGTGAAGATCAGACTTTGATAAATCCCTTTTCTTTCACAGGTCACCCACTCACACCTGTCATCATATCCCCAAAAAAACTGATTCTAAATTCACCTTTTAAGTATCTGCTTATCCTAAATATTCACATACTTTCCCCACTTACAGACGTGATATTGGACCATTTTTTTAAATAAATAAATGACCAAGGACAATATTTTTTACTCATTTGTTTGGTTTGGTTATCTTTATCTATTTTTAGGACTTACAGTATGTCAAAACTGATGCCATTTTAGGTCAAATTTATGCAGAAATATAGAAAATTCTGAAGGGTTTACAACCTTTTAAACTTCACTGTACATGATCCTTGTTTGTAGGGTCTGTGGACAGATCAGCCATTAAAAAAATAATGCAAC
Organism: Bufo gargarizans; assembly: GCF_014858855.1. Classification (NCBI taxonomy): domain Eukaryota; kingdom Metazoa; phylum Chordata; class Amphibia; order Anura; family Bufonidae; genus Bufo; species Bufo gargarizans. The sequence goes on along the minus strand of NC_058083.1, from coordinate 460,690,067 downwards.
CAGGCCTGGGCCACCCATCTCTCCTGGAGCAGGGCAGATACATGGTCCTCCTCTATTGAATATGCTACCTTGATAAAATGTAGTATGCTGCACATACACTAGTCAGACCCCCACCAACCACAATATGCAACAGTCCTGAATGTATGGATTTTTCGCTGCCGGTTTATAGGAATTTTAATATTTTAGATACAAGGTCCACGTTGATTATTGTTAATGGAAGTACTGTAGTAAGGGTACATCATGCTCTATATTCACATGAGCAGGTTCTCACGTTTATAACAGAGAAAGGTCAGAGATGAACAATGTTCTCCTAAAATAGCATCTCCAGTCACACACGTCCTAGATAGGGCACTCTTAGGAGACCGGTATTAGTCACGTTAAGACTAATGCCCTCATTCACACTACTGTCCCTTAGAGAAGGGCAGAAGCATGGAATTTCTTGGAACAGAACGTCCCCATCATGTGGATGACATCAGTACTCTAAATGTAGGTCAAATTCCACAAGTCATTTATATTTTAAAGGAAAGTTTCAGTGTATTTTTATCCTTACAATTAGGAGGAGTTAATTCAGTTCAGCTATTAAACCTCTTCTTAAAAGCAAATCTCCATCTTCAGTGGTGTGGGGCAGACTGGACACTCACAGTGCATTCTGCAGTAGTGGAAAAGCCTGGTGTACTATATACCATTAGCTGGTGGTTAGCATGGCAGGTACTGTGTTATATGTAGTACCCCAGACTTGGGGATGCTACTATAGTGCCTGTAGTTGCTGTGTTTTATACATAATGTTATGTATTTTACATGAAGTGGCCATTTATTCCAGCAGGGGAGGTAAGGTTTGGCAATAGTTTGCAGGAACAGGGCTAACCAATCTTTTCCTTCCCTCTTGGTAGGAGTGGGCTGGTCTGACTTCCTGCCAGCAGGGGAAGTTCCAGTCTACTGAGTCAGTGCTAAGAGGAGAGGGGACAGGAGAGGTCCTGTTCTGATAATGGGGGAGCTAGGAAGCAACTTGGAGAGCACCCACTCCCATTAATCGTAACTTTTCCCCTGTGAGGGAAATTCAGGAACCATATACCCTTCTTCTGCAAAAAATAACTGCTAGAGACTCCAGACACCAGAGTGATCAGTGGGCTACAGCTCTACAGGCACTGCTGCAAGGTGAGGGACAACAGCTCAGACACCATCACCTATCCAACAAACACTAGGCCAGTATCACCAAGAGCAGAATTGTAGCCATCCAACCAGCCACCCAGTGGCGTAGCTATAGGGGTCGCAGCGGTCGCAATTGCGACTGGGCCCCTGAGTCAGGGGGGCCCACAGGGCCCCCTCACGCCAGGAGAGCGCAGCCGCAGCTGAATAACTAAAATACGATTTACAGGGGGCGGAGCGGAGGCCGAGAGGAGAGGCCCTGCGTGACGCGCACTGTGCAGGGCAGCTGAAGTGAGGAGGGGCCGGGGGAGCGGCTTCAGTTGAGGTGCGACGCAGGACTTAGTCACGTACCTCACTGTGACCTCCTGCGTCGGATCTCGCGAGATGACGAGATGACGCGATGACGCGGCGCGGGAAGGCACAGTGAGCGAGGCATTGGTGACCGCCTGTACCAGGATGCCACAAGCTGTGAAGGAGAGAGAGGTAAGTATTAATTTTTTTTTTTTTTTTTATGTACCCTACGTTCTACCCTTATTGCAGAGGCACTGGGGGCACGAGAGGAGGACCACTGACAGTACTCAGTGGACATCATAGTATTAATAAGAGGGGGACATTATATTAACAACGAGGGGGACATTATATTATTAATAAAGAGGGGGCCATTACATTAATAATAAAGAGGGGGCCAATACATTAATAATAAAGAGGGGGCCAATACATTATTATTAATATAATGGCCCCCTCTTTATTATTAATATAATGGCCCCCTCTTTATTATTAATATAATGGCCCCCTCTTTATTATTAATATAATGGCCCCCTCTTTGTTATTAATATAATGGCCCCCTCTTTGTTATTAAAGAGGGGCCATTATATTAATAATAAAGAGCGGGCCATTATATTAATAATAAAGAGCGGGCCATTATATTAATAATAAAGAGCGGGCCATTATATTAATAATAAAGAGCGGGCCATTATATTAATAATAAAGAGGGGGCCATTATATTAATAATAAAGAGCGGGCCATTATATTAATAATAAAGAGGGGGCCATTATATTAATAATAAAGAGCGGGCCATTATATTAATAATAAAGAGGGGGCCATTATATTAATAATAAAGAGCGGGCCATTATATTAATAATAAAGAGCGGGCCATTATATTAATAATAAAAGCGGGCCATTATATTAATAATAAAGAGGGGGCCATTATATTAATAATAAAGAGCGGGCCATTATATTAATAATAAAGAGGGGGCCATTATATTAATAATAAAGAGCGGGCCATTATATTAATAATAAAGAGCGGGCCATTATATTAATAATAAAGAGCGGGCCATTATATTAATAATAAAGAGCGGGCCATTATATTAATAATAAAGAGCGGGCCATTATATTAATAATAAAGAGGGGCCATTATATTAATAACAAAGAGGGGGCCATTATATTAATAATAAAGAGGGGGCCATTATATTAATAATAAAGAGGGGGCCATTATATTAATAACAAAGAGGGGGCCATTATATTAATAATAAAGAGGGGGCCATTATATTAATAATAAAGAGCGGGCCATTATATTAATAATAAAGAGGGGGCCATTATATTAATAATAAAGAGCGGGCCATTATATTAATAATAAAGAGGGGGCCATTATATTAATAACAAAGAGGGGGCCATTATATTAATAATAAAGAGGGGGCCATTATATTAATAATAAAGAGGGGGCCATTATATTAATAATAAAGAGGGGGCCATTATATTATACAGGGGAAATAATATTATGGGGAATGGGGGACTATCTGTCTGGCTCTAGCACAATATTGGGGGGCAGCAGGATGAGTTGTTGAGACACCAGGAAGGAGAGGTTTATAGTAAAGTGAGGAACCTAAATTTTTTTCTGTGAAACTCTGCAGAGACGAGAAGCGGCAGAAAGAAGGTATCATGGTGGTCTTATCTCTGAATGAAGACGTCGAGGAGAGTCTACATCACAGGAGACGTCACTGGATGTAACAGGTATGGTGCGGCATTCTCCTGTAATAATATTATCCATGCACATATCTGTTTCTCGGTAGGGTAAGGGGTATATAGAATTTGACCCACACTGCCTCAGCCCGGCCCCAGACTTCAGGTAACACTGTGTGTGTTCTGAATTCTGGGGCCTCACACCCATCTACAACATTATCTGTACTCAGAGAGTTATCACTGTGTTACATAGGACTTCTAGTGATCTACTACAGTATTTGTTAAAAGGGGCGTGCCCGGGGTAGGGGGGGGGGGGCACCATTTTTGGCTTGCCCCAGGTGCAGGCAACCCACGCTACGCCACTGCTCTCCTATCCTGCGAGTGTGACTGCGACTGCGAGACACACTGACTGACCTGACTGACTTACTGAGGTGAGCGTCCGACCGACCGGGGTCCTGGTCCGGTCGGTCCAGTGAGTGAGTGACTGCGACTTTATGTCTGTCCTGAGTGAATCCGGGCTCTGACCCGCCTGGTGGGAGCGCCGGTGAGATCGTGATAATAAGCCCAGACCAGACCAGTCAATACACCCTTTAGGAAATCTCAGTATTCTCATCATGCATCATGTGACTGCAGCAGGCAGCGATCGATCAGCCAGGATTAATGTGCACAGCCTGGGAGGCCCCCCTTAGGCAAGTGACAAACTGCCCCCCCTCAGTCTTGGGCAAGTGACAAACTGCCCCCCCCCCCCCTCAGTCTTGGGCAAGTGACAAACTGCCCCCCCCTCAATCTTAGGCAAGTGACAAACTCATCTCTGCTACATCTACAATGCACAACTACAACAAATGTAATGCCAAACAGCAGTTCCTTGTGATGCCTTGGATAGCTTCCAATGGACCCACACAGCCTGTATTAACTGACCAATAACATGGAGATCCCAGTGCCAGCTGCCTTGCTGGTGGACGATTGGCATATACTTCTGCTGTGGGGTAGGGGGGGCCCAAATTGAACTCTTGCACCAGGGCCCATGAGCCTATAGCTACGCCCCTGCAGCCACCATATCTCCTCATCTGGTGCCAGAGACTGTACTTTGTAATTATTGCTGCTGGACGTGCCACAAGTTAAGTTTTGCACTAAGTAAAGAGAAAATGCTCTTACTTCCTGCCTGATTCTTTAATCTACCTCTTTACTGCACTGACCCCAGGAAGTGAAGTTCTGAAAGAGTACACATGACACAACTCTTCATTGGGGCCACTTCCATGTCTGTCCTCTACACTGGCTCCCACAGGGGCTCACTTCATGTATACTGCTGTTAGGTCGTTAGCATGGCAGGTACTGTGTTATATACTGCTGGTAGGTGGTTAGCATATCAGGTACTGTGTTATATACTGCTGGTTGGTGGTTACCATGGCAGATACTGTGTTATATTCTGCTAATTGGTGGTTAGCATGGCAGGTACTGTGTCATATACTGCTGGTAGGCGGTTAGCATGGCAGGTACTGTGTTATACACTGCTGGTTGGTGGTTACTAATGCAGGTACTGTGTCATATACTGCTAATAGGTGGTTAGCATGGCAGGTATTGTACCATGCTAATGCATCAATTACTGCTGGTAGATGACTACTATAGTAGGCTATTATACCATAAGCTTTACTGCAGGTAGGTGACTATCATGGCATCTGCAGATTCCTGAAGAGGCTGTATGACTAGAGTCTCCAGGTGATTTGCACTAATACCACGGCATTGCTATGATTCGCAGGCAACTTACTTACACTAAATAAAGTTGCGGATGACCATGTAAATATTGCATTTGACTTGGGCGTATTACAGGCCTTTCGGATATACCATACACCTACTGTACATCTGGGGTCTGATACCATACAGGTGTTGTCCTGATGTACAGTAAGCAGCTGGTAGTGATGTGCTCATGTCTGCTGCTATAATCAAAGATGACGGAAGCTTCTGTGGAATTACCTCTTTCTTCACTTCTTCTTCGTCTTCCAGCGTGAGTGCAGCCAGCTGTCTGGATCTTTGTTCCATCAAATTGACATATTTAATTGGATTTGACAAAGCTTCAATCACATCTGTGGGAACAGAAAATTGATAAAAGTCTCCTTAAATGGAATATCTCAGGGATCGGTATTAACCTGACAATAATAAAAATTGGGGTTAAAATGCAGCCTGACAAATCTTTAAAGAAACATTGAGTGGCGCTAAGCTGCTGCTATATGGCAACATATGAATTGCATCAGTGGGTCAGTTGAAATAATGCAGTATATGTACAGGTAGACGTGGTTTAAAGGATTTCCTAATGTCGGCAATAAATGTAAGAAGAAGACTTACGGTATATGTGCAACGGGCACCTCCCCCTCGGGCCCTCTATATAAATCCCTTTTCTTTAACAGGTCACCCACTCACACCTGTCATCATATCCCAAAAAAACGGATTCTAAATTCACTTTCTAATTATCTGGGTGTGTAGGAATGCCAAGTGGTATAGTGCGGCCTATCTGTCTTTTTATGTGTGTCACGGTGCTCCTACCTGGATAGCCCCAGGCTTTGGCTCCTAAGCAATAAATAGGGGGAATAATTGAGGAATTTGAAAGAAAGATTGAGTCCAGACCTTGTATGTAGGTGAACAGCAGCTTTACTTGAGTAAATGTTTCTCCAAAACGGTTTACAGGCTTTGTCTTGATCCCAGCAGGCGTTAGCATACAACTGGCAGGCAAACTCAATTCTGCTCTCTTTCTCTCACTCTGCTGTACTGACAAGCTTAAACAGTGTCCTTGCTTTCTTCTTGGTACTGCACTTTCTCTCTGTAGTCTGTCTTATGGTTATGCCAGGGAACTTTCCTCCTGGCTCCTGAGGCTTTAAGCTTTGGCCTTATGGCCAGCAGAGCTTAAGGTGCTCTGGCTGGCGTGGGCACGTCCAGTAAAGACGTGCCCCTGCACACCTGGGGTAAGCTATGCTGACTAGAACTTGTCCCCACCCTTCCTGCAGGAAATGGTACTAGCCCACTTCTCCAGAGAGGGGGATTAGAATGGAATAGAAGGTTCCATTCTATCTACATACAGCTCTGCCGTATTTGCTGCCACCTGCTGGTGAACCAGGCACATTACACGAACAGTTACATAACATTATTATAAATGTACAGTGTTGAGGGACCTGGAAATAAATATATAGGTGACATAGAGGTTAGACCATAAAAGATAGTAGCAAGGTGCAGAAGTAGTAACACCACTCTGGAGTGTTACATATATTGCAGATTCTGGGACATCATAATTACACCAAATGTATCTAACAAACAACTGCAGATACATGTACCATATATAACATTACAGGGTGGCCCACAAAAAATACCCCGCCTCCAATATCACAATCACTATCTGCAGCATCACAAGCAGTATGAGCCAACATAATCCGACATGTACAAAGATACATAGACGTGAAAGGGGTCTACTTTCAGCATCTTTTGTGACTTGTGGGTAATAAAAAAAAAAAATAATAATCCACTTGCTCGTTCATCTTGTCATACTATCGCTGGAGGAGGGCTACTATTTTGTGGGCCACTCTGTATATGATATAGGAGTTCAGCTGAGCTGCTGGTGCCACCTTGTGGTCATTGTGAGAAGTGTCTTTACTGAATGAGGATGTTTTACGAAAGTTCTAAGCACAACATTGTAGTGTATGTACCCCTGAGATGAAGGCTAATTGCTGGTAGCCTCAGAAACAGACCCAATCCCCCCTCCCGTGATCTGCTGATTGCCATGGAGTGTATTTTAGGAAGAGGGTTGTACTCACTGGAGACAGCACAGACAATGTCATCCGGTATAGGCTGAAAATAATTTATTTGGGGTGCTAATAAAATATAGGTTATGTTCACATCTGTGTTGGAGGCCCCGTCACAGAGATAGTCAAAAATAGCAGAGAAAAGTCCTGTATGCAAGACTTTTTTTCTCCAGTGAAAAAAATGTTCTCCCGAACAGATCCTATTATCATCAATAGGATCTGTTAGTTTGTGTCAATTACGTGCTGAATCCGGCACTTCCGCTATTTCCGGTCTTCTGCTCCTATAATGGAGCAGAAGACCAGAAAACTATAGCGCTGATGTGAACGTAGCCTTACTTGGAATCAACATACTTTTGTCTTACAGAAATGCAATCAAAGATCCGGCTCACCCCCACATAAAAAGGACTTTCCTCAGTGCATGAGTGGCCTGGAGAAGCTTGCCAATATGTAGAACAACAAATTCCAGCACAACGATAAGGCCCCCAAAAATGCCCACTTTATTGTCCAAAATTTGAAAAATTCCAGCATGGATCACAATATGACTAGCAGCTATTTATTTTAGAATACTCAATCCTTCATCAAGGCTTATTTTATAATTTGTGATGAAGGATTGAATGATCCGAAATCCATAGCTGCTAGTCATGATGTGATTCATGCTGGAATTTTTTACATTTTCAACGATAAAGTGGATATTTTATTGGATCTCATTGTTGTGCTGAGATTTGTTGTTCTATACTCTTTTCCTTCATTCTAAAGATGGGAACATGATGCTACGTGGCAAGGAAGGTCCTCACCCAGCATTGCTGCCAACCGTCTCAAAATTTCTGAACAGCTCGTAAACATCGGCAACTTTTTTCCTGTGTCCATTAAAAAAAATACATGTGTCCGTGATTTTTGCGAGGCTGGTGGTACTTCACTAGATTATTTTGGTGGTTATTATCATCGTTTTACAGCTCACAATAAATGCTGGTAATGAGTTCTTATCAGTATATTGAGCTATAGACATGCAGGGATGGACTGGGAACTTAAAGTGGCCCTGGAAAAAATACTAAAAGTGGCCCCATTTTGTAGTTGTATCCAAATTGATGGAAGGCAGGGGCAGTAATACCATATTGTGGCACATTATACCACACCAACAAAGCCAAATTTCACAGTCCATCACAAAATGCTGCCCATAGCACAAAATACATCCCCAAAAACCTCCACTGGCCAGCCGTGAGGAGGGCACAGGCGGCCCCCTGGGCATCGGCTAACCGGGAAATTTTCCAGTAAGGTCTATGGCCAATCCACCCCTGGGATTACTTACAATCTTTATCATTCATTATGGTTTTTACAATTTGTCCGTACAAAATGTTGGCTGTTCAGGATTTTGGGACAAGTTGTCCAGAAAAAAAGAAAAATTCTGGTTGATAACCCTGTCAACCAGGCAAGAAGAGTTCTGTTCAGCTCCATCCTTCTACATAGAACGAGTTTGAACACTACCCTTTCTTTGGATTCTCAAGATCAGCACCAAACTTTGCATTTCAATGGGCACCCTGTAATGATTAAATTCCCTGCACAGTGCCTTGGCTGACCGCAGAAGACCCCAGTGCTGACACCATGATTATCTGTAGACTATGGGACCTGCCACATGTGCAGAAGTTGGACAACCTCTATTTTGTCACCCTCTATTTCAGATTATAATTGATCCTTTTTTAATTGGCTGTAATGACTGCATTATTTCCATTTTTTTCAACTTCAACACAAAAACACGAGAGGAACCGTACCTGCGAATGTGTCGGGGACGTAATCCTTCACTTCTATGCAGACAAAGATTGCTGGTAGAGTGAGTGGCACATTTTTCTCATTTCTCAGGCAGATATAGTGATAACCTGAGAAGGAAAATGATAGATGTTTCATAAAGCTTGAGGAAAGGGCAGCCGTACGGTGAGAGATTTTTCTTTCTGCATGAAAAATAGCAGCCGTGTCGCTTGGCGCTTTCAGATCTACATAATAGAATTTCCGAGACATCAATCAAAAATAAATCCAGAGACCAATATTTTGTGGTTTCTTAAAGGGACACAGGCCGATACAGTCCTAAAAGGGCGCCAATCGACCCTATAAAAAGTTAATGGGCGCTCATTTAAAAGGTCTTTACAGTAGAATTTGTACCCCATACAGTTTGCATATTGTTGGCAGCACATCCCCTGTTTATATGGGGTGATGCGCTGTTGACACTCTATGATTTGTATGGCTGAATAAAAAAATCAGATCACTGGACAAACCCGATGATTAGTGGGTGTTCAGATGGGTAATAATCACCTGAATGAATGTTCCTACAAAAGTGTAAAATGGGTTTTTTAACAAAAAGTCTTTCTTACCATCCTCTTAGCTGTAGCACTTATATACAATTTATTGTTCTGTTGTCTGCCATCTCAGGCTCGGGAAACTCTGACTGTAGTGTCTTTAATGAGATGACTGACAGACAGTCTACAAGAATAATTGACCTTGATACTTTTTCTCTTAAACCTTCAGTTCTGAGACCCTCCACAAACATTTAAGTAGATCTGTATGAATAGTATTAGCAGATTTACTTTAGACAAGGGATCGTCTGACACTCCAGCTGTTCTCAAACTACATTTCCAGAATGTTATGGTCACTTCTATGGGAGTTACAAGAACAGATGAACAAGTGGGCATGCTGGGAGTTGTAGCTTCACAACAGCTAGAGTGCTGAAGGTTGCTGACCCCTGTTCTACACTGAATGATCCTTTAAAGTGGTCCTCCCATTTTACACATAAATGCATATGCACTAGAGATAGGCAACCCTTTGAGATTCAATTTGTTTCAGGACAGAGAGAGGAGAGAGAGAGAAGGACACGGAGAGCAAGAGAGACTAGCATGCTAGTCTGGGTCAAGGTAACATATATGCATTGTCTGGGGGTACGCTCCCCTTTGTGTTTCATCATTTCAATTTTCCCCTTTTTTCCCCACTAAGTTTTCAATGGTAGCCTCAAACTGTTCAATCAGTGCTTTTTCATAATCAGATTTTCTCCTGGTTGTAGTCTCAAACCAATCAGTGCTTTTTCACAATAAGGTTTTTGTCTATCGATGTACTTGCATCTCTATATAATGCTTCTCTGAAAAAGAGACATGCAAGAAAGGCTACTTTCACACCTGCGCTTTCCCATGACGGAAGCGTTTTTGCTGATCCATGGCGGATTCAGCGAAAAAGCTGATGTCCCCATGACGGATTCAGCGAAAAAGCTTATGTGAAAGTAGCCTTAGGCTCCTTTTCAAAAGAAAATGAAAACTGTCTCATACCAGGAACCCAGCTTGTTCTGAGTAACCACCCTTTAACAGAGCTAAACAAGGAAACTGCTTGGCTGCCTGAGAGGCCTCGGTTGGGGTGCTATTTCTTCTTATCGCCGAGTGTGCATGAGGAGAATCGTCAACTAGTCAATGTTCCTCTGGGTTTCTGGGAAAAATATATGAAAATGAGCACCTCTTACATCTCCTGGCATCAGACACGCTTAGGAAAGCTAATCTGAATATCTTTCACATAAACCCAAAGGGGCATTGCCTAGCCTACAATACTCCACACATATGCTACGCATAATGGGCACTCTCCATAAGGAGAAAGTGTAATACCAGAAAATGCAAATACAGTATATTTCCAAGAGACCTAGAGAAACGTACTAGTCTTTCTTTCTCTCATTTTCTCTCCTCTCTTTCTCTGGAAACAACAAATTTGGAAAATTCTAGATGGATCAGGTTTGTTCAGAATCGATTCATTCATCCTTAATATGCCATAAGTGATAATGATCAGGTGACCCATAATCCATATTTAAAATTCTCTTTAGATGCTTTTTACATAGAATTTTAATGGGAGTTACAGAAAGAGATGAACGAGCAGCACTTGGCTCTTTCTGTATCTCTATAGACTTCAATGGGAATGGCCTGGCGTAAGCATGGCTACCTCTCCAGTTCACATACTGCAGAGATCCTATGGATATACCATAAAAGTGTAAGATGGGAATACTCCTTTGGGGAGGCAATCTGAACAGTATCAGATCCTGGGTTTTCCAATAATGGACTGCTCAGGCAAGGCTCATGACAACCCATATCTCAAGATGTAGTAAATGTGTTTTTCTTGTTCCATTATTTGATCGGATTGAACATTTTCATATATAATGTTCTTACCTGGACGGATTGCATAAACGGGTAATATCCGGTGACCTATGAATTTCCCTCCTTCTTCATATGCCGATATTCTTAGACATGCAAGGGAGGGAAGCACAACCTAACAGGAACATAACAAAAATCAGATTTATGGTACACAGGCATCACATTACTGTTTACGTATATATAGACTAAAGGGGTTGTTTACCCTGTGGGTCCTCACAAGTATGATATTGTTAGGGTCATTCCCTACTATGATATCTATTACATTCCACATGGTGCTCCGTACAGCTCCACATACAGAATATTGTACCCTGGAAGCAATGGTCCTAGTGGAGATTAGAGCCATAATGAGACATATGAGGGAACATGAGAAGACAATTTTGGAATAATGGTCACCTTTAATATTTAACTTTTATTAATAATAATAAAATAAATGCCCTAAAATGAGGTGCAGAATTGTAATGAGCAGGGTAGAGCCACCCTACTCTTGGTGAATATACTGAGACTCTAGGGAGGGAGGGAGGAAAGGGAGGGAGGGATGCTGGGTCTCAGCCCCTATTAGCGCCCTATTAAAGGAGCCCTGTTCCTGTTCACCACCACCTCCTAGCCAAAGCCCTCAGTTCTCCCTAGGGAGAACTGAGGGCTTTGGCTAGGAGGTGGTGGTGAACGGGAACAGGGCTCCTTTAATAGGGCGCTAATAGGGGCTGAGACCCAGCATCCCTCCCTCCCTTTCCTCCCTCCCTCCCTAGAGTCTCAGTATATTCACCAAGAGTAGGGTGGCTCTACCCTGCTCATTACAATTCTGCACCTCATTTTAGGGCATTTATTTTATTATTATTAATAAAAGTTAAATATTAAAGGTGACCATTATTCCAAAATTGTCTTCTCTAACTCTAGGTACCTTAAACCCCAACGGCTCATATCTGTGTAATATAATATGAGGGAACATGCCACAATACTTTCTGTCTACTTCATAGTGAATCCAATGGAATAAAGCATATTGTACTGTAATATGGCTCAGATTCTGAGGTTGTATGGTGATACAGGACAGTCATGTGTGTCAGGTCCAAATTGAATATGAAAATGCTGCATGATTTCATATCTTAGGGGGAAAAAACAGACCATTATAGAGAAAAAAAAAAAACTAATTATGAACCTTTTTAAAAACAATAGGCTCCTCCTCCCATACGGGATTCACCGCATTGCCTTGTGATGTCTTTGTTTTGAACGCTTTTCTTCTGGTATCAACTGGCAACCCGAACATATCCACTTCTACATAGGTGCCAACCTTCTTATCTGACAAAAACTGTCCTGAAATGATCTGAAAAGCAAAGAACATCAGCAGGTAGGTTTAGACAGATAGGTAGATACAATAATAGTTAGATATGAGATAGATAGATAGATAGATAGATACAGTACATAGATAGATAGATAGATAGATAGATAGATAGATAGATAGATACAGTACATAGATAGATTAGATAGATAGATAGATACAGTACATAGATAGATAGATATAGGATAGATTAGATAGATAGATAGGTAGATAGATAGATAGATAGATAGATAGATAGATAGATAGATAGATAGATAGATACAGTACATAGATAGATAGATAGATAGATAGATAGATAGATACAGTACATAGATAGATAGATATACAGATAGAGGATACACAGATAGATAGATATAGGATAGATTAGATAGATAGATAGATAGATAGATAGATAGATACAGTACATAGATAGATAGATAGATAGATAGATAGATAGATAGATAGATAGATAGATAGATATACAGATAGAGGATACATAGATAGATAGATATAGGATAGATTAGATAGATAGATAGATACAGTACATAGATAGATAGATATACCGTACATATAGAGGATACATAGATAGATAGATACAGTACATAGATAGATTAGATAGATAGATAGATAGATACAGTACATAGATAGATAGATATAGGATAGATTAGATAGATAGATAGGTAGATAGATAGATAGATAGATAGATAGATAGATAGATAGATAGATACAGTACATAGATAGATAGATAGATAGATAGATAGATAGATAGATAGAGTACATAGATAGATAGATATACAGATAGAGGATACACAGATAGATAGATATAGGATAGATTAGATAGATAGATAGATAGATAGATAGATACAGTACATAGATAGATAGATAGATAGATAGATAGATATACAGATAGAGGATACATAGATAGATAGATATAGGATAGATTAGATAGATAGATAGATACAGTACATAGATAGATAGATAGATAGATAGATAGATATACAGATAGAGGATACATAGATAGATAGATATAGGATAGATTAGATAGATAGATAGATACAGTACATAGATAGATATAGGATAGATTAGATAGATAGATAGATACAGTACATAGATAGATAGATATACCGTACATATAGAGGATACATAGATAGATAGATACAGTACATAGATAGATTAGATAGATAGATAGATACAGTACATAGATAGATAGATATAGGATAGATTAGATAGATAGATAGATAGGTAGATAGATAGATAGATAGATAGATAGATAGATAGATAGATAGATAGATAGATAGATACAGTACATAGATAGATAGATAGATAGATAGATAGATAGATAGATAGATAGATAGATACAGTACATAGATAGATAGATATACAGATAGAGGATACACAGATAGATAGATATAGGATAGATTAGATAGATAGATAGATAGATAGATACAGTACATAGATAGATAGATAGATAGATAGATATACAGATAGAGGATACATAGATAGATAGATATAGGATAGATTAGATAGATAGATAGATACAGTACATAGATAGATATAGGATAGATTAGATAGATAGATAGATACAGTACATAGATAGATAGATATACCGTACATATAGAGGATACATAGATAGATAGATACAGTACATAGATAGATAGATATACCGTACATATAGAGGATACATAGATAGATAGATAGCAGAGTTGATAATATAAGCAGCACTGCAGGTCCAAAGTAAAATAGGGTGCCAGCAGATGTTGGAGCGACCCAATCTCCCAAAAATTGTAGAAAAACTAAAATATTTCACGGCACTTCAGAAGAAGTAAAATGAATGTGACTTTAATTCACCAACACAACGTTTCGGTCCGCACACTGGAACCTTCCGCACACTGGAAACGTTGCGTTGGTGAATTAAAGTCGCATTCATTTTACTTCTTCTGGAGTGTCATGGAATATTTTTGTTTATCTAGATAGATAGATAGATAGATAGATAGAGGATGGATAGATTGATAGATAGATTTACCTTTACAGACACTGTGTTTGCAACTATCCCATCTACTGTTGTCTCAGTAAAAGGATCAAAATGTTTATCTGGCCTTCTCATGAACTCAGGCTTCAGTCTGTATCCACATTTAGCATTATATTCATACATCCCCATATTAAGTTGCATAGGAAAATCTGTAAATGAGAAGAAAAATGTCAGCATGTACCAGGACTCTATACTGTATATCATTTTCCATTCTTCATTTTATACCACGTCATATGACATTTACCCATCGCCAGGGAAACAAATATTGTACCTGCTCAATAAATGTACTATATGTGAGTGTAAAGAAAAAGCGGCATGCCATTGTATACGTTGGAGATGTGATCAATTCTCTGATGCCAGATGTCATGGGTACTCGTGCAAACAATGGTGAAAACCTCCTGAGCGAAAATCTCCAGTTTATTACAGTATTTGGGCAGATTATTAATTTCGTTTGGAACGCTACATTTCTGTTAAAACTGTTACTTTATTAATCAGAAAAACAAAAGGGAAGGGGGACTAACCTATATTAAAATTCTAGGACACCATCCATTCAGTATAGGGTCGATATGAGGACCTATAAGCCGCATACACGGTAATTGCAGCTGCGGATGGGGTCACTAGAAATGCCGCAGGCTAGTGCTATACTGCAAGTGAAAGCAGAGGGCCATGGGGCCATGCTAATTGATTCCACAGAAGTAAGCACTAAGGTGCGGTCAGTGTGCTCTGAATCACTACCAGCTCATGGATCCCTCGACTAAAGTTATGGATAGACTAATCCAGTGATAAACATCTGCCTGCAGAAGCCGATCTCAATTGAATCCATCCGTTCATGTGAAACGGATGTCTAAGAATCGGCCCTGCAGACACGAATCACTGGATCTAAGCTAAGCTGGGCGAAACAGGCAGATCTGGATTGCTGTTGCTCATCTAACTGCAGAGGGCTGAGAACCGCAGACCTCAACTGCAGTGTGAGCGCAAAGCAGATACAAATGAACATTGATTCATCCCCACACCACACTCAACGCGTTTCGCCATAAGGCTCGTCAGGAGCGTGTATCTGTGGTTCGCAGGATAAATATTCAAAGCTGCTGAGCCTCCGTTACAGAGACTGCAGCTGTAAGTACGAGGTGGCCGAACGCGGCCGCTCAGGTGCACAGAATATGAGGAGAGTCCTCCTCCCCTCAACTGAGCCCCGCCTGCAGAACGGCCAATGAGGACGCAGGAGGCACGGCATCGCCGCATCATCCATCCCGCCCCCATTGTGCCGCCCCCTCGATGAGACCGGCCCAGATGAATGTAATAACATTCTACATTAAAGTTAGAGTAAATATATACGGCGACTTACTACCCTGGCAACGTTTGTATAGCTCCGATCGGGACAGGGATCATGAAGTGGTATGAACTACATTGTATTTTTTTTTTTATTTTTTTTTTTTTTTATTTTTTTTTTTTAATTTAATTAATTGAGGACATCAATCGGTGGTGGTGGAGACAATACAGGAGGGTCAGGAAGGACCCAGCAGCATTTTTACTAGACGGCAATACTGTGATCAGGCTGATTTAAAGGGGCAGTGTATGGTATAATGTGGTATAAGTAATCCACAACCAATAATTACACTATCACACCCCTGGTATCTCCTAGCCCCCTCAATTGCCTAGGTGATCTAATGACATAGAGTCATTAGTAGTCCATGCCGCTGAGACACACGGATCGTGGGCAGTATGTCATCACCCCTAATGTTCCCCCGTTGCACCTCAGCTCCAGGGATCTAGAGAAAACACACAAAGGAATTATACTCATTTAGTCCCTGGGGCTGGAGCGCACATAGGCGGTAAATCCACTGTGTCTCTTTTTGCAATAACCGCCTATCAAAGTCGCCTCCTCTTGGCGCTCTTCTGACCACCTCCACAGCCTGAAATTTGATGACATCCACATCACCGTTGTGCATGGTCGATATGTGTCTAGCAATCGGGGTATCCGCCCCTTTGCGGATGTCATTTAGATGTTCTGCTATTCTTCTACGGAATTCTCTTGTGGTTTTACCCACATATTGCTTTCCGCAAACACAAGTGGCCAAATATACCAGGCCTCTTGTTTTGCAATTGACAAATGATCTGATAGTAAATCTCTGTTCAGTGACGCTACAGATAAATGTAGCGCCAGTCTGTAGCAATCCAGACTGGCGCTACATTTATCTGTAGCGTCACTGAACAGAGATTTACTATCAGATCATTTGTCAATTGCAAAACAAGAGGCCTGGTATATTTGGCCACTTGTGTTTGCGGAAAGCAATATGTGGGTAAAACCACAAGAGAATTCCGTAGAAGAATAGCAGAACATCTAAATGACATCCGCAAAGGGGCGGATACCCCGATTGCTAGACACATATCGACCATGCACAACGGTGATGTGGATGTCATCAAATTTCAGGCTGTGGAGGTGGTCAGAAGAGCGCCAAGAGGAGGCGACTTTGATAGGCGGTTATTGCAAAAAGAGACACAGTGGATTTACCGCCTATGTGCGCTCCAGCCCCAGGGACTAAATGAGTATAATTCCTTTGTGTGTTTTCTCTAGATCCCTGGAGCTGAGGTGCAACGGGGGAACATTAGGGGTGATGACATACTGCCCACGATCCGTGTGTCTCAGCGGCATGGACTACTAATGACTCTATGTCATTAGATCACCTAGGCAATTGAGGGGGCTAGGAGATACCAGGGGTGTGATAGTGTAATTATTGGTTGTGGATTACTTATACCACATTATACCATACACTGCCCCTTTAAATCAGCCTGATCACAGTATTGCCGTCTAGTAAAAATGCTGCTGGGTCCTTCCTGACCCTCCTGTATTGTCTCCACCACCACCGATTGATGTCCTCAATTAATTAAATTAAAAAAAAATAAAAAATAAAAAAAAAAATAAATAAAAAAAAAATACAATGTAGTTCATACCACTTCATGATCCCTGTCCCGATCGGAGCTATACAAACGTTGCCAGGGTAGTAAGTCGCCGTATATATTTACTCTAACTTTAATGTAGAATGTTATTACATTCATCTGGGCCGGTCTCATCGAGGGGGCGGCACAATGGGGGCGGGATGGATGATGCGGCGATGCCACGCCTCCTGCATCCTCATTGGCCGTTCTGCAGGCGGGGCTCAGTTGAGGGGAGGAGGACTCTCCTCATATTCTGTGCACCTGAGCGGCCGCGTTCGGCCACCTCGTACTTACAGCTGCAGCCTCTGTAATGGAGGCTCAGCAGCTTTGAATATTTATCCTGCGAACCACAGATACACGCTCCTGACGAGCCTTATGGCGAAACGCGTTGAGTGTGGTGTGGGGATGAATCAATGTTCATTTGTATCTGCTTTGCGCTCACACTGCAGTTGAGGTCTGCGGTTCTCAGCCCTCTGCAGTTAGATGAGCAACAGCAATCCAGATCTGCCTGTTTCACCCAGCTTAGCTTAGATCCAGTGATTCGTGTCTGCAGGGCCGATTCTTAGACATCCGTTTCACATGAACGGATGGATTCAATTGAGATCGGCTTCTGCAGGCAGATGTTTATCACTGGATTAGTCTATCCATAACTTTAGTCGAGGGATCCATGAGCTGGTAGTGATTCAGAGCACACTGACCGCACCTTAGTGCTTACTTCTGTGGAATCAATTAGCATGGCCCCATGGCCCTCTGCTTTCACTTGCAGTATAGCACTAGCCTGCGGCATTTCTAGTGACCCCATCCGCAGCTGCAATTACCGTGTATGCGGCTTATAGGTCCTCATATCGACCCTATACTGAATGGATGGTGTCCTAGAATTTTAATATAGGTTAGTCCCCCTTCCCTTTTGTTTTTCTGATTAATAAAGTAACAGTTTTAACAGAAATGTAGCGTTCCAAACGACAGTGATTTGATTTTGATAGGTGGAACGTATACCATATATCAGTTATACCAGTGAAATTTTCAGATTATTAATTTGTCTCATCCCTTTAGAATTAAACATATTGGAGCCTCATGAGCTACAGAACATTCATGGCAGTCTGATGGTGAGACTGCACAGAAAGCACGGATTATCAGAAATCTCCCATAACAATATAGGTTTCTTATATAATATGAGTCCACTCACCAGACATGTCATGCATATTAGAAGTACACATTAGTGGTGTCTGTGATCTTGCACCATCACAATATTTCAACATGAAAGGGATTTAGGAGGGGTGGGGAGCTAAAAGCACAACATGGTACTGAAACTCACGGCAGCTGTCCGAAACGTGCGGACAGCTGCCGCTTCTCTGGGTTGCCAACTGTCCAGAAATTTCTAACCAGTCCATATAAATGGGCGACTTTCCTTTGTCAGTGAAAAATAAAAATAGATGTGTCCATAATTTTTTGGGAGCTGGTGGTACTGATGATTTTGGTGGTAATTATCATCACTTTACAGCTCACAGTAAATTCTGGTAATGAGCTCTTATCTGTATATTGAGCTGTAGACATGTATTACTTATAATCTTTATCATTCATTAGCGTGATTCCCATTTGTCCGTAAAAAATGTTGTTCGTGATTTTTGAATAAGTTGTCCAGAAAAAAGAAAAATTCGAGTTGGCAAGCCTACAGCTTCTCCATGGATATGTTCTGATTTTGAGGTGCTGGTGGTCAGCAGATGGCTGGTGGGCTCACATTCAGAGGAGTTAACCTGATTAGGCAATTATTTTAATGTGAAAGCAAAGAACAACCACTGTCCCTCTAATTTTGTCTTCAGATCACTTCCCATTTACAGTAAAACTGGCCATACACTTTCAATAGTAGTCCTAGCTTACAGTATAGCAAATGAATGCCAGACACAGGGGTGCACCGCCAATGAGGTGAGGTGAGGCGATTGCCTCAGGCAGTACCGGGTAAGAACAAGAGGGGGGCATTGGAAGGGCCATGGGTAATGAGTAGCGTTGAGCGAACTTGCGCTTTGCAAGTTCAGCGTTCGGGTTATCTAAGAATTCCGTAATGGATTTTGTTACTAAGGACCATAACGGAATTCTATGACGGCATGCACCACGGAAGCCTATAAGAGGCGTTCCATATTGAGTTTCGTCATAATAGAAGTCTATGGCCAATATAGACTTCAGTTATGATGGAATGCAATACGGAATGCCTCTTCTAGGCTTCCGTGGTACATGCTGTCATAGAATTCCGTTATGGTCTGTGGTAACGAAATCCATTACGGAATTCATAGATAATTATTGAAGGGGAACTATCTGTGTGGTAATAGTATTTTCAGGGGGATTATCTGTTTTTGCAGTATATTATTTGTGAGCATAGTGGGCACAGTATTGGGGATGGCAGGATGGGGTGTTAAGAAGGTTGCATAGGAAAGTAGGAAATTAAGATGTCTTTTTGTCAATGGAGTCAAGTGGGAATCAGTGCCACTGTATGCTGTATTTATTTGGAATATTGGTGAATAAAGATCGGGACTATTGAAACGTCTATGCTTGGTGCTGGAGACTTCTTTCTGTTTTTGTGGGTATTTTTGTCAAACTCTGCAGGGACAAGAGATGGCTGAAAGAAATCATCATGGTGGTCTGGTCAGAATGGAGAAGATAAAGAAAGAAAACATGTACATCAGAGGACCCTGTATGTTTTGTAGCGCTGTATTTAATGTTTTACATGTATGTCTTTAACAATAGGCTGGAGGGAAGGGGTTAGATTAAGAAATTGGCATGGGGGGAGTATGCCGTTTCAGTTTTCACCTCAGGGAGCAGGAAGGCTAGATGCACCCCTAGTCAGACAAGCACTTCATAGATATTAGATGGTTGATCAGTTCCACCAAAATCTGTGGGTTTAGCTGATTTAAATCATATGTGTATAGCCACCTTTACTGATGGATGTTGTGGTAATGGTTCTGTTCACATACATTTAGAGCCTCAGACACAAATTCCATCAAATATTAGGGGAAGAATAATGCTGCATGCAATGATCTTTTTCCCATAAAAACAACATGTTGGAAGTCGTTGAGGTAGATTCAGAGCCAGTGTTATGTGCCATGGTACAGGTCCAACAAAGTGGTGTGTTTTGTGCAATAAACTGAACCCACAACAGAGGTGTGAACAGAGCCTTTGAAATCTGTCATGGATGATAGAGGAGATGCCTAGGAAGAAATGATGGGTCTCTTATCTTCCATTATATTGGGAAACAGTTGGCTATTGTTAGCACATAAAATACTGTACATTGTCTATATCATTCTTCTCAATGTTTCTATATCGTACCTTTTGTAAAAGGCACCCTTTAGCCCACTGATACACTGAGCTACAACTGTTCATAGACTAAAGCCATTCCCCTTACCTATTGTTTGGAAGTTAAGAGCTACCATTTGACATCCCGCATTCCAAAAGACCTGAGGCATATAGTTGGATGAATCTACTCGGGTTCCTTTTGGATAAATTCTACTAAGCTGCATTTTGTTATATCTGAAAGTTTCAAGTTAAGAATTGTGAAGAATCAACACAGGTAAAATGGAGATCCTCATAAATGGTGTCAACATGTTGATTACTAGGGTTGAACATGCCAGATTCCCAGTAGACTCCATTGAATATATTTATCAATCAAATTTTCAATTGGTCTTTATTTAAAAAAAATGTTCAGTAGTTTCTGAGATACAGAGGTTAAAAAGCAGTCCATTTGCAAGCTGTCACTTTCTGTTTT
This sequence comes from Bufo gargarizans, assembly GCF_014858855.1. NCBI lineage: Eukaryota > Metazoa > Chordata > Amphibia > Anura > Bufonidae > Bufo > Bufo gargarizans. The sequence goes on along the minus strand of NC_058083.1, from coordinate 460,668,979 downwards.
CTTTGAATCCCATCATCTGAAGCTCATGTGTAGCCCTTATCTCTGATCTCCTGACCTCATGAATTTTTATTTAAGTCATATTGTTATCAGTTTGAAAAACAATTGAGCTAAAATGAGTGTTTGAGGTCAGTAGATCTACAGCAGTAGAGCTACAACTGAGCCATCAGATGATGAAATTCAAAGAAAATAGAAAGTGACAGCTTACAATTAGACAGATTTTGGACTACAGTATATCAGAAATGAAAATAAAAAAACATTGCAAATTCTTAAAAATTATGTTTAACATAAAAACATGATTTAAACAATAGGTCCTTTTCAAATGTCACATTCCCTTTAAAGAGAAAAAACATCTGAGAAAATGAATTAACCCCCACCACTCCAGAACATGGCCAACATTGTAACAGTGCTCTTTTAAGTTCTAGCCCAGGGATGCTCAACCTGCGGCCCTCCAGCTGTTGGAAAACTACAACTCCCACCATGCCCTTCTATAGGCTGATAGCTGTAGGCTGTCCGGGAATTACACTATGGGAGTTGTAGTTTTCCAACAGCTGGAGGGTCGCAGGTTGAGCATGCCTGTTCTAGCCATACCAATCCTGACTTGTGATTTAGAAGAAAATAACCCTGTTTCTGTCCACCTTTTTTAATGTAGAAAAAGTATGTGTAGGCATATGGTAACTACAACATGCAACAACCTGCAAAATAATCCCATAGGGATGTCTGGCCAGATTATTATAGTTTTAATATCATTTCAAATTGTTGGCAGAATGCTGGAGAGTAACAGATGTACTAGTGCATCTCTTAGAGTATCATCAAAAAGTTTATTTATTTCAGTAATTCAACTCAAAAAGTGAAACTTATATTTTATAGCTTCATGACACGCAGAGTGATCTATTTCAAGCATTTATTTATTTTAATGTTGATGATTATGGCTAACCGCTAATGAAAACCCAAAATTATAATATTGTGAAAAGGTTCAAAATTGTAGACTCATGGTGTCACACTCTAATCAACTAAACACCTGCAAAGGTTTCCTCAGCCTTTAAATGGTTCCTCAGTCTGGTACAGTAGGCGACACAATCATGGGGAAGACAGCTGACTTGACATTTGTCCAGAAGACAGGACAAGGAGGGTAAGCCACAAAAGAGCATTGTTAAAGAAGCTGGCTGTTCACAGAGTGCTGTATCCAGGCATATTAAACGAAACTCGAGTGGAAAGAAAAGGTGTGGTAGAAACTGCAGCCCTGAAAAGGCCATTTGAGAATTTGGGGGAGATTCACAAGGGGTGGACAGCAGTTGCAGTCAGTGCTTCAAGAGCCACCACATACAGCCGTATTCAGGATATGGGCTACAACTATCGAATTACTTGTGTCAAGCCACTTATGACCCAGAGACAAGGTCAGAAGCGTCTTACCGGGCCTGTGATAAAAGCACCTTCGTCACTGGGAGTTGGAGAGGCCTGCTTGCCAGCCTCTTGCCCTGTGACTATGACCCTGGGACACTATTTGCGCATATTGGATTTTAAAGGCACCATGTCATATGCTTGTGTCGGTCCACTGTGTTATATCAAGTCCAAAGTCAACGCAGCCATCTACCAAAAAATGTTAAGCACTTTATGCTTCCCTCTGCTGACAAGCTCTATGGAGGTGCTGATTTCATTTTCCAATAGGACTTGGCACCTGCCCACACTGCCAAAAGTACAAATACCTGGTTTAATAACCATGCTATCACTGTGCTTTATTGGCCAGCAAACTCACCTGACCTAAACTCATAGAGAATAGGGAATCTATGGGGTATTGTTAGGAGGAAGATGAGAGACACCAGACCTAACAATGGAGACGAGCCGAAGGCCGCAATCAAAACAACCTGGGCTTCCATAACACCTCATCAGCGCCACAGGTTGATCGCTTTCATGTCACACTTCATTGATGCAATAATTCATGCAAAAGGAGACACCACTAAGTATTAAGTATGTATATATTGTACATACTTTTCAGTAGGCCAACATTTCTGTATTGAATATAATATTAATAGATCTTTTATAATTGTTTAATTTTCTGAGATACTAAAATATAATGCTCAACATTAAAATAAATAAACTCTTTAAATAGATCACTCTGTTCAATTAATATATATATATATATATATATATATATATATTTATATAATATATGAGTTTCACTTTTTAAATTGAATTACTGAAATTAACTTTTTGATGATATTCTAATTTATTAACATGCACTATTAGGTCTAAAGCACAGGAAATGCTGCATACTGTGCACTATACAGCAGTATGCATATCACAAGCAGTAGATGAACTCTAGTCCTCTGAAGGAAGAAGCACATTAGTATATACAGAAACAAGCAGGCAATAATATGAAGCCAACAATACACAGGTTTTCCTCCCAGTATTATTGGTTCAGGCATATTTTGGGTAATAATCTACAGGTATAATTCAAAAACCTGTCAGCCAGAATCCATAAAGTGCTAGCAATGTCACTTTACATAATTACAGGTGGGAATTGAAGGATATCAATCTATTGTACTATTGGTCCAAAGGGCACAAAAATGTTGCACTATTTAGCTTTAGGACCTAATAAAAGAAATACAGACCCATAAGGGGACTACCGCCTTCCACCTCCGTCAACAGTATATGATAGCTGCCTTGTAAACATGCACATACTGTACATGGCAGCCCGTAACTCACTGGTCAGAGGGGTTGTAGGCATTTCATTCATGAACACAGCAGTTTCCAGAACAAGTCCAGTTTCATTACTAGGCTCCATTAGCCAAACGGGACAACATTTTTTGGTGGTGTTTGGGCTAATAGTTCAGTGGACTCACCTCCAGACTATGTGGACCTTACATAGTATATACCATGTGATGTCAGATTAAGTTTAAGCACCATTTAGTAGTTTCTTTCTCTATTCTGTAGACCCAAAATTTATAGACCTAGTGGAAGCCACAGCTAAAACATTGAAATATTGTGAAGAGTTAAGCGAAGAGAAAAAAGCAGGTTCTCCACATGGTGAACCTTAGATCCATTATGGGTGTACAGTTCTTTCTATTTTATATTTTTTGCCATTTTTCTTTAAATAGATCTGGATTGGCAATTTGGCAGCTCACGCCTTTACCAGAAGAGCCACTGTTTCTCAAAATGTATCAGTTATCATGTAAAATTCATAAACCAGTTATTGAAAGGATACTCTACAAACTCTACAGGAGATTTTGTCAGCTGCTCAAGCCCCTTGGTTTCCACGAAGGAGGACATTTCATAGCTCTTGTTTCTCTCTGCAAAGAAGACATAAGAACAGATATAATATTCATGTAGTAGTTCTAAATAGACAAATTATCAAAATTCTCAAAAAGTTATGGTCCTTCTGTCAGTACAGTAGACTAATAAATGATCACGTACTGTAAGTAGTTATCTCAGTAATCATGAGACCTACTACTATACAAAATATGATCTACGGTGCCTGTCATCATCCAAACTACTGGTGCCATGAATGTGTCAGAGTTAAAGGTGTACTCCAAGATTTTAATATTGATGGCTTATCCTCAGGACAGAGAGATGTGACTACTCGGTCACAGCTGATAGTTAAGGGTGTGGGGTGTCGGAAGCCTGATGATCAGATATAGGTGGCCTATACTGGGGATAGGCCATCAATATTACAATTCTGGACAACCCCTTTAAGTAAAGTTCATTCTTTCAGTGCATAAAAAGACTTTAATTCCATTAGACTGAACATAAACTTCTATTTTTCCTTCTTATAGGTGCAAACCTGATTTTGACTTAAAAGGGCTGTTTGAGAAAATTAACAATCTTGGACATGACCCAAAATGGTCTAAAATTTTATAAAAATAAAAAAGTAAAAATGAAGGGATACTTACCTCTTTCTCCAGTGCCATTCTTTGGTTTGCTGGTCCAGTCTTCCTGACTCTGCTTGTTTTGCAACATGCACTGGTGACATGCAGGTATACATCTTGTAACCACTGCAGCCAATCACTACAGCCACATATCCATCATGCAAGAATAGTATCTGTCCTCTGGTCTATAACAGCTAGGGGTCCTGAGCTGCTTGTTCCTTCTCTCTGCATGACCGCAGTGAGGAAGAGTTAAAATGGACTGGTGGTCACACATGCAACCCCACCTCTCCGTTTAATGTCCTTGAGTTTGGTAGAAACAGCTGAGCTGCCCTTACACTACGTCAAATGACTGCGAAGACTCCACAGACTGATAATATTGGTAGGAGAACCCCTTTACATAAATCTATGCTACCGACTTTTAATACTCTGCTCTTAATATAAATCATGGCTTTTGGTCGTTAATGGTAACATCTCTAGGTTGACATTAGTATAGATCACCCTAGGATTATCACATTGTCATGTAAGAGTACAATTCTGCATTATGCTGTCATGGGAGGACATCTCTGGCCAAGAGCAGAGATCTCAGCAGATTAATCTTACAGAATACACTTACATGTACTGCTATATTAGTATCACCCAGCACATTGTTTGTGTTACCCGCTGACAGCTTCTAGGCTTAGCTCCTTCACTACTTACTGTCTCTGCAAAGTCATAGTAACCTAGACAAGGAACAGATGTAGCGTGGATGGATCTTAAATGTTTTAGTATTCATAAACGTGGAAAAGTCCTTCTTTTTCCAGAGCAATACAAGACAATACATTAAAACAGGCTGTACTGCTGAAAGTAGAACATGCTGGGAGCGCAGTCATCAGTAAGAACTTGTGTCGATATCTGGTTCAGCTATGCCTAAGTACACTACGCACACAGCATTTTACAGATTTGGCAAAATAGTGTATGTGATTCTGTTTTACTACGTAAATAGGTGGGTGGCTCCACCTATTTAAAGAGTCACTGTATGTTCACACAAGTTAATTTAATTTAATAGAGAATGGTGTCAATAGCAAATTTCTATATCACTTAATTTAAAAAATCTGCCAGCATCCACCTGAAAAAAGCTGCAAAGTCATGGCCACTGGGGGACTCAATTCCACTTAACCTGAAGTCCATTTCCTGTTGTTAGGATTGATCCATCTTTAGTAACAGAGACATAGAAGATGGTTCACAGAAAATGGAGGTTTCAGAGCCGGCTGAGATCCTGAGCCTTATAAAAGAACTGCTTCTACACCGCTTCTGAAGAGCAGAGAAGCTCCTGTTTGTCTATATATACTCTATCCCTCCTCATTAGCTTTCTGAGCTCCCTAAATGAAAACAAACATAGTAGGAAGTAAGGGAAGTAAGGTCACTGCAAACATTACTGGCAGATTCCACAGAAGGGAGATGCCTCCTGCTTGTGTAAGAAACTTACCTGTCCAGGCTCCAGTGGCGCGATCTTCAGCTTCTGCTGTTGAGCCACGCCCTCTAGTGACGCAGTCACTGGGTGTAAAACTCTGTTTCTCCCCACTGCATGTGTGCATCGGGGCAGACAGACAGTGTAGCTCACGGACAGCCCAGCTGCCCTATTGTTTTGTCTGTTTTGATGTTGACCTATGGGAGTGTCAGGCACTGGATCAATCTGGCTCTGATCCAGGGACCTGGCCCACTTTTTAAATACCCCATTGCCATATTACCATTGACAGTTATAGTCTTTGGGCTCACTAGCGTTTTTTCTTGTTCCTGCTCTTGATCACCTTGTTATCTCGTGCTCTCACCTCAGCTCATTTCCTGACCTGCTTTTGTCTCTTGTTTTGGTACTGCACAGCCCGTCTGGTTCTGACCCATTTTGTAGGACTCCGCCTTTGTGTTTGTCTGTATTGTGTATTGTCCTGCACTGATTTATTGTAGGGGCTGTTGTCTAGTTGTGGTTCTGCCATTTAAGGCTTATATTGCTAGTAGGTAGGGAAAGCAGGCTGGGTACTAAGGGCTCACTATCCTTGTCTGTCCCTAACTACAGTCATTACAGCTTGTGAGAGAAATGTATATAGCTGTGCAGCTGAAACAGGGAATGATATGGCTGAGAAAGACATCAGGAAAGCTAAAAAAAAAACTGCTTCTACAATGTAGCCCAGCCATTATGCAAACTTTTTTATAAAGCTCAGGTACGTTTAATTTGTTTTGTCCAAGATTTTAATACTGATGACCTATCCTCAGATTAGGTCATCAGTATCTGATCAGTAGGGGTTTCACACCTGGGACCCCTGCCAATCAGCTGTTTGAGAAGGCACTGGCGCTCCTGTGCCATGACCTTCTCTCAGCTTTCCATAGGCTGATTGACATCATGTTCATTGGTCATATAGCCTAGCAGCAGCTCAGCGCCATAGAAGTGAATGGGGCTGAGCTGCAATACCAAGTACAACCGCTTTACAATGTATGGCACTGTGTTGGTGAGCCGAGAGAAAGCAGCGGTGCTCACAGGAGCATTGCTGCCTTCAAAAAATCGGGTGTTGGACCCCCACAGATCCGATACTGGTGACCTATCCTCATGATAGTTCATCAGCATCCAAATCCTAGAAAACCTTTTTAAGGCTATGGCTACATGGTGATCTTGATCGCGACTGATTGAGTGACCAATGATCGTTGTGTAGAAGTGCCACTGAACTGAATGGAGTCACAATGCAACTTGCAAGCTGTCATGACTGTGAAGCCAAAATTGCAAAAAAATACAACACTATTGGATTTTTTTGTGATTCCGGGGTGTCAGAAACTTCCAAATCATGCTGAAACCCCATTCATTTCAATGGCTGCACACAGTAATCTTTGGTTGTGCAATGGGTGTCATGGTCAAGATCACCATGTAGCCCCAGCCTTAGGCCTCATGCACACAGCTGATCCACAAAATACGGATATAGGCTGTGTGCATGCCCTACATTCCTCGGCCCCTAAAAACATACAAGAATAGGACATGTTCTATAATTTATGTAATGGCCACATGGATGCAGACAGGACGTGACTGACATCTGTGTGCTATCTGCATTTTTTGCAGCCCCATAGAAATGAATAGGTAGGCATGCGATTTGCAAAAAATGTAAATTGGACGAAGACCAGAAATACGGTTGCGTGCATGAGGCTTAAAGAGTTACTGTAACTAGAAAACTTCAAAATCACTTAATTTAGAAATGATGCCTGCATATACCTGAAAGAAAGCTGTAAAGTCATGGCCACTTGGGTGGTACCTTGGAACCGAACTTGAGTTTGGGAAATGTTTTTTTACAGTACAAATTAATTTATGAAGTTATTGCATGAAGTCCCGCGAGATTTCGTGAAGCAATAACTTCGGCTCATCGGAGCCAATACACTCTAATACTGTACGGAGCTCCTGCTCCGTATAGTATTCGAACAAAGTTTTATGCAAATCGACTTCAGATGTTTCCTCCGAAGTCGATTCACTCATCCCTACTACACATAATTAGTTTTACATTAATATAAAACATTCCCCTTTATTATGTACAAATGATGTGTTCCAGAATTGACACTGGGTTTGTACTAGATGCGATTCCTGCATAACAGATGTATGCTACTGCCATTTGTAAGAAATCCACCTCAGTCCCTGTATGTCCTGTCCTCAGAATTGATTGTCACCTGAATGTGTCACTTACTTTTAGAAATCTCAAAAGACTCAAACTTCACCGGCTGAATATAGTTCACCAGGTTGGACATCTCCTCTGTGGCACTGGCTTCATTTCCAGCGGTGCCCTACAATCAAAAGGAACAAATCGTGATATCTTAAAAAAATAATAATTGCATGAAGCTAATGAAATTAATGAAAATGTGTATTTGACATCTAATTATCTAAAAAGAAGTGAAGAAATGTGATAAATGGGGGAACAGAAGGAAGAAAAAAAGAAGGGGCAAGGAGGAAGGGAGGGTGGAAAAGAAGGAGAGATGAAAGGAAGCAAGATAATAAAAAGGGAAGTAATGGGGGATGATAACGGAAGGAGAAAGGGAGAAAGTAGGATGGAAGCAAAGAAGGAAGAAGGGGCGAAGCAAGGAAAGAAAGGAAGATACAAGGAAAAGGGAAGGAAGCAGGGAAGTAAAAAAAAAAAAAAAAGAAGGACATTAGGAGGAAGGGAGGGCATAAAGGAAGGAAAGAGGAAAGGAAGAAAAATAGGAAAAGGGGGGTAATAAAGGGAGGGAGAAAGTAGGAGGGCATTAAAGAAGGAAGAAAGGGCAAAGGAAGGAAAGAAAGGAAGGTAGAAGTAAAAAGAAGTAAAAAGGGAGGAAGGAAGTATGACTAAGGGAAGTAGGGAGGGTAGATGGAAGGGAAGGAAGGACAGAAGTATGGAAGGAAGCAAGGAGAAGAATAATGATGGAAGTACAGAGGTAGGGAAGGAAGGGAGGGGGGGTTGAGAAAGAAAAGAAGAAGAAGGAGGGAAGTCAACCAATGACTATCACTCTAATATGGACCGTGATAAAGAAAACAATCCAGCACACTGTGTTATTGTACTATGCATTTGGTGCATATTGTATGTGTTGTGTTTGCACTAATACTGTAAATGGAGGGAAAGCAAATCAAATAATCTACTGTGTGCGCAGTCTGTATTACCAAAATACTACAGTAATTTAGTCATTCACATTCTTTGCGGCTGTAGCTTTGCTTACTACATACAGGATCTAGTCACCTGCAGTTGCTTTGGGGCCAACGAGGAGGGGGATAATTGTGACCCACCTTTAATTTAATAACAACCACCTTCTTTATTTCATAAAACAAAAAGACTCAGAGAACACTAGACAATGGCATACCAATATTCTTCATGAATAAGCAGCGTCCTAATGTTTACTGTGTGTGAGAGGGACACGCTACCTCCAGAATGGATGCGCTATGGTCTTCAATAGGTGTTATGCAGCAAGACATACTGTATGTGCACCATATAGGAAGGGTTTTTAATTGATGTCCTAGTTTATAAAGGAATTTACTGTGACGTTCCCCTGTATTTTCAGATAATACAACACGTGATGCCTCCATATTAAATCATGTTCAAAACCCATAAATGTTGTTTTAAACAAAAGCCAAGAAACTTTACAATATAAATTTCATTTTCTGAATATATAATGGAAACATTGGGGGAGATTTATTAAAAGAGGCTGTCCCATCTGGACATTTATGGCATAACGATAAAACATGTCATAAATATCTGACAGATCTGGAAGCTGCTCCTACCTCAAGAATGGGACCCTACCATTAATGGAAAGAATGTTGTGCATCCATAGCTTTCTCTATTCACTGCTATGGAATTTTTGAAAATAGTGGGGAGCTATTTTTGGCAGTCCCATAGCGGTGAATAGAGGAGTCCCTACACGTGTGTGCAGTGCCCCACTGAAGAACAGTGCTCCACTGTAAAAGAGTTTAGATGTGTATTTCCTGTATTCAGGCTGCTAAAGACCAAAACTGTTATTTACTACATATTTTTGACTTGAGCTAACATGCTGTATCAACCGACCACTAGGTGGACCCAGTTAGAGCCAGTCTAGTCTAGTCCAGTGTGAGTCAGCAAGAACAGTCTAGACACTGATGGGGGCAGACTCAGCTGCTCCATGCTCTGGGTTGAATCAGCAGGAAGCAAAGCAAAGTTACAGAATAAGCAGAGAGAAACAGAGAAAAGGAGATATACTGTAGGAGCATGCCAGATGGAAAGAGGAGGTGTAGAGTAGAAGCTCATTGGAGAATTGCTGTCTGACAAAGACTGCTGAATCTCCATTGCCACATGTCTGGGAGAATAAGTCTTATGGTGCTTGGACACACTTGAAGAGCAGATTGGCCATATACATAAGAAATATCCAAATCCAACAGTGGATTTCGTAGAGGTGAACTATAAGTCTAGCAACCTGTTCAAAAAAGGTGTAGAGCATAGTCTGACATTAGGGAACCACCTTGTGGTAGCACTGCATAGAAAACCAGAAGTATTACACGCCATGCCTGGATGCTTGTAGAGAAGTCAGCTAGATAAGTGCTCGAGAGAGACAAACTTGCCTGTTAACTCAGATTGCAGCCATGAGAACTATAAAATCTGTGAAAATTGCACTTGAGCAACATCACCAGTCCAATGCATATGAAATAAATGTGCCTAAACTTGAATCTTCAGTAAGGGACTGTCCTGTGCTACTACATTGCATGGGCATCTACAGCTGCATTAAGGGACACTACCTTGCACCTGAAAACCTTTAACACAAATGGCACCTCAAACGTCATCAGGCAGGAGGACCCCAGAATTGGAGTGTGCCCTGAAGGGAAGAAAGGTGCGCCCTTCCACATCACTGCACGGGTGCAGGGAGCACCACAACCATAAGTACTACTATCACTACTCCTATCAAGCCACCCACACTTACGCAGGCCCCTGTGGCACGCTGCATGTGTGGTCCTTTTCAATAAATGCTGTGGGACTTCTAAATATAGCTAAACTAGCATGCCTGGCTACTTTTGTAAGTCCCATTATAGCAAATAGATAGGGTGCTGTGCATCCCAATGGGAAAATGGTCCAGAGAGTCAGGGTTTGCAGTAAATAAGTATGCTTCTTTACTGGAGGAACTCAAGGGCAAAACAATACAGGTAAGGCACTGAGCTGGCTTTATCAGTCTCCGCTCTCGTAGCAGAAGGTTCTGTGCTGAGGAAAGGCCTGAACTAGCTGCCTCTCTCTTTCTTAGAACTCTGGTACCCTGGCCAAGGATTGGTGACCCAGAGTCTGGTGCAGGGTATCCCCATCTCAGTGTCTTATTTTAGTCACTAGTGCAGTCTGGCAGAGTCTGCCCTACTAAACACTGGTCCCTATCAGCAGACAACTAACGGCTCTGACTGTTTTACTTTTACATAGTTTCTAACTGGTCTAGAACCTTCTAGTGGGAGGGGTAGAGCTGGAGAATCACAGCCTAACAGAAACAATGCTGCAGTTCAAGAATAACATAGACTTGTATTGGGTCTCAATAAAAGTCAATGGGAATGACTAAACAGTTTTCAGTTGTAAACAATAGCCTGACAGAGCTATAGTAGACAGTGAAAAGTTCATTGCGTCTGTTTTTTTCCCTCCAAAATTCAGCTCTGCATAGTCCCTTATGACAGCAGTGGAAAATTCTAGCTTCTCAGTGCACAGCATGGAAATTCCCAAAGTCTCTTAATGTGAACTGGCGGCAGATCAACCCTTTCCACAATAGTGTGAAAAACACTAGTGTGAAAGTAACCCTTCAAAGCGTACTAAAGTAGTGAGTTGATGGCTTTGCATAGTAGTAATAGGGGGAAAAGTCCACAAATGTCCAGACTTCAAAGTACCCCTGCTCCAGGACACTACAAATTCATCATGGCTCAGCCATTAACAGAGGAATCCTAACCTATTAACTGGATGAAGAATAGTGCAGAAACTTTACGTTAAGTAGTTGTGTGGGATAAAGGACAACTATATTTAGCTTTAAACATAACAGAAATGTCTCTCTTTTGTCAAGCATCAATGAGATTTACTAGTTTACTGTTGCCATGAAATATGTATATATGTTAGAGATGAGCGAAGCTTTGCCGAACTTTACAAAACAATTTGCTTCGTGATTAATTACTTTGTCATGAAGTGCATTTCTTTGTAAATGCCCATGATGAGAACATAGTCCTATCACTAGTCAGACCACACATGGAGTACTGTGTACAGTTCTGCGCTCCTGTGAACAAGGCATACATAGCAGAGCTGGAGAGGGTTCAGAGGAGGGCAACTAAAGTAATAACTGGAATGGGGGGGCTACAGTACCCTGAAAGATTATCAACATTAGGGTTATTCACTTGAGAAAAAAGACAACTGAGCTGAGATCTAATAACTATGTATACCGTAAATATATCAGGGGTCAGTACAGAGATCTCTCCCATCATCTATTTATCCCAGGACTGTGACGAGGGGACATCCTCTGAGTCTGGAGGAAAGAAGGTTTGTACACAAACACAGAAGAGGATTCTTTACGGTAAGAGCAGTGAGACTATGGAACTCTCTGCCTGAGGAGGTGGTGATGGTGAGTACAATAAAGGAATCCAAGAGGGGCCTGAATGTATTTCTGGAGTGTAATAATATTATAGGATATAGCTACTAGAGAGGGGTCGTTGATCAAGGGAGTTTTTCTGATTGCCTGATTAGAGTAGGGAAGGAATTTCTTTCCCATTAAAGGGAACCTGTCATCAACTTTATGTTAACCTCAATGAGGGCAGCATAAAATAGTGACAGAAATGCCGATTTCAGCAGTGTGTCACTCATGAGCTAAAAGTAAGTGGTTGCCCCGAACCAACATCATAATCATTGCAGCACAGGCCTTGAAAAGAGTCAAATCTACCTGAGAAGAGTCCTGGTTATTCATAATCTCCTGCTCTCCCCGACCATCTGCTGATGATTGGCAGTTCTCTCCTAGAGAGAAAGGGAGAAAACTAGGTAGAAGCCTGTCAGTCATCAGCAGGTGGGCAGGAGAGCAGGAATTTATGAATACCCAGGACTCTTCTCAGGTGTCCGTGACTCTTTTCCAGTCCTAATCTTCAATAATTGTGATGCTGGTTCTCGGCAACCACTTACTTTTAACTTTTAAATGACAGACCGCTGAAATCAACTCACCTGTCTCTACTTTATGCTCCCGTTAGTATGGGTAGCATAAAGTTGATGACAAGCTCCCTTTAAGTGGGGAAAATTGGCTTCTCCCTCGCAGGACTTTTTTTTGCCTTCATTTGGATCAACTTGCGGGTGGTCTCTTCGCGCTCAAATGGATGACGTAAGTATTTTTTTTTTTACCTCCATTGCAGGGAAAATTTCCGCTAAGCATGAGGAAATTCGGCTTCTCAGCAAATCAAAATTTTCCAAAAAATTCAGATCGAAGTCCACTTCATGAACTTTGATTCGGTCAACACTTATATATAGTATTCTAATGGAAACACATTTTTTATATTTTATATAGGATATAATTTGCATTCATAATCAAGCAAATAAAATAAAAAAGGTAGCAGTAACAGCTACCAGGTAAGCGGGGGCCCAGTTACAGATTTTTCTTTGTGGCCACTGAGCTCTAAGTTGCACCTCTGCATACCTCTGCGTAACTGAAGGAACTGAAGGAAAACGTTTTCACGTCTTAAACACTAGATGGCAGTATAACACTGCTTTCCTATTCATCAGTACTACATAGATTTATATAGCCCTGCGAGCTGATAGGTGTTAGATAATGTTCTTTCTATAAAATAATATATATTTAATCTGTATTATTCTAGCTATTTATACAGATGAAGCGGAGGCAGAGCTAAATGTGTCCAATGTGACAGACATGGATTTGTCATTTATTACACTCAGTTGCTATAGAACTGTGTGTTACATATTTCAAATGCATCTAAGGCTATGTTCACATCTGCGTTGGAGGTTCTGTTAGGAGCCTCCGACACAAAGTTCGACAAAAATAGTGGAGGACATAGTACATGCAGTACTTTTTTCTTTGCTCAAAAGAAAATGTTCTCCCGAACAGAAACCGAATAGATCCCATTATAGAGACTGGCATCTGTTAGCTTCCGCTCGCATCAATTATGTGCCGAATTCTGTACTTCTGTTATTTCTGTTCTGCTTCTATAACGGAACAGAAGAATGAAAAATTATAGCGCTGATGTGAACATAGCCTTATCTCAAATAAGCTGTCAAATGACAATTTCAACACTACTACATCGTAGTAAGATACTGACATCCACTCTCCCTATTATAACAAGATGGTACTGTGCTCACAAAGTGTCGTAATCATCACATATACAATACAGTTAAAAACCTTCTGTTTTCCATTATACACAGTTAAAGGGATCATCAAGAAATAAAGGCATTGATAAACACATAAGGAAACATTTATTAAGACCAGCTATTACATGCCGCTACTCTCTCAGGCCATTGCTTCCACTGCAGTGGAAAGGTGTTTTGAAGAGCCAGGCCAATAGTAAATGTATAACAGTCTCTCTTTACATGCAAAATATACGTTTTAGTAAATCCAGACGTAGACAGTACAAAGTGCTGTTTAAGGTATGGTGACTGGATATGTGGCAATTAATTGGCACTTGTGGATATAGGTGTCCACTGCTTGATATAGGTCTGAAACTCGACTGGCCTAGGAGTGGTCCAAGTAATGGGTGTCTGCTCTGTAGTCCCTAGCGTAAAGCAGGCGCACTTTTGCTGGTCACTCTGCTGACTAAGACATTGTAGCCTCTATGATGGAAGCAGTCTTGGTTCTAGGAATCTCTCTGGAGTTCTCACAGGAGAACTTGACTCGAATTCCCCCTCCTGGCAGGCAATAGGATCAGCCCACTCCTACCAAGAGGGGAGGAACAGGGTGGTTAAACTTGTTCCTGCCAACCATACCTCTCATATTGGTGCACTGGGCATACATATAACATACACATAATATAAAATTATATAGGATGCAAATGCAGGTACTGCACAAGCCTCCTAACAATTGTGCTGCTCCTTGTTCCAGAACTGAAATCTATACCAACAGATACGCTGGTGTAGATGTTAGGTGTCGTCTATGCTTGTTTCCTGGTGTAGATTATGATAAATATGTTGGGTGATTCCACTCCATCCTCTTTTTGAAACAGTTGCAAGCGCAGAAGAAAACTCCCAAAAAGGAGTACAATTTTGCGCAAGCAGGACATGCGCCCAATTTTCAACTTTTTGACTGTATTTTTCTGGCATGCAGAGGATAATAAATGTCCTGCATTGTCTACATGTAACTGGAGCTCTTTCCATGGGATAAAATCTTTAAAAAAAACTTGTGTTCAAACAACCTTGTATATTTGCCCCCCCAATTAACTAATTCCGTGCAGAATACATTTATATACAAAATCTGAAATAGGAGGGGGGGGATTATCAATTTATAAGTAAATCAATGGTTCTCAGAGAAAGCCACAATAAATCAGAAACATATAATCGTTCACATGAGATGCAGCCAAGCACTTTCTAGCTGATACGTTACCCGGAGTAAGTGATTACCTGCGGTACATCACCATCATCAACATGGCAAGCAGAGACTGTGGTCGATATAATGATAGGGTTTGTTATAAAGCAAGATACGTGTATTCATAATTAAAATGGTTTTCTGCTGATGGCAGGCCAATCAGACATGCTATAAGTGTCGTTGGAGATGTAGCCGTTGTGTCACCTTCTGCACTCTCACTGGAATTGTAGCAAAAAAGCAAGTGAAGCTCATATATCCAAAATAGTATAAATTTATTTGCTGGTGCCTAACTGCACCTAACGCAGGACGTACCTGAAGACATGATGATCGCCCAAAAGGATAAGTGGCCCTAAACACAAGACCTCGACGCGCTTTTCACCTCTACGGCTTCGTCAGGAGGTATCAGAGTATGAAGTAACAGGGTATATATAATCGAGATAAGTAGTGGGAGGGTTTACCTGGGTTGCGAACACCATGATCCACGGAGCCATCTCTCAGCGCGTCCCTGTCAATGCACCACGCATGCGCAGCGCATATTTGACGTCACGGAGCACGTTGAGATGGTGCCGTGCAGCGCATGCATGGAGCCGCAATGTTTTGCTTCGCTAAGCATAATGTATATAGAGGAATGGTGCTGTTGCACCCTAATATGTAAATTTCAGCACCCAGGAATATGGGATTATTGTAAGGTCTAATATGGATGATTGTTATATACAGAGATCCCTATTTTCCCAAATTGTACCTGTCATTCCTGAGATGCAGTGATATCTGCTATTTCAATAGGAACCATCCGCTGGTGTTTGCGGGTTACCTGCATTCCATTGGGTCGCGGCTCCACGCATGCGCTGCACGGCGCCATATCAACGTGCTTCGTGATGTCATGGACTAGGCGGTAGATATACTGTATCAAGCCTGTTAGTTACATGTTGTCCATGACTGTTTGGGACGTTGCTGTGTTTTTCATGGACATCCAAGGATATTTTATCGTGTATCACGTTATTTAGTCCCCCTATTGGGGTGGTATTATCATCAGTGATATAGATTTGGGTGTCTGTGTACCACAGTACCTGACCTGGTATCCACTAAATGCTGACTAGCTTTGTGGAGATACATGAGAGTTTAGTTGTGTATACCTTGCCCTTTGCTTCTCTGTATACTGTTTTCCACCTGCCTCTTTTTTTCTACATATTTTAATATATAATAAATTGATACTATTTTGGATATATGATCTTCACTTGCTTTTTTGCTATGATATTGGATGTTTTTCCAAGTGGAATGTTGTGCTGTCAAGTATAGACAGAGAGGTTTTGTAGGTTTACAACTCTCACTGGAATTGACAGGAGTTTCAGCTTTAAGACTCCATCAATATGGTGTAATAGGCAATAACAATTTTAGGAGAAATGATAAGAAAACACTATATGAACCGCTAAGGCAGGGGAGTCCGGCAGGCTGTTCCGTCGGGTGAACAGCCTGTCGGATCCGTCCTGCCGCTAGTGAACGTGTGCCCCGGAACTACCGCTCTGGCCCCATTAACAAAAATAGGGCGGGGCGGATTTCCGGCGGAGGCACGGCGAGAGGCTGCCGGAATAAAACTACGACATGTCCGACATTTATTCCGGCAGCCTCTCGCCATGCGCTGCCGTCCCTCCGCCGGAACTCCGCCCCACCCCCATTATAGTCAATAGCGCCGGAGCGGTATTCCGCAGGGCACACATTCACTAGTGGCAGGACGGATCCGACAGACTGTTCATTCGACGGAGGTTCGTGCCGCTAGTGTGAAAGTAGCCTAAACACGGTATAACCAACAGTCAATAATAAGACCAAAGAGTTACTGAAATTCACTATAAGATGTCAATACTGGCACACAGCTGTAAAATAATACTACCATACAGTGACAGTGTCCAAATAACACTGCCATACAGTGCATAAACGATAGCACCATTATAATTGATCCAGGCAACCATACAGATCAGGATATCCGTCAGCAGCTCATCTTGGCAGGTAAATGGAAAGTGCCCTGTTGTAGTTGGGTATGCATGGTGGTGGTGGTGGGTTGAAAGAGAAAATAAACAATTATTATGCCCCTGCTTTAAAGGGGTATATTCTACATGTTTCAAACCAGCACCTGGATCTGAATACTTTTGTAATTGCATGTAATAATTTTTTTTAGCATAACCACTAAGTTATTTAATAAAATGCATCTGTATAGCGCCTCTTGCTGTTTTTTTCTTATTTCTTTGACCTGCTCACTGAGATGGCCGCACATGCTCAGTTTCATCCTTCAGCTGCCCTCCTGAGCTGTGATAGGCAGAGCTGAGACACGCCCCCTTAGCTGCAGCAAAAAAGACACTCCCCCTGAGCTGTCAGCTTGATATAAATCTAGCAGAGCAATGAATGGGGAGATCTCTGGATCCATGTGAGGCACAGGGCTGGTTCTAGCTTTGTTAGAAAGAGATTGCCATGTACTACATGATGCCTGATTTTCATGTTCACAGTAGTCAAGGGATAACCCCTTGAGAGAGAATCTGTGAGAAGAATTAAACCTATTAAAACGGGCATACTACCTGGTATGGTTGATCCTGCTGATTAATATCATATCTGTCTTGTGAAAATCTGTTCCTGAAATTATTATTATTTTTATTCCATATGTAATTGAGGACTTCAGTCCACTGAGGGCCCTAGCCCCTAGGTGCAACTTAGCTCTTCCGCTAGGGCCCACCCCTCTGTGCTTGAAGCTCTCATTTGCATATGGAGTAAAAGGTGTAATTTTAATCAGCAGTATCAGCCCTACCAGGCTGTATGCCTGGTTTAATAGGGTTAACCCTGCTGACTGATGCTCTTTTATCTAAGCCCTGCAGATAGGTAACGATGATTAGAGTACCCTTGGTGAGGCATGGGCATAGTCCCTCTTTCATGCCATTCAAAGTGAATAGTACAGTGTCTTAATCTACTGTGCAAAGTTCATAAATTCTAAAGAGGTTTTCACCGCAATGCATCTGCTGGATAATCCAGTAACAAATGGATGGTTAGGGAAACTGATGCTTAGCTGAACATAACAGAGAAATTGTGCGACTGGAAAATAAAGGGATTTGCTGTTATAAATATTATCAAAATGTATTATATATTTTTGGTAAAATAAATAAAGCTTATTAGATGTTGTCACAAAAAGTACAACTTGTGGCACATGCATTATTACATATTATCGATTGATCTCAGTATATAAATCCTGCACACATGATTATATTATACTCTTTGCTCGTATGGGAGTCATCTGTACTCACACATAAGGCATGTAATGGACAGATGGGCACCTGTTCCCTGTCTCCTCCAGACCGGCAGCCTGACAGCTACCTGCTTTATCTCCCCCAGCACTTGTAGCAGTGACCGGTACAATGGCTGCTGAGCACAGACTCCAGTGCATCAAGGTAAGGTAAGTAACACCACCTCATAGTCACCACTTGTCTATTGCTGTCCTTTGTACAGGGATGACCCTTTGCCTGACGATTTGGACCTTGGCGTTACTTTCTGATATCGACCCCTGTCTTGGAATTGTTTCTGATTATTGTTCTCTGATTTTGTCTTGTCTGTCAGTCTGTCCTGGTATTGACTTTGGCATGGTTTAGTTACTGATTTGTGTCTCCTGATTCCGTGCATTTTTGCCACTCCTGGTTTGACCCGGCTTGTCTATTTCAGCTTTGACTCTACTTGGTTTTGGCAAATCTGTCACTAGTTTATTATTTTGTCTCCTTGGTACCTTCCCGTATAGACCTTAACACTTTATTAAAGAGGGACTATCGACCAGCTGTGGGCAATCAACTAGGACGAATCGTGCAAATAGGTAGGGACAGTGGTTGGGGTAGAACAGTGTCTCACTTGTTCCCACCATGACAAATAATTTTTTATGTCACCATACTATTGATGTGACAGGTCATAGAGTTTACTGTGGTTTCAGAAAGAAATAATTAAATGTAGGAATAGTGCCTTGTAATATAAGACTCCTTGCATGCCAAAAAGTTGTACATGCTATTTGGTACTAAGTGGTAACCTGGTTTAAATTCCCCCACAATTACAGTACTTATTACCACTGTAGAACATAGATATATCCACTGAGTATTTCTGTATCACTGTGAGGAGCAAAGATTAGAGGGTATTTCTGGTTGAACTCAATTGGAGAAGGGCTGCAATACCCAACTCCGTCCTCTACAAAATGGACAGAGCTATGTAGTTTCGGCTCTAACTTCCAACACTGGAGCTACTGCAAAACAGCTTATTGGCAGGGGTGCAGAGTGTCGGCACCCAGTGATCACAACATATTGAAGGCCTATCCTGAGGATAGGCCATCAATATAAAAGTATAAAAGAAAAAGGGACAACTCTTATTTTATTTTATTTTAGCTTTGTAAATTAGAAAGAGATAATGCAATTGTTTTTATGTTTATTTTTTATCCCATGTAATAGTAAAGTCATCATTACTCAGTCAAAGAACTATGCTGGATCAGCCTGCCAGCTAGTGTGAAGCTAGCCTAAAGGTCCACCCTCCTGGGTCTGTGGCCAGGTTAAGACTGGAGATGAATACAGTAAAGATGTAATCTTGAAAATTTGTAAACTTTGTAGAATTATTCACATCAAGATGTATTATTATTTGTTAGCAGGACAACCAGACCACTGAATGAATTAAGCCCCTAGGTTCTCATACTCCTTCAGACCCCAGATCTGAATCTAACTTAAAAAATACCCCAAATTATACCTCTAAACTCCTTCAGACCCCAGATCTCACCCTAACATCAAACATACAGTAAACCAGACCTCTAAACTCCTTCAGACTTCACGCTAGACCCCTAAAATTAATTCAGACCCTAAGCTAGACTAAGATTTATTAGACCTTAGATCAAGGGAAAAAAAGAAGGATATGGTATATACTGAAAAGCTCTGCTACTGGCTAGCATCAGGACATTGTGGCAGTTCCACTTCTGAGCACCTACATGCATTGGAGAACACATTTCCTTCCTCAAATGCATCTACAGGCAGGTCTGCTAGCTGGGCATCCCCAGTCTGGATTAAGATTGAGGACCACTGGTGTATAATGTTTCTACACTGTCATATCAAGGCCTCAGACCGTATAATAGAGATGTCGTTCCATCCTTTTCCCTCTGGTGACCCTGCCTTAGTCTTCACATCAGAGCTAACAAGTGAACTACAGAAAACTGAAATTGTCAGTCTACTGTGCTAGTCGCCAGTGTGAAGATTTTTATATTTTTTTCATATGGATAGCTGCATTAAAAAATGCTTGAAATAAAATTTAATGATACATTTCCTTTAAGAAGAACAAAGTTTCTGGGGGAACGTGAGGACAGTCAATAGCAATTATGGAATTTAAAACCTTACAAATGATGCACCGAGCCAAAGGCCTATCTTAACATATAAACTGATATATGACATTGTCCAATTACATTACTCTAAAGTTAGAAGCTGGAGATGCCTGTGTTTGCATAATTGAAAGAATCATGTCTTTGGCACGCTTTCGCTTTTTCTTGGCTCAGGCTGCAGTAGGTGACACATAGACACAGTACTTGAGTTTATTGATAATAATTCTTGACGCACTTCAGTCCGTTAGATGTCTGGAAAGCGGCTGGCTAAAATAGAAATCAGTGGATTCCACTTGTACTACAGCAAAACGAAAAATGCTTCTAGACTGTAAAGTATCGAAGATACTTACGGTATAATATATGTTATACACAGCAATGATTCTGTGCAATGTAATTGCTTCATTACCGGAGGGTTTACCTCAGGGCCGGCGCTACCATAGAGGCAAGGGGGGGCAATCGCCCCCGGGCTCCGCTCCTTAGGGGGCCCCCGGCCCCTAGCACCGGCCCAACTATTATATTATCTTATGATTATCTATATAATTGAATAATTGATTCTTCTTGGTGTCGGTGTCACACTCTCACAACAATGACACAGACAGACAGTGTCTGAACTCTGTGGGCCGGCGCTGGCAGCCATGTAATTAATAAATTAAACTCACTCACTGGGCGGCTGGAGACTGGAGTGTCTGGACTCGTCACTCTGGAGTAAAGTGTGGAGGGGCCCCCCGCCGGACGCAGGCGGCCACTGACTGTGCCTGCGCTGCGCTGCCGCTGCTTGTCCCTTTAAGAGATTCAAGACTGGAGCAGCAGCGGCATGCACGGCACAGGTAGGCATGTCTACGTCTGGCTGAGATGCCCCCCCGCCCAGAGCAGAGAACTTGGAGGAATCGGATTAAGGTGCACTGAGCAGGAGGCATTGGCAATGGCATAGAGGCAAGGAGAACTTGGAGAAGGAGCAACTAGCAAAGCAGCAACTCCAGCAAGAAAGCAGATACGGATTGGATATCAATGGCATTTGGCAGCCAGAACCATCCACAGCCCAGAGAGCCCAGTCTGACACTCTGCCAGCAGCGCCAGGGAAGGCCCGCCGCCCACAGTCAGAAGGCAGCCAGCCCCCAGCCAAGTTCCAGTCTGGTAGGTTCATAATTCATTGGTTAGGCCGAACCGCGGCCTGGATTCCTGCTGTGAGCAGGAGCGCACGGCGTCATTGGTTGCTATGACGCCGTGCGCTCCCTGCTGCCGCCACAGTACAGTAATACACTGGTATAGATCATACCAGTGTATTACTGTATTGTGGCGGCAGCAGGGAGCGCACGGCGTCATAGCAACCAATGACGCCGTGCACTCCTGCTCTCAGCAGGAATCCAGGCCGCGGTTCCACGGACCGCTCACGGCCGTGAAAAACGGGCGTGTGCGTTCAGCCTTACATTGTTTTTTTGTTAATGAAATTGGATCGGATCCATGATCCATCCATCCATTCCCAGTGTTTCCCACTCAATGACTTACTTAGTCCGGCACTATCTCACCCGTCCGGGACGTCCCAGTGTACTACTAGCCTGGCCTGCGGCCCTGGTTCTGTTTGTGTTTGGAGTCAGTTGGACTGGAGAAATGTGTATTTGGTGGGGGGGCAGTTACTGGTACTACCATCCCCCCCCCAAATGCACATTTCTCCAGTCCAACTGTCCAAACAGAACCAGGATGGGCTAGTATACTGGCACTGGGACGGGTGAGATGGTGCCTGGGATGGATGGATCCGATCCAGTTTAATCAACCAACCTACCAGCAATTGGAGTCAGTTGGGGGGGGGCCCTTATTTTTTTCCGCCCCAGGGCCCCATTTCACCTAGAACCGGCCCTTTACCTCCTTCTTTACCAGGCCATTTTTTTTTAGTTTTACCAATGGCGGTATCCAACTGCAAATAGCTGATTCATTTCTAAGCACACCTATATGAATTTGACATTATTTTTCACAGGACATCTCAGAAATGTCTTTTGTACCATTAGATAGCAAGATATAATATAAAAAAATATTTAAGGAAAAAATGTATTTATTTTTTTATGAACAAAAAGGGGGAGGGGAGAATGTATGTGTATCCATAATCTGCTACACTGTTACTAAAACTAGCAACTATAGCTGTAACTTTTAAAAAAATAATTATTTTCTTTATTTCACATTTTTTTTATTCTTTTCATAGATTTTTCACATTAAGAAACACAGGGTCCAGCAGCTGCCATCCCATAAAAGTCTTCATCATATAGAAATCACATATGTGTATTCCACAAAATGACTTTCATATTCAAAACCCGTCCCTTCCACATTTATTTAACTTTTTATAAAATGTTTATTATTTTTTATATAGTTCTTTATTTTTAATTTAAAAAAATGAACGGCAGGAAGGTGTTAATTCACAGACTGCAGGCTCACTGTTAATTTTACAGCCAGCAAGGGGCACTCTCACATCAAGAAGATCGCTCCCCTGACAGCTTTTACACTTTACAATGAGACCACTTTGGCAGGTCTCAGGGATCCTTACTGTGACCGCAGCTGCCACAGGGCGTCAGCAGATCACAATGTAACCCGACGCTTCTATACGTCAGGTTATGGTTAAGAGCCTACCGCCACAATGTACTGGTTGAGTTCAAGAACAAGTGAGTACCAAAACATCCATGTATGCCCAATATCTCTCATGGTTACCCATGTGTGGCGTTTTGGCTGATCTTCCGCCTTTAAAAAAAAAAAATTTTACTTTGATTTTTACTTTGATTATGTATTGCAAGGCTCCTCAACCTTTTATACATTTCATGTGCCACATGTCCATGAAGAGCTGGGCTCCAATTCCTGCCTCCCATGTGTTACATTCAGTACTGATGACATGGGCTCCCCCACCCTGCTCCATACATTTATAGTGCTTTATGTTAACGGAGCAGACGCTATTGGCATAAATGTATGGTGTTGTGTATGTCAGGGCACGCTGAGGTTTTTAGTTTAGCAACAGCATGGAATCCAAAGGTTAGGAACTCCTGACTAGAGTTGAGTGAACCCGAACTGTGAAGTTAGGGTTCATACCGAACGTTAGGATTTTTGGACCCCGGACCCGAACCCCAACTTTTCAGTAAAAGTTCGGGTTCGGTGTTCGGCGAGTTAATGGCGCTTTTTGAAAGGCTGCAGAGCAGCCAATCAACAAGCGTTTAACTTGTGTGCCCTTAAAATCCATCACAGCCATGCCTACTAATGGCATGGCTGTTATTGGCCAGTGGAGCATGTGACCCAGCCTCTATATAAGCTGGAGTCACGTAGCGCCGCATGTCACTCTGCTCTGATTAGTGTAGGGAGAGGATGCTGCTGTGAGGGAGAGAATAGGACAGAATCTTTAATCTGAAGTGCTTGTTAACTCAGAGATCTAGCTAGATCTTTTTACCCTGCCCTGAGCCCAGTGGCTCAGAAAAAAAAAGTTTATTCGTCTGTTAATTAGGTGGGCGGTGATGGCCATTTTATGCAAGTTCTGTGCACCAGCATAGCATATGTGCATTTGTGACAGTCAAATAGAAGTTTGAAATACTGCAAGTATATTGTGGGTTTTAAAAAACACCTATTTTTGGTAATACCCTCCATCTGGGGCCTATGCCGCATTTGTCTGTGTGCAATTTAAGCTAGAAATACTGCAATAATTTTCTGGGTTTTAAAAAAACAACCTTTTTGGGCAAAATAAAAATTTTTACAGCCCTTGCTGCATCTGTCAGTGTGAAATACAAGCGCTATATACTGCAGTCATATTCTGTTATTAAAAAAACGCCCATTTTTGGAAAAATACTAAATTTGCAGCCTTGGCTGCATCTGTCAGTGTGAGATACAAGCTTGAAATACGTCAATAATTTTCTGGGTTTAAAAAAACACACATTTTTGGCAATATCCTACATCTGGGGCCTATGCTGGATTTATTAGTGTGACATACAAGCTAGAAATACTGCAATAATATTCTGGGTTTAAAAAAACAACCTTTTTGGGCAAAATACAAAACTGGCAGCCTTTGCTGCATCTGTCAGTGTGAAATACACACGTTAGATACTGGTATTCTATTCTGTTATTTAAAAAAACACTCATTTTGGGTAAAATACTAAATTTGCGGCCTTGGTTGCATCTGTCAGTGTGAGATACAAGCTTGAAATACTTCAATAATTTTCTGGGTTTAAAAAAACACACAATTTTGGCAATATCCTACATCTGGGGCCTATGCTGGATTTATTAGTGTGACATACAAGCTAGAAATACTGCAATAATATTCTGGGTTTAAAAAAACAACCTTTTTGGGCAAAATACAAAACTGGCAGCCTTTGCTGCATCGGTCAGTGTGAAATACACACGTTAGATACTGGTATTCTATTCTGTTATTTAAAAAAACACTCATTTTTGGTAAAATACTAAATTTGCGGCCTTGGCTGCATCTGTCAGTGTGAGATACAAGCTTGAAATACTTCGATAATTTTCTGGGTTTAAAAAAACACACAATTTTGGCAATATCCTACACCTGGGGCCTATGCTGGATTTATTAGTGTGATATACAAGCTAGAAATACTGCAATAATATTCTGGGTTTAAAAAAACAACCTTTTTGGGCAAAATACAAAACTGGCAGCCTTTGCTGCATCTGGTAGTGTGAAATACACACGTTAGATACTGGTATTCTATTCTGTTATTTAAAAAAACACTCATTTTGGGTAAAATACTAAATTTGCGGCCTTGGTTGCATCTGTCAGTGTGAGATACAAGCTTGAAATACTTCAATAATTTTCTGGGTTTAAAAAAACACACTTTTTGGCAATATCCTACATCTGGGGCCTATGTTGCATTTGTTAGTGTGACATACAAGCTAGAAATACTGCAATAATATTCTGGGTTTAAAAAAACACTCATTTTGGGTACAATACTAAATTTGCAGCCTTTGCTGCATCTGTCAGTGTGAAATACACACGTTAGATACTGGAATTTTATTCTGTTAAAAAAAAACACCCATTTTGGGCCAAATACTAAATTTGCAGCCTTGGCTGCATCTGTCAGTGTGAAATATATACGTTAGATACTGATATTCCATTCTGTTATTGAAAAAATACCCATTTTGGGCAAAATACTAAATTTGCAGCCTTTGCTGCATCTGTCAGTGTGAGATACTAGCTTGAAATACTGCAATAATATTCTGGGTTTAAAAAACTAAACTTGCAGCCTTGGCTGCATCTGTCAGTGTGAAATACACATGTTAGATAATGGTGTTCTATTCTGTTATTTAAAAAAAACACCCATTTTGGGAAAAATACTAAATTTGCAGCCTTGGCTGCATCTGTCAGTGCGAGATACAAGCTTGAAATACTTCAATAATTTTCTGGGTTTAAAAAAAACATACCTTTTTGGCAATATCCTACATCTGGGGCCTATGCTGCATTTGTTAGTGTGACATACAAGCTAGAAATACTGCAATCATATTCTGGGTTTAAAAAAACTACCTTTTTGGGCAAAATACAAAACTGGCAGCCTTTGCTGCATCTGTCAGTGTGAAATACACACGTTAGATACTGGTATTCTATTCTGTTATTTAAAAAAACACTCATGTTGGGTAAAATACTAAATTTGCAGCCTTTGCTGCATCTGTCAGTGTGAAATACACACGTTAGATACTGGTATTCTATTCTGTTATTTAAAAAAACACTCATGTTGGGTAAAATACTAAATTTGCAGCCTTTGCTGCATCTGTCAGTGTGAAATACACACGTTAGATACTGGTGTTCTATTCTGATATTAATAAAACACCCATTTTGGACAAAATACTAAATTTGCAGCCTTTGCCGCATCTGTCAGTGTGAAATAAATGCGTTAGCTACTGGTATTCTATTCTGTTATTAAAAAAACACCCATTTTGGGCCAAATACTAAATTTGCGGCCGTGGCTGCATCTGTCAGTGTAAAATATATGCGTTAGATACTGGTGTTCTATTCTGGTATTGAAAAAAACACCCATTTTGGGCAAAATACTAAATTTGCAGCCTTTGCTGCATCTGTCAGTGTAAAATATATGCGTTAGCTACTGGTATTCCATTCTGTTATTTAAAAAAACACCCATTTTGGGCAAGATCCAAAATTTGTGGAGAATGAGGAGAGCGTTGAATACGGGACATGGCCCCCGGTCGTGGTGAGTGCTGGTGGAGCTCCTGTTGCAGGGAGAGAACGTGGTCGATCTGTGCCAGCTACATGCACAAGTGAAACACTTTCCTCAGGTGCGAGTAGGCGACAGGACCTTCAGCGTTATTTGGTCAGGCCTAATGCGGCTCTACAAATGGTGAGGCCAGAACAAGTACAAGCGATAGTAGATTGGGTTGCTGACAGTGCCTCCAGTTCCTTCACATTGTCTCCCACCCAGTCTCCTGCTGAAAGATCAGAGTTAGCACCTGCAGCCGATGTCCATCAGTCTTTCACCTCACCCCCTTGCAAATCAGCCAAGCAGTCTGAGCTCCAAGTCATGCAGCAGTCTCTTCTGCTTTTTGGTGACTCTGCTAGCAGGGTTCCCCAGGTCCATCCGCATAGCCGTGCCCCAGACGTGGAAGAGATTGAGTGCACCGATGCCCAACCACTTATGTTTCAAGTGGATTACATGAGAGAACCACCGCAGCACGTCTCGGATGATGACGAAACACAACTGCTGTGGCTTTCGAAAGTGTGCAGACCGACAAGGAGGGCAGGGGTGAAGACTGGGTGGAAGATAATGTGGAGGACGATGAGGTCCTCGACCCCATATGGAATCAAGGTCATGCGAGTGACCTGTGTAGTTCGGAGGAAGAGGCGGTGGTCGCACAGAGCCATTAGCACAGCAGAAGAGGGAGCAGGGTGCAAAAGAAGAGCTGCCGTCCCCTAGACAGTACGCCTGCTACTGCCCACCGCAGCAAGGCACCGAGCACACCAAAGCCAGCTCCAAGGAGTTCCCTGGCATGGCAGTTCTTCAGACAATGTGCTGACGACAAGACATGAGTGGTTTGCACGCTGTGCAATCAGAGCCTGAAGCGTGGCATAAACATTCTCAACCTGAGCACAACCTGCATGACCAGGCATCTAAGTACAAAGCATGCGCTGCAGTGGAGTAGACACCTCAAAAACATAGAAAGGTCTCTGGATTCTCCTGCTTCCTCTTCTGCTGCAGTCTAGGCCTCTTCGTCCACCTCTGGAGTGACAGCGGCACCTGCCACCCCGCAAACAGAGGATCTGCCAGCAACACATGGATCACCAAGCATCTCCACAATGTCCCACAGAAGCGTTCAGCTCTTCATCTCCCAAACACTGGAGCAGAAGAGGAAGTACCCCCTACCCACCCGTGATCCCTCGCCCGGAATGCCAGCATTTCAAAATTCCTGGCCTTTGAAATGCTGTCATTCCGTCTGGTGGAGATGGAGAGCTTTAAAAGCTTAATGGCGGTGGCTGTCCCACAGTATGTCATGTCCAGCTGTCACTACTTTTCCAGGCGAGCCATCCCTTCCCTGCACAACCAAGTGGGGAACAAAATAAGGTGTGCACTGTGCAACACCATCTGTGGCAAGGTCCACCTAACTATGGATACGTAGACCAGTAAGCACGGTCAAAGATGTTATATTTCCCTAACAGCACACTGGGTAAATGCAGTGGCGGCTGGGCCTGAGGCAGATAGCAGTTTGGCGCATGTCCTTCATTCACAAGTGGCTCCGAGGGTGGGTTCCTGCACCCACAAACGCCAGGTACACAATTGTCCAGCTAGGGCACAGTTCTGGAGGATGACAAGGTGGAGGATGAGGAGGAGGAGATGGAGGGTGGCACCCAAACCAGCTCATGGCCATCACTGGTGCATGGCTGGGGGATAGAGAGGACACAGACGATACACCTCTCACAGAGGACAGCTTGTCGTTGCCTCTGGGCCGCCTGGCACACATAAGTGATTACATGCTGCAGTGTCTCCGCAATGACCGCCGAGTTGCCCACATTCTAACTTGTGCTGATTACTGGGTGGCCATGCTGCTGGATCCCCATTACAAGGACCACGTACCGTCCTTAATTCAGTCACTGGAGCGTGATCGTAAGATGCGCCAGTACAAGCGCACGCTGGTAGACACGCTGCTGTTGGCATTCTCACCTGACAGCAGGAGCACAGTGGAAGCACAAGGCGAAGGCAGAGGAGGAGGAAGAGATCACCAATGCAGCTGGGGCACCACCAGCACCTCAGAAGGCAGGGTTAGCATGGCCGAAATGTGGAAAAGCTTTGTCAGCACATCACAATAACCAGCACCACCAGCTGATATGGAAGATCTTAGCAGGAGGCAGCATTTCAGCAACATGGTGGAGCAGTATGTGTGCACACGCCTACACATACTGAATGATGGGTCTGCCCCCTTCAACTTCTGGGTCTCCAAATTGGGCACATGGGCTGAGCTTGCCCTTTACGCCTTGGAGGTGCTGGCCTTGGAGGTGCTGGCCTGCCCTGCAGCCAGTGTATTGTCTGAACGTGTGTTTAGCACAGCAGGGGGCGTTATCACAGACAAGTGCAGCCGCCTGTCCACAGCCAATGTGGACAAGCTCACGTTCATTAAAATGAACCAGGCATGGATCCCACAGGACTTGTCCGTACCTTGTGCAGAATAGACATGTATACCGGCCTTACCCAGCCATTGTTATACTACAGCGCAATTGATCATTGTTGTATTTTTTATATTTCCCACTCTTTTGGGGTGTACTCTAATGAAAAATTCTAAAAATAAATAAACAGTGTTGGCTACCTCGTCCTCCTCCACCGCCGCTTACACCTACACCGCTATGTCCACCGCCTCCTCAACCTCCTACTCCATATGGACCTCCACCTCATACATCAAGATTATTATTGTTTATTTGTTATACCCCTGCTCTACCTAGTTGACAGCTTAATACATTTCACAAATTTTTCTACTACATTGTCGGGTGACATTCACTAATTTTTTTCTGTGATATACCCCTGCTCTACCTAGTTGACAGGTTAATAAATTTCACTAATTTTTAGTGAATTCTTGGGTGACATTTTACCATTTTTGCTGTGAATAAACCCCTGCTCTGCATAGGTGACAGGGACTGAAATTTTTAAAAATCATCTGTTCCATTGGTGGGTGACATTAACCCATTTCTGGTGATAAAAAACGCCTGCTCTGCATAGGTGACAGGGACTTAAATTTCTAAAGTTCGTCTTTAATTGGCCCTTTCATTTGATCCTTCTGCTTAAATCACTTGTCCTACATTTCCGCTCAATCACATTGCAGCCATTGACCTCCCTTGGATGTGGTCTCCCTTTCTTACGCTCCCTCTCCGTCATGGATCCCTGATTCGCCGCTAACCTTGATCAACATGGTAGGTGCAGAAAAGAACATCGAAAGTTGATAGAGCAGATATCCAATTGGATCGTGGACATCATGGGGACGTGCAATATGGTGGAGCAGTATGTGTGCACACGCCTACATGTACTGACTGATGGGTCTGCCCCTTCAACTTCTGGGTCTACAAATTGGGCATATGGTCTGAGCTTGCCCTTTATGCCTTGAAGGTGCTGGCCTGCCCTGCAGCCAGTGTATTGTCTTAACATTTGTTTAGCACGGCAGGAGGGGGTTATAACAGCTTATATTTCCCAATGTTTTGGGGTGTACCCTAATTTTAAAAAAAAATAATAAAAAAAAAATAAAACCAAAAAGCAGTCTAGGCTACCTCCTCATCCTCCACCGCCGCTTTCACCTACACCGTCACATCCACCGCCTCCTCAACCTCCTACTCCATATGGACCTCGTCCTCCAAGATCAAGATTATTATTTTTTATTTTTACGTATTTTATGTTATTTGAAGGAATTTCCCTATCCACATTTGTTTGCAGAGCACTTTCCATGCTCTTAACCACATTTTGCTGCCATTTGCAGCCCTCTAGCCCTTTCCATGACTGTTTGACAGCCATTTTAGTGCTCAAAAGTTCGGGTCCCCATTGACTTCAATGGGGTTCGGGTTCGCGGTCAAGTTCGGGTCCCGAACTCTAACTTTATTGTCAAGTTCGGCTGAACCCATCGAACCCAAACATCCAGGTGTCCACTCAACTCTACTCCTGACCTAATCTGTGAAGAGTAAATTTAGGACTTTGTGAGTTTCAAATCTGAACCTTAAGATGTACTTTTGAGTGCAATACATGAGAACCATCCATCATCTGACGTCCAGGATTTGTGCTGAAGAAGTAAAAAATATACAAGGAGTCTTACTTCTTCCATGGAAGATTTCTTACAGTCATCCTCATCATCATCATCATCTTCCTCACTCTCAATGTCGGCTTCACCTGTAACAAATATGAAAAATAATTTCAATATCAAATAAAAAATTTCCTTCTTGTTCTATTGTTTACTATTTTTACAAAAAAAAGCAAAACTTAGCCTTGACCTTAAAGTCTTCATTCTCAGCTCTAGACACATGTATTCACATGAGAAATCCATAATGAAACGTTCTCTAGTTGAAAAATGATGCCTTCCACGTTTTTTTTTTCAATTTATATCTTAATGTATATGATGGACGTTTATATTGTACCTAAATAATATGTTCTTATGGCTGCGATTTTTTGAAAGCATATTGTATGACTCAACCCCCCTCCCCCCAAGCTCCCACAGAGAGCAAAGACAAATTGATTGATACTAGAAAGCTGCACTCTGATATTATAAAATAATTGTATATAATTACCGTATGTAAGAAAGTCAGCTGAGTTCTGCTGCAGAACATAGATGGAGCACGGATTGCTCAGAACAATGATGGTGTATGAGCTGGATAGCTCCACGCCAGCCCATAAATGTAAATTGTGATAGAGTAATCCTTACCCTAGATCAGTGATGGTGAACCTTTTTAAGACCGAGTGCCCAAACTGTAACCCAAAACCCACTTATTTATCGTAAAGTGCCAACACTGCAATTTACCCTGAATACAACAGTCCAATATAGTATATCTTCCATGTACTTTATCATTTAGCTATAATAGCTGCCTACATTCAATGCGCTGCCTGTGCTGTTCATAGTGTGCCCTGCACTGATGAATGGCAGGAAAAGTCTAAGGCA
This sequence comes from Bufo gargarizans, assembly GCF_014858855.1. Taxonomy (NCBI): domain Eukaryota; kingdom Metazoa; phylum Chordata; class Amphibia; order Anura; family Bufonidae; genus Bufo; species Bufo gargarizans. The sequence continues at coordinate 460,637,632 of NC_058083.1, read as the reverse complement.
TATTGGTACACCATAGACTTTTTCCAGGGTGTGGGTGCCCACAGAGAGGGCTCTGAGTGCCACCCGTGCCATAGGTTCGCCAACACTGCCCTAGATACTGGTCACACTTTTCCGATATGTCTGAATGATCCATCATGGGCTCTCACAAGCGGTCCAAAATAGATCAATTTTGCCCTTATGCATTCTGAATGGAAAAGGATCCGCTCAGAATGCATCCGTTTGCCTCCGATCAGTCTCCATTCCACTCTGGAGGCGGACACCAAAACACTGCCTGCAGCGTTTTGCTGTCCGCTTGACGAAACTGAACCAAACGGATCCGACCTTGCACACAATGTAAGTCAATGGGGACGGATCAGTTTTCTCTGAAATAATCTTGCCCAATAGAAAACTGATCCGACTTGGCTATGTTACAGATAATACAAACAGATCCGTTCATGACGGATGCATGCGATTGTATTATTGTATTATTGTAACAGATCCGTTTTTGCAGATCCATGACGGTTCCACCCAAAATGCGAGTGTTCAAGTAGCCATAGCGGCATAACTTAAAGTGACTAGGTCCCACAGCTAATTTTTGAATGAACCGTCCCAGCAACCCCCTCCTCCCTTGCAACCCTCACTCCTGCGAGTAGTCAAGATTATTCTCTCAGACCAGGCCGGGCAGCCACTCTGTCAGTTTCCAATGCGTATTGTAGGAAGGCGCAAGGGTCCGTCATTGACAGAAGGTATGTGTCACCGAGATTCTTGGCCTCTGTGAGGTAAGAGACGGTAATTTTAAGTGGCAGTGGCAGTTAGTGCTGACTGACACTATTTGTTATTTAGTATGGCTGTAGAGCCGATCCGGGCTGGCTCTTACTGGGAGCAGCCAAAGTGCAGGGTGGGTGGCTTCTCCCCACGTTCCAGGCAAGGTTTTGGTTAGGGATATAAAAACCCAGCCAGCAGTCTCAGCTGTGTGGATTATGCTCCATTTCACAGTGAAGCACGTACATTATGCATTAAAAGATGTATAAATATATACATGTAAAATATTAATAATAAGAAGAACTGTAGTTTGCAGAGCGGAATAAAATGCGAATGTCAGTTTTAACTGTAGTTGGTTAAACCACGTTCATAACCACGTTCAATACCAACCACACGACCCTGAGAAAGATACTTAAAGGGAACCTGTCACCTGGATTTTGTGTATAGCGCTGAGGACATGGGTTGCTAGATGACCGCTAGCACATCCGCAATACCCAGTCCCCATAGCTCTGTGTGCTTTTATTGTGTAAAAAAAACGATTTGATACATATGCAAATTAACATAATAGAGTCATATCTTACTTGTGTGACCAGAGAAGAGTCATATTTTCAAGCTCTGACTCATCTCAGGTTAATTTGAATATGTATCAAATCGGTTTTTATACACAATAAAAGAACACAGAGTTATGGGGACTGGGTATTGCAGATGTGCTGGTAGCCATCTAGCAACCCATGTCCTCAGCTCGATACCCAAAATCCCGGTGACAGGTTCCCTTTAAGAAACACTGGCAGATACTACAAGCGGATCCCTTCCTAACAAAACATATACAACCGGAACCACACATAACCTTTAGAAGAGCCCAAACAATTAAAAATCTCATTGCCCCCAGTCGCTTGCGCACTCAGAAGGAACATTCTCCAGCAACTTTGAGCCTGTTTCCAAAAGTGCTGGGAAGTTATAAATGCGGGCACCGAAGATGTAAGTGTTGCCTAAACATCTTAAATCGGACCACCAAGTTCTCCAGTAATGTGACAGGAGAAAATTTTGAAATAAAGCACTTTCTAAATTGTTCATCGACATACATAATTTATTTATTGGAATGCACCTGTGGATTACAATACGTTGGCCGGACCACTCTCACTCTGAGAGAGAGGATGAACAAGCACCGTTGGAACATCACGAACGGCTTCCTCAAACATGGAGTGTCCCGACATTTCTTGCAGGCACACAGCAAAGATGCAGGAGATCTCTCCCTACTACCCATTGAAGAAATCCCAGCCACCCATGGAAACCGCTACCAGAAATTGAGGGGAAAAGAAAAGTACTGGATATTCAAACTACAAACCATAGAACCATACAGCCTAAACGAATCGCTAGAAACCAACTGTTTCTAATACCCAGATCGCTGCCCTTCAAATCTCACCACTCACTCCACCTCACACTCCCCTTCCCATCTTTTTACACACGCACACCTGCCCTCTCCTCCACCCCCTTCCCGCCAGTCATAGCCCTCTCCTTCAGTTCTATCCAACACCACACATAGATACATCAATGTATATACCTATGCAGCCTTAATGCACATCAATGTACCCTCAATACATCCATGTATCTACTTACCCTCTCCGCTCAGTAAGAGGTCCGCCGGAACAAAACCGGCATACACCGGCAGCGCAACAATATTATAATACACTGCGCCCACCCCAAACCTTCTTATTATCACCGGCCACCCGCTCCCTTCTCCATCAGACTACCCCTACGGCCAAAATTATAATATCACTTTATATTACATTCCACCGTACCCACCACAGGTTTTTCATTTGCCCCCCCACCCCGCCGCCAGCAATCACCTTTCACCCACCTTTTTCCCTTATTCCATTTTTCCAACACCATACACATACATAGACACAATAATGCCTCAATGTACTCTCTCCTTTCATTCATCTGTTGTGTCTTTTACCTACAGCCATCTGGCCAGTCTTTTTGCCGACGCCCCCTAAGGTAAACCTTCCTCTGTCCTACACACTTCCCCACAATTACACTTCAACAAATACCACAAATATACACGTCACAATTTAAACTCCGCACTAGGGACACAAGTTTTTCTGTACATGCCGTATACATCCACTCATTTCATAACCGCAGTCCATCTAAGACACACTGGAGCACACAATTTTTTGCTAGCAGAATTTATTAGACACTACTGGGTCCAAAAGTGGCCTCATACGCGTATCATTGAACACCTATTGACTTTCTTTGCTTTTAACCAACTACAGTTGAAACTGACATTCGCATTTTATTCCTCTCTGCAAACTACAGTTCTTCTTATTATTTTACATGTATATATTTATACATCTTTTAATGCATAATGTACGTGCACACCTCTCTAATATTCTAATGTATAATGCATGTTCATACCCATCTAACTATGTGGGGATACTTTTTGGCCCTGGCATTTGTATTATACCCTTTTTTTTAGACTTGATAAAAGAGTTACAAACTCCGAAACGCGTTGTCTACTGAACAATAAAACAGCTATTTCACCAAAAGTCCACTAACTGAGGTTGTCTTTTGTGCGCCAAAGAAATACCCTACTGTGTGCATGCTCACACAAACCAGCAACCTCTTCTTTCACAGTCCCTAGGAGTCCTTGGCAACTCCATCCAAAGGGACCGAACGGGTATTGGCAGCACCGACCCCCCCCCCCCTTCTCTCTGTGTACCTGCCTTCACGGACGTTGTGCTCCAACCCGCACAACACCAAAAGGTGAGCACACTCCTATCACTTCGCTAAACCACGTTATCGTTACCCACCACCCTATGAGCGCCTCTCCCTTCTTTTTGTCTCTCGCCTTAATTGCTGCTATTTAAGTTAAAGACTTTGTGATTGCCTCTATACTGCGTCCGCTAAGCTGCCTACCAGAGCGAATCCCCACAGTATATACTGTATGTCATGTCACTGTATATAATGTCATTGTATAATACTGTTGAGGGGGCTCTGACAACAAAATCTTTCAGTCCTTCTCCCGGGGGTGCCTCTTCTGAGTTTGGGCCCTGTAGCAGCCACTTCCACAGGTTCAACTATAGCTACGCCCCTGATACAGGACAACAAAGATATCTCCGTAGAGTGCTAGAGATGTCTCTTACTGTGCTAGAGATGATCCTGTACAGTGCTAGAAATGATCCTTGCGATGCTAGAGAAGATGCTTATGATGTTAGAGATGATTCTGTACAGGGCTACAGTGCTGAGGGCAAGTTGCGGCCTGGGTATACCTAAGTTATAGCGATTCGGAAGGAATGAATTCATCACTAACCGGTATAAATCAGGTATACCCAGGCCACTCTGTCTTAGGGTATGGCCACACGGAGCGGCTGTGCTGCGGACGGGTCGCGGCTATGCAGCAGTGAAGACCCATGTGGCCAATTAGCCTGCAGCTGCCTTTCATTCAATAATAAAGACCACATTGTATAGTCTGTCTTCATTGTTAATGGCCGTGCGGCACCTTTAATGAACCTTCAAACAGGGGCTGTTGCTGGTATGGGGTTTGGCTAGTTAGGTAGGGGCACAAAATGCATATTATTTCTGTTCTGAAAGCAAAAACTAATTAAAACGTAACTTTTAATATATATTATATAAAAAGAGCCCAATTAGGGCTATCAATGTATATCCCAACGTAGCACTGCTATACCGATAAACAGCTATAAACTTGGCATCAGGGGCAAATAAGGGCTACATAGCGGAAAATCTGACCCTGTCGGAACCCTAGATAGTGGCTCAGCCCAGAGGAACACCCTGATGTTGGATGCCCTCTGTCCTTGTGCCTAAGTCTAATATGCCCCTAGAAGCCCTAGCAAAATTGTGAAAAAAATAATAACCTAAATCCTGACGCGTTTACCCAAGTAGATTGATCAGGTTCATCAGGGGACAAAGAGGGCAATACAACATAAACAATTGATAAGTTAATCATCTGCTATTGGAGACCTTACAGTGCAATACCTGAGCATAAAAAATATGGAGCAACAACCTGATGCAAAAAGATACATGTGGGCTCCAAAAATTACCAATGTAGACTATTTACAGTCAGCGCTGTGTTGAAACAATAACAAGGCAATACAATATAGCAAGGTCCATGTGGACCACTCACGTGCGGCAACTTGGGATGTACATAGATAGCCCTAACTGGGCTCTTTTTATATAATATATGTTAAAAGTTATGTTTTAATTGTTTTTTGCTTTTTGTGATAATACTTTGATTTTTGCATGACCGACATATGTGATTATCTACCAATTTTTAGTATTGCTGTTCTGGCCTGCAATCTCCTACAGGACCTAGCCCTACAGATGAGTGCCCTTCTTCTGCCATCTGCTTTTACTTCTTTTCCACATAATCTAATATTGATGAGAATATGTCATCAGGAACATCCAGCTCCTCCTCCCTTTGCATCTTGCTGAATTTTCTAGGACTTTAAAGGACTTTAAAGGATGATTTGGAAGAAGTGAAGCCAGCAAAAGATGAGGATGGTCATTATTAAGGCCCTTCTAAGGGGTCATGACTGGATAGTATTGGTTGGCACGCTGGCAATGGAATAATAACTGGCTGGCTGCAAAGCCTTATGGGTGATCTCGCGTTCCTTGGCTTCTTACTTTAATTAAAGCGCAAGGAAATTTGGATTCATTGTGAATCCAAGTTTTCCTAAACTTCAGAATGAATTCCACTTTGAATGCTTCGCTTCACTCTACTTACGATGTTAGAGATGACCCTGTACAATGCTAGAGATGATCCCTTACAGTCCTAGAGATGATCCTTTACAGTACGTCCACAAAAGTCCGTATGGAATTTTGACACAATTTCTGAGACAGATCCATGGCAAAATCTGTATGTTTTACATCTGATTTTATTGTGGATTTGCTACCCACTGCCTTGCCAAGGGTGAAATCCACTGCGAAAATTCACAGAAAGAATTTACGTTCTGCGAATTTAAAATCCACATCACAGTTCAATTTACACTTGGATATTTTTCTGCATTTCTTAAAATCTCATTGACTTTGCTGCTACTGCAATACATTACTGATTTTCTGGGACAAACCCAGATGAAAAATCCACTTTCTGTAGATGTAAGCTTTAGGTATGTTCCCACTTGGCAAGGGATCTTGGCCAAAACTGTGTATGATGGAGTGGTGAACTGACACACACACACACACACACACCATAGCTCTATTGAGAGAGGGGACACGAGGACCCCTTGTTCTAAGGATCAAAGGACGTCACAACAGATTGACCCCCCTGCTATCTGTTACTTATCACTTATCCTTTGGATAGGTTACACAAATCATTTTTTGAGATAGCCCCTTTAAACATTGATGCCTTATCCTTAGGATAGGTCGACCCAACACCCTGAACCTTTTAGTAGTGAAATGAAAGAGATGTGATGTGTCAGCAAGTGATGTGTCTGCTTAATTTTTTAACACAGATACATTGATATGGTCAACCATGATTTGTGATCTGAGGTTCAGTTTCAGTGCCACAATTAGCTATATGGAAGGTTGTGAGTTGCAAGAACCCCTGTGATGAAAACGTCTCAGTACAAGATGGGTTTCTCACAATTATATTGCCGCTTTAAGAAGAACAGACATGCAGAGATTATATAGGATATTACATGAAGGATATAAAAGTATCGCCGAAAGGTATCTGAAATTCTTGAAACTAACCGAACATATATAACTAAGTCACAGTATAAAGCTAAAGAACTGAAGGAAAGCAGAAGACACAGGAATATAGCTGGGAAATAACAATATAGATGGCCTGCAGCACAGAGGAGGTTTAGACAAGGAACGTAACTGACAAAGTACATTGCTTTTTGCTGAACCGAGCTGCAGAATAAAGGAAGTGTAAAATCATGTGAGGTTCTGCTGCTGAGTATTTCATTCCCCAAAAAGAATATGCCAGGACAATGATCTCTTTCTTGGTACTAACATTCATTACATCAAACTTCCTGTCTGTAAAATAATGTAGAATGTATAATATAAGAAAAATAAGAAGAGATGATAAATTTGCACAATTATTTCAGTTATGAAGCCAAAGTTTTAGGAAAAACATTGGCGAAAAAAAGACTATTGCACTATGGAGACTAAAATACATTTGTCTTATTGACGGGACTGACAAGAGTTAGAGGGGAACTCCAGTGATTCATGGTAATTGGTGGGGAAACCTGACAGTAAGTACATATTTAGTTTTTCTGTAGCGCCACCACAGGTGAAATGAAGCATCACACAATGTCCAGGGGAAAGGCAGGATAAGACAGACCCTCTAAAGCAAGAGACACCATTTGTGACCACTCTTCACTTCGCCAAGGGGATAAGGATCCTAAACAGAGGACTCTGTCTAATAATTATGATTACCTAACTCTACGGTATTAACTACATATTGTCTTCTGCAGTTTTTGGCCAAACACAAGATTATATCTGAGAATACAGTGTTCGGATATATTGCATCATGATGTAGGGTTGGGTAGTGGCTTATCATTGGTTGAGAGTGCTTCTTAAATTGATTACCCAACTTTTATCATTATTTAATATTTGGACACAAAATCCTTAGTGCTAATAGCATCTCGAGATCAGTTTTTCTGAGCCAGAGGATTTTAGAGGGTTTTCAGAAAGTAACATATTGATGAGCTATCCTCAGAATAGGTCATCAATATCTGATCAGTGGGGGGGGGGGGGGGGGTCTGACTCCCATCACCCCACTGATTAGCTATTTTAAGATGCCTTAGCTCACTGGTGAGAGCTGTGGCCTTCTCCTAGGCCAGTGACATAATCTTAATCAGACATATAAGTGAATGGGCTTGGGATGAAAAACCAATAGAAGCTGCTACTGCCACAATGAATGGCGCTGTGAATGGTATGCTTTGAGGAGGCCACAGTGTTCACCGGAGCTTTAAACAGCTGATTGACAGAGATGCCGGGAGTTGGACCCCCACTGATCCTGAGGATAGGTCATGAATATATTACTCCCAGAAAACCACTTTAAAAGATGACACGCAAGCTACCTGCCACTGAAAACCTAGGAAGATTACTGAATACTCTATATGTATCACAGATTACCATAAGGTTCTAAGCTCCCTCTAGTGGCAGATGCAAATAGCCAGTGGGGTATGTTTTAACTATAGGTCTATGGAAGGGTATTTGGAGCTCTTCATCAGGAAAACAAATTCAGAAATTAATCAGTACCGAATTTCAAACCTATTTAGTTAAAAACATGGGTGTGTGTGGACTCATGGAGAAACCCTGATGTGCAATACTAAAAGTGGTCTCTTCTTTACAAGTGTAACATTAATGGAATTGTCCAACCGGGCACATTTTTTTGCAAAAGCCACAGAATGGTTTAAATCTCCCACATTCTTGTTCAGATGCCTACTGAATCCCTGCTGGTCTCTTCTTCCTGATCTGGTCTTGACACACAGGAAATGCCAGGAGAGGACCGCCAATCACTGGTTGATGTGGGTCATTGCTGAGGCCATTGATTGGCTTCGGTCATCTTCTGCTATTTCCTGTGTGTCATACTGAGACCAGGTTGTGTAGAACACTATCTCTTGGTAAGCACTGGAACAGCCACACCAGAAGATCGATAAGGATGAGTATTGATTCTTTCATATTTTTAAACTGTTCTCAGTAGATTACTAAAAATGTTTGCTTCATTGGAAAACCCCTTTAAAGGCTATGTACACCTTTGGGAGCAATAGTTTTTGACCTAAATATTTTTTCAAGTGGTCTTCATTAAAAATGTTGAGCCCTTTTCTGTGTACAGCCTTGAGATTCTCCAGATTCTCTATGATTTTACTGTGTTCAGTCAGGTAGCTCGTCTGATAGTTCCTTATCTCTGATCTCTGACATTATAAACACTCATTATATCTCAATTCTTATCTGATTGATAAGAATGTGGCTTATATAAGGCTTTACAGTGGGATGCGAAAGTTTGGGCAACCTTGTTAATCGTCATGATTTTCCTGTATAAATCGTTGGTTGTTACGGTAAAAAATGTCAGTTAAATATATCATATAGAAGACACACAGTGATATTTGAGAAGTGAAATTAAGTTTATTGGATTTACAGAAAGTGTGCTATAATTGTTTAAACAAAATTAGGTAGGTGCATAAATTTGGGCACTGTTGTCATTTTATTGATTCCAAAACCTTTAGAACTAATTATTGGAACTCAAATTGGCTTGGTAAGCTCAGTGACCTCTGACCTACATACACAGGTGAATCCAATTATGAGAAAGAGTATTTAAGGGGGTCAATTGTAAGTTTCCCTCCACTTTTAATTTTCTCTGAAGACTAGCAACATAGGGGTCTCAAAACAACTCTCAAATGACCTGAAGACAAAGATTGTTCACCATCATGGTTTAGGGGAAGGATACAGAAAGCTGTCTCAGAGATTTCAGCTGTCTGTTTCCACAGTTAGGAACATAGTGAGGAAATGGAAGACCACAGGCTCAGTTCAAGTTAAGGCTCGAAGTGGCAGACCAAGAAAAATCTCGGATAGACAGAAGCGACAAATGGTGAGAACAGTCAGAGTCAACCCACAGACCAGCACCAAAGACCTACAACATCATCTTGCTGCAGATGGAGTCACTGTGCATCGTTCAACCATTCGGCGCACTTTACACAAGGAGATGCTGTATGCGAGAGTGATGCAGAGGAAGCCTGTTCTCCACCCACAGCACAAAAAGTGCCGCTTGAGGTGGGCTAAAGGACATTTGGACAAGCCAGCTTCATTTTGGAATAAGGTGCTGTGGACTGATGAAACTAAAATTGAGTTATTTGGCCATAACAAGGGGCATTATGCATGGAGGAAAAAGAACACAGCATTCCAAGAACAATACCTGCTAGCTACAGTAAAGTATGGTGGTGGTTCCATCATACTGTGGGGCTGTGTGGCCAGTGCAGGGACTGGGAATCTTGTCAAAGTTGAGGGACGCATGGATTCCACTCAGTATCAGCAGATTCTGGAGACCAATGTCCAGGAATCAGTGACAAAGCTGAAGCTGCGCCGGGGCTGGATCTTTCAACAAGACAACGACCCTAAACACTGCTTAAAATCCACTAAGGCATTTATGCAGAGGAACAAGTACAACGTTCTGGAATGGCCATCTCAGTCCCCAGACCTGAATATAATTGAAAATCTGTAGTGTGACTTAAAGAGAGCTGTCCATGCTTGGAAGCCATCAAAACTGAATGAACTAAAGATGTTTTGTAAAGTGGAATGTTCCAAAATACCTTCAACCAGAATCCAGACTCTCATTGGAACCTACAGGAAGCGTTTAAAGGCTGTAATTTCTGCAAAAGGAGGATCTACTACATATTGATTTCATTTCTTTTTTGTGGTGCCCAAATTTATGCACCTGCCTAATTTTATTTAAACAATTATAGCACACTTTCTGTAAATCCAATAAACTTCATTTCACTTCTCAAATATCACTGTGTGTGTCTCCTATATGATATATTTAACTGACATTTTTTATCATAACAACCAACGATTTATACAGGAAAATCATGACGATTGACAAGGTTGCCCAAACTTTCGCATCCCACTGTATGACCTTTAGTAATTTAGAGATAAGGTTGATAAAATGACCAGCACAAAGTGAAAGTAAAAGTACATTTCACACAGCTAGACAAACACTTAATCCTTTGTGACAGAATGGCAGAATATTTCTAAATAAAGATCAACTGAAAAAATAATTTTAGCCCAAAATGAGTAAAATTCTGTCATAAAAAATCGGCCACCGGTCTACATAACCTCTAAAACATTGCACCACTGTAGGTAAATAATTAGGCAAATCTTTCTACACTGCAAATCTCATTCAATCACATTAATTCAGATGATTCACACTGAGGAGAGAAGATAGAAGAGTGAACATAACTGCAATATTTCAAATTGCAAAATATAACAAATTAAATTTCCCCAGTGAACAAAGTATTGAAATAGGTGGGAAATATATTTATTGTTAACATGACAAAATATTATCAGCTTTTGCTATCTGTGATTTGTACTGAATATCTGGTTTAAAATTCATTTTCGTTGAATTTCATGAATTAAATGTTTATGAATGCTATTTAACATTTCCACCACCGGGTGGCGACCTCAGCTTGCTATTGAAATGACTCCAGCTTAAAGTCTTCTTTACAGATTGAAAGTGTTCTTTGCCTTTTTACTGAGGAAATAATTGAGAAATAAACGGGTTTCTACGTCAGCATGTGATATTACACTTCCAGCTCACTCGGATCTCACAGATAAACCTAAAACTTCTTGGTGCAAAAATGGATCTGCTCACAGAGGAACAACAGTCAGTGGTCAGGGATTAGGGGCATCTACCTGGATACTGTTGCTCCCCAGGGTTAGGCTCCATAGCAACAAAGAAGTTGTAGTTGGTGGAGTAAGTACAGTCCAGACTTGGTAAAGTTCAACGGTATTTACTTGAATAAACTTGCAACAAACTTGCGTCATCCAAACAATATGTGATCTTTCTCCTAGCTCCAGCAGGCTAAGGGTAAACAGGCAGGTAAACTTGAATACTTTGCATTCCCTCTCTGCGGCTTCAGTCTGGTTCATATCAGCTTCAGTTACTGTTTCTTATGACAGTGAGGTATCCTGTGACCTGTTTTGCTGAATAGGGGTCTTTGGCACCGTTTTACCTCTCATAGGTACTAAGTCCTTTTATATATCAGGAGTGGGCTGCTCTCTGAGCTACTTTCCCAAAGTTCATTCAGCAGTGAGGGGAAAACACTCCCCCACCACACCATGTCGCTTCACTCTCTTGCCCCAACTCTCAACTCAACTACAGCTTCCTGCAACACCTCCTTTGGTAGGTAGCGAGACTAGTCCACTACTGCACAAAAAGGGGGGAGAATGGAATGGTAAGTTCCATTCTAACTAAAGATTTCTGTCAGGTACACTGCCAGCTGCTGGGAACCCAGGCACAGTGCATGAAACACAATACAAAACAGTTACATAGAAGGAATGGTGGTGTCACACATAAGTTATGCATTTAAGACAGTTTGTAGGAGTGGTAGTGCCCTCTCTGGGGTACTACACATACAAACATCAGTTTACCATAAACCTACAGGCCATCCAGCATAACTTAGATGGGGCAGCTTCCATACAGAACACACAAAGTCCATCATTTACAACCAAGCTCTGCGATATATCCGGATCTGCTCTGACATTGAAGACAGAAAAAAACATCTGCTGACACGGAGGAATACATTTTTACAAGGATACTACTATCCTCAGATTATGGGTCCATTCACACGTCAGTATTTTTACCTTTCCAGATAAACGTTCCTGTTTTTTCCGGATCCGAAAATCTGGATGACATGAGGATGCTTTTAGCATGTCTTCCGCATTTTTGACTAATCCATTGACTAGAATGGCATGACGGAACGCCAAATCGGACAAATAGTAGGACAGGGTATATTTTTTCCTGGATCCGAATAAACGGAACCCACGGAACGGAATCACGGAATCGGAGAGCACCATGTGTGCAGTCCGAATATTTGCGGAATCCATTGAAATGAATGGATCCGAATAACGTTCCGTTTTTTATCGGAAAGGATGCGGAATACAAAAACTGACGTGTGAATGGACCCTATAGATGAACAAACCAACAGAGCTACAAAGATTCCAAGAAGGAGCGTCTTGAATTACAAACAAAAAGAGAAAAACAGCAGGGTGCTCCTTGCGGTAACCTACAACCCCAGAATGAACATTGTGAGGAGAAATGCTGCCAATCTCCAACCAATATTTCACAAAGATAAAAGACTGAAACATTTTTTTCAATATCAACCTCTCCTCTCCTTGAAACAACCACCAAACTTAAGGAATCTCCTGGTCAGAAGCATCCTGTCAGCAACATTAGAGATGGGCACATTCAAAACCTGTAGCCACATCTTATCAACGGACACCGTCCACATAGCCAACACACAACGGGACCACAAAATCATTGGCACTTTCTCATGTGCATCCTCCAATGTGGTATACATGACACAATGGACAAATTGCCCCAATTATGGCATCCATATTGGAGAAACCATGCAGAATCTCCATTCGGGGATGAATGTTCATTGGCACAAAATAAAGGAATATTTGGACACACCTGTGGTGGGGAAACACATCTCTAGACCAGACCACTGTATCATGGTCTTAAAGGTCTTAAAGGGATTCTGTCAGCTAGGTTTAGCCTATAGAGCTGAGGACATGTGCTGCTAGATCGCCACTAGCACGTCCACAATATACATTTCCCATAGCTCCGAGTGCTTTTATTTAGTAAAAAAAAAAACGATTTTATACATATGCAAATGAGGCTAGTAAGGAGCCCAAGAGGCTTTTACCAACATTTCAGGAGCCCAGCCACACCCACTGTGAAGGAGCCCAGCACCGACCCAAACCCTCCGAATCTCCTCCTTGCTTCCCCGACATCACACAGTTAGAGCACAGTAATCTCGCACATGCCAGCTAGCACATGCGCAGTTCATTCCCTGAGTCTGATGCCAGCACAGGGAAGGAACACTATGCCCTCACTGACATGCTGCGTACTCGTGCATGCGCGAGATTATGGCGCTCTAACTGTGTGACGCCGGGGGAGGAGGGTTGTGGCTGGGCTCCTGAAATATTGGTAACAGCCTCATTTGCATATGTATAAAATGGTTTTTGGACTGAATAAAAGCACTCACAGCTATGGGGAATGTATTTTGTGGACGTGCTAGTGGCAATCTAGAAGCACGTGTCCTCAGCTCTATAGGCTAAACCTAGTTGACGGAATCCCTTTAATACTGAAAGACATTTTTCAGACCAGCAGGGAGATAAAAATCAGGGAATTCAAACTGATAACATTCAAACCATTAAAAAGAGGACTCAGTCTGACACTCGGGTTTATGAGCACCACATAGAGACCCTTCCATCCCCCATCAGACTGAGTCCAGATCGCCTTAATTCCTAAAGGCGGATTTAAATTGCACAGAAGAGAAGATGATTGTCGGGAAGAAAGAATTCCTTTGCGACAATTGCCTGATCAATAGTGATCATTTACATGCAGCGATCACCTCCACAGTATGGGGGTGACCTATTCCTCGTCTTTATACAGCTGCATTGTTTGTGAGCAGCAGAATGCTGTATAGGCACCACGATCTGCTGCCCAGAAACGATAACTGGGGTGTTTGCACCTTAGATCATTTCAACCGATGAACAAGCGTTTTGCTCATTCATCTGCTGCACCTTTAGATGGGCAGATTTTTGGAATGAGAGTTCGTAGGAAGGTTTGTTCCCAATAATCAGCCCAAACATTGGGTCATGGAAATCCAACTTAAACAGGTTATGCCATGATTGATGTAAAAAATTTAAATAAGACAACATATAATACATGACAATACTTTTTTAACAAAGCTAGAACCAGCCCTGTACCTCACATTGGTCCAGAGATCTCTACATTCACTGCTACAATTGCTCTGCTAGATTATCTTTATCCTGGCATCTCAGGGGGCATAACACTCCCTGTAACTGCAACAGCTCCGAACAGAACATATGGCTGGTGGCAGTTGACATGCACATGTAAACTGAGCGCGTTCGACCAGCTCAGTGAGACGGACAAAAAATAAGGAAAAGAACAAACTTCAGGTGGCGCTATACAGATACATTTTATTGAATAACTTATTGGCTATACTAAATTTTTTATTGTATTCAGATCATGATCAGATGGTTTGTGACGCAGCCCCTATTACCTGCCCATCTGTAACAACACCTGCAGTTTTATAGCTCTCTTATCTTGATGATGCATCATGTCTGTTGAGCCTTTTTCGCAGTCATTAATTAGCATACTGCCTGATGGAGGAGTCTCTGTGCTCTGGATAATTTTTCTGGTTAGCCAATAAAGGTATCACCGATAGAATGTTTTTATCTTTTTTTTAAGGCAAAAGTATTTAACATCACATATATACCTCGGTTTACGGTATTACTACTTATCCTTTTCATGCCAAGTCACATATGGCTGGATATTTATGGAGGAACTAATAGGTGAAGGCCTTTACACCCTATGACTCGTGGCCACCCTCCGGTGGAGCATGCTTCCAGTGTGCAGCTGCCGTATGCAAATAGAATTTCCTTCACTTGAATAAATTAGCAGCTTCTGAGCGCCGCCGTCCCAGGGTTTGTTCTCATGCGAAGGGAGTTGCATTTTCAAGTCCAAGCATTTCCTAACATCTTTAAGTACAGCTTGGCATGCACATCTGGCCTATTGGCTGACATTCTCATCATGTTAGTAACACGGAAACTGCCTGCCCTTTAATACACTGAGAATGACTTCACATCTCTCAGGATCTGGTATGGTGGTATCCGGCTGTCTGGCATCCCGTATCCTGAATAGTATCCTGAATACCATGAATCCCGCTTTTAGGGCACCAGCCAGGGTCTGGATTTACAGGGTATGAATGATCATACAGATCCTGTACATACTCATCCTTGTGCAAGGTCTATGCGAGCATTCACCAAACCATCAAGTGCTGTTATACGGATTAACCTCGTCTATCCATGTTATATTCATTGCATATTTAGCGCCGTCTATAGTTGCTATGGTATTCTCAGCTTGTGCATTCAAACCTGTGCGCTACCTGCTTCCATTGTACTATTTGAACTATAATTTTCTGTATTCGTAGATTGGAGAAGACTGCAATCTCTACACCTTCTATGGCAAAACTGATGTGGATACAGGAACCAGAAGGACTCATAGAGCCCCATAGAAAAGTCCACAGTACCCCCAATTCTCCCCCTTCATGGGTTCTGTGACATATTCTTACCCCTACTAACACTTACTGTTCCATTTTAGGGCCAAAATCATGCAGTAATTACCGTACATTCATTTATTTGTTTAGGTGATCTTTCTCTGACTGTAATGCTCTGAATGAAGAACTCATCCCCTTCCCTCTATCGTCTAACGCAAAAAAGTTTAGGGGAATGCATCATCAGAAACTGACCTTTTGTTTAAATCACATTTTTATGTTAAACACCTTTTTAAAATCATTTTTGTTTATTTTATTTTACATTTTACATGTCACTTTCTATACACACATATATATATATAATTTTGTTTTTTTTAATATATTTTTTTTTTACTTATTTATTTTATGTACTCTCACAGATACTTTGCCAGACAACAGATTCTCGTGTCCAAACAGTGTATTTATTTTAACACCAGCACACACAAAACAATACAAATGAACACCTGCCCGTCTAAGCTCTCACTAAACATAAATTATTTCCCTACCTCAGCTAAAGCACCGTTGACACCCTGTTAACCAACATGCGGCTTTTCCAGCCTCTCAGGTAGTATCAAGTCCAGTACATTTGGGGGTAGGGGTCTAGCAGTCCTCCCGACTCCGACCTAGTGACACTACTTTCCCAGGCGTCACTGCCTCCCCCAAAGTCCAGGCTATCACCTAGCCTCGTGGCCCCTCAGCCTCCCCGGCTGAGCCCACTCCAAACCTCTGCAGGTCTCGGATAACACACTGGGAGGTGCTTTATCGCAGCCTGATTAGAGCAAGCCTCACCTGCGATCACCTCAGGTAAAAGGGAATACCCGTGCCGGAAGGGTGTGTAATGGCAGCTCCCTCTACCAAGCCTAACTGCCAGTCCAAGTAAGATCCAGCCCAGAAAATGTTTACAAAACTGTCTTAGCAAACTATGCTTTTGCTGAGACAACTGCCACTGTCTGGATTTTATCTGTCTCATGCATCTGAGGTACCCAAGTGGGACAACACACCTTCCGGCACTGTACACCTTACCACAACTTATATAGTGCTACTATATTCCGCAGCGCTTTACAGACATTAGCATCAAGCTATCCTCAATGAGGCTCACAATCTAATTACTGGTATATATATTTATAGACACAATGGACAGGAGGAGACCCAATGGACCTATGTTCTCTCTTCATGCTCTTTGACCTGTGCAGAGGTCCAGAGGGAGTAGATAAGCTGGGATATCACTTATTGTGAATGGTGGATTCTGTGATATCTATATAGAGAACATTGTAATCCTGCCTGTGGTGATAATGATAGTAGCTATTGAAAGTTACCTGTACAGAGCAGGAAATCCTAACTTAGAATTAGACCTAGTGGCCAGTGTGAAAACTGCACTATTATATACCATATTTTTCGCCCTATAAGACGCACTATAAGTCGAACCTAGGTTTTAGAGGAGGACAATAAGAAAAAAATATTTTCCATTACACCTCAGGAGAGACCAGCAATCAGACCTCAGCTTACAGCCCCAATGTCAATCAGACCTCAGATCATACCTCCACTGCCTTAGATCAACCCCCCAACCAGCCATCTATCAGCCCTCATGTCAGCCATCAGCCCTCATGTCAGCCATCTATCAGCCTCCCATGTCAGTCATCAGCCCTCATGTCAGCCATCAGTCCCTCATGTCAGCCATCAGCCCTTATGTCAGCCATCAGCCCTTATGTCAGCCGTCAGCCCTCATGTCAGCCCCCAGCCATATGTCAGCCCCCAGCCATCAGCACAAATAAAATAAAAAAATACACTTACCTCTCCGGCTCCTGGACACCACCGCTCCTCACCTTCGCTATCCTCTTCATCCTGCGGTCGGCTGTGCTCTGTGAACCGGCACGCACAGTGTGAGGTCACAGAGCGCCCTCACGCTGTGCGCAGCCCTGCACAGCCGACAGCCGAGGACCAGGAAGCGGTGAGTACAGAGCCTTCACCGCTTACCGGTCCTTCGGTACTAATGAGCGCTTCGATAATGGAAGCGGCTCATTAGTATTTGCCCCATAAGTCATGAAGGGGGGGTGTGCGTCTTATGGGGCAAAAAATATGGTACATTTTTTAAAAGTCCAGAACAGGAAGAAGAATACATCTAGGGATTTCAATTGGATCCAATATACCGTGAGAACCTTAAAGGGGATTTTTGATGGCTTATTCTCAGGATAGGCTATCAATATCTGATTGGTGGGAGTCCAACACCCTGCACCCCCTGCTGATCAGCTGTTTCAGAGAAGTGTGGGTAGTGAACATGAATGGGAGCAGCACTGCAGTTACTAGCATTGTCTAATACGCAGGCGCAAAAGCTACACCGAAACAGCTTTAAACAGATAGGTCATTAGTACTTCGATCCTGGTATACCCTTTCAATACTTTCCGTTGTAAAGATTGAAGCCACAGGATACAGAGAGTTCTTGCTCACTTCATTCTCATGGAAGAATTTTTTTAAAAGTTCCTGATGTTTGATTGTTTGATATACATTTCAGGTGACTACCTCTTGAAGCTCATCAAGAGAATGCCAAGAGTGTGCAAAGCAGTAATCAAAGCAAAAGGTGGCTACTTTGAAGAACCTAGAATATGACATATTTTCAGTTGTTTCACACTTTTTTGTTATGTATATAATTCCACGTGTGTTAATTCATAGTTTTGATGCAGGGGCGTAGCTAGAAATAACTGGGCCCCATAGCAAAAAAAAATTTATGGGCCCCCCTCTCCCGGATCTCCCACCCCCACATACCTCTCAGACCCCCACCCACCTCTCAGACCCACACCCCTTCCAGAGCGCCCACCCAAACACCCTTCCAGGACCTCCCACCCCAACATCCCCACACCCCTCCTAGACCTCCCACCCTAAATCTTCCACCGCCAGTCCCCAGATATAATGGTCCAGACATCAAGTGTCCTGCTCCCCCCTCCTGCCTATATAATGGTCCAGACCTCCAGGTTCATGCTTCCCCCTACTCCCCATATAATGGTCCAGACCTACAGGATCCTGCTTCCCCCTACTCCCCATATATAATGGTCTAGACCCCCAGGATCCTGCTTCCCCCTATATAATGGTCCAGACCTCCAGGGTCCTGCTCCCCCCTTCTTAAATATAATGGTCCAGACCTCCAGGGTCCTGATCCCCCCCTTCTCCTTAAATATAATGGTCCAGACCCCCAGGATACTGCTTCCCCCTACTCCCAATATATAATGGTCCAGACCTCCAAGGTTTTGCTCCCCCCTCCTCCCTATATAATGGTCCAGACCTCCAGCGTCCTGCTGACCCCTAAATAGAATGGTCCAGACCTCCAGTGTCCTGTTCCCCCCTATAGAATGGTCCAGACCTCCAGGATCCTGCTCCCCTCTTCTCCTTAAATATAATGGTCCAGACCTCCAGGGTCCTGCTCCCCCCTCCTCCCCAGATATAATGGTCCAGACCTTGGGGATCCCACTCCCCCCTCCTCCCCAGATATAATGGTCCAGACCTCCAGTGTCCTTTCCCCCCCCCCCTATATATTGGTCCAGACCAGACCACCAGGGTCCTGCTCCCCCCTTCTCCTTAAATGTACTGGTCCAGACCTCCAGGGTCCTGCTCCCCCCTTCTCCTTAAATGTACTGGTCCAGACCACCAGGGTGCTGCTCCCCCCTCCTCCCCAGATATAATGGTCCAGGACTCCAGAGTAAGTTTTACCAGTCCCAGAGTCAGCCAGCCCTCACCTCACAGCCACTTGAACGTCTGCGCGCCCACACTCCAGCAGCGCTGCCAGGCCCAGCAGCACGCAGCTTCGCTGTACGCTCCGCCTCCTCCACTTCCGGCCAGATGGACTGCCGCCCAGACTGGGAGCAGGACCACTACATCTCCTCATTGCAGGTATGCCTCTCTGCCTCCGGTCGCATCCTATCGCACCGCCCACAGCCTGCAGGCCCTGCAGATAGCGCTTTCTCTGTCTGCCCTGGAGGGGCCTGCGACCCCTGTAGCTGCGCCACATGAATTAAAAAAATAATAATAATCCTTAGCCATGGCCCGGGCCCCCAGTGGCGTTGGGCCCCATAGCCATTGCTATGGCTGCTATGGTGATCCCTACGCCCATGTTTTGATGCCTTCAGTGTGAATCTACAATTTTATAGTCATGAAAATAAAGAAAACTCTTTGAATGAGAAGGTGTGTCCAAACTTTTGGTCTGTACTGTATATATATATATATATATATATATATATACACAGGTCCTTCAAAAAAAATTAGCATATTGTGATAAAGTTCATTATTTTCTGTAATGTACTGATAAACATTAGACTTTCATATATTTTAGATTCATTGCACACCAACTGAAGTAGTTCAAGCCTTTTATTGTTTTAATATTGATGATTTTGGCATACAGCTCATGAAAACCCAAATTTCCTATCTAAAAAAATTTGCATATTTCATCCGACCAGTGTTTTTAATACAAAAAAAGTCAACCTTTAAATAATTATGTTCAGTTATGCACTCAATACTTGGTCGGGAATCCTTTTGCAGAAATGACTGCTTCAATGCGGCGTGGCATGGAGGCAATCAGCCTGTGGCACTGCTGAGGTGTTATGGAGGCCCAGGATGCTTCGATAGCGGCCTTAAGCTCATCCAGAGTGTTGGGTCTTGCGTCTCTCAACTTTCTCTTCCCAATTTCCCACAGATTCTCTATGGGGTTCAGGTCAGGAGAGTTGGCAGGCCAATTGAGCACAGTAATACCATGGTCAGTAAACCATTTACCAGTGGTTTTGGCACTGTGAGCAGGTGCCAGGTCGTGCTGAAAAATGAAATCTTCATCTCCATAAAGCTTTTCAGCAGATGGAAGCATGAAGTGCTTCAAAATCTCCTGATAGCTAGCTGCATTGACCCTGCCCTTGATAAAACACAGTGGACCAACACCAGCAGCTGACATGGCACCCCAGACCATCACTGACTGTGGGTACTTGACACTGGACTTCAGGCATTTTGGCATTTCCCTCTCCCCAGTCTTCCTGTCTGGCACCTTGATTTTCGAATGACATGCAAAATTTGCTTTCATCTGAAAAAAGTACTTTGGACCACTGAGCAACAGTCCAGTGCTGCTTCTCTGTAGCCCAGGTCAGGCGCTTCTGCCGCTGTTTCTGGTTCAAAAGTGGCTTGACCTGGGGAATGCGGCACCTGTAGCCCATTTCCTGCACACGCCTGTACACTGTGGCTCTGGATGTTTCTACTCCAGACTCAGTCCACTGCTTCCGCAGGTCCCCCAAGGTCTGGAATCGGTCCTTCTCCACAATCTTCCTCAGGGTCCGGTCACCTCTTCTCGTTGTGCAGCGTTTTCTGCCACACTTTTTCCTTCCCACAGACTTCCCACTGAGGTGCCTTGATACAGCACTCTGGGAACAGCCTATTCGTTCAGAAATTTCTTTCTGTGTCTTACCCTCTTGCTTGAGGGTGTCAATGATGGCCTTCTGGACAGCAGTCAGGTCGGCAGTCTTACCCATGATTGCGGTTTTGAGTAATGAACCAGGCTGGGAGTTTTTAAAAGCCTCAGGAATCTTTTGCAGGTGTTTAGAGTTAATTAGTTGATTCAGATGATTAGGTTAATAGCTCGTTTAGAGAACCTTTTCATGATATGCTAATTTTTTTAGATAGGAATTTGGGGTTTTCATGAGCTGTATGCCAAAATCATCAATATTAAAACAATAAAAGGCTTGAACTACTTCAGTTGGTGTGTAATGAATCTAAAATATATGAAAGTCTAATGTTTATCAGTACATTACAGAAAATAATGAACTTTATCACAATATGCTAATTTTTTTAGAAGGACCTGTATATATTATAAATCAGTCAACTTCTATTCAAAGGCGCCTGTTTTGTAGTGTAATAAATGGCGGGTACTTTACATTCCACCGTCAATAGTCCTTTTCTCCATCTTCAAGTGCTTTTCATATACAGAATGACGCTTTCATAAGACTTTCTTCCCAGAATTATAATGCCTTTTATCGTACAGTACATATATTTAGTACATTTAAAAGCACTCATGGAAAGCTAGATAATTTTCTGGTTCACCAGTCCTCTCCACCAGTATGTGACACCCACCATGGTGCCAGGCTTTGACTCGCTTAATAGCTATTTGATGTATGTGCAGTGCAGTACTCAAGCTGCCCTCTCTAATCTGGTCATATTTCCAGGCTTTTAAAGGCAAAAAAAAAAAAAACATTAGACAAACTGAATTGGAAATCTAGGAGGAATAAATTGTGGAATGATTATTGTAATTTATTTATGACGTGTAGGAGAGTGTAGATGGTGAATAATGAATGTATTGCTATCGTGTTCTTGTATGCAGTGACGGGGACAGCAGGCATTATTATCTACCGCCCATGGTATCCTTATTGATAATAATCTTTAATTATACAGAGCCCACATATTCTGTATTCAAGCAGTAGGTGTGAGGGCCCTGCTCACAAGAGCTTACCATCCATGAGAAAGTAGGGATGACACAAGAGGCAAAAAGCACTAGTTTTGTACAATGCTTCAGCCGTCATAACTAAATAGGGGAGTAGATAAAAAGCTGCATGAGCCAGTCAATAGCCAGTATGCAAAGAGCATCTGAGTGCATGGAGGGTGGGAGATATGGATGAAACCGATGACACTATCAGTCTTTATGGAAATTATGGGGTGAATGGAGAATGTAGTAGGCCACTGGACCAGTTATGTAAAAATAACCATAGTGTGTGGTACAATTTATTCTATAGGAATGAAAATTGTGAAATAGGATAATTTGTAATAAAGGACCAGAGGAAGGAGGGGAAAGGGGGGGGGGGAGAATGGATGGACAGAGGAACGAAGGAAAGAAGGAAGGAGGGAAGGGAGGAGGAAAAAAATGGGAAAAGTTCTAGAACTGTTGCCAATGGATATAAAAAATCTTCTTATATTGATCCAAAATTATAAACTAAGTCCAACAGGGAACACAGCAAGGACAGGTGGCAATGATATGTATAGGGACAAGGAGAAAGGCAGGGAAGGAGGAAAGGATAGAGGGAAAGATGAAAGGAGGGAGGGAGTAAGGAACGGATGGAGGGTGGAAGGAAGGAAGTACAGAAGGGTGGAAAGTAGGAAGGAAGAGAGAAAAGGAGGAATGTATGAATGAATGAATAATTAAGGAAGGAAGGAGGAAAATAAGGAAAGAAGGAATGAAAATAGATGCATTGAAAAAAAGGGGCACAGATGGGGAGGTGACATCCGGGGCTTATGCCCTCGGTGCTGCTTGCCAGAGGGGTGCCAACAAGTCACTTAGCCTTGACTAGAGTTGTTAGATAGATAGTTAAGGCGCATTCACACACGCAGAGGAGAAGCCAGTTGTCGAGAAGGAAGCATTCCTTCCCAATAGTCAGCTGCTCGTTCAGTGGAGGTGACCGCTGCATGTACATGCTATTGCTGTCGTTCGTCTTTATACATCTGCATTGATTCTGATGAACAAGCTTTTCGCTCGTTCATTGGGTGATCTGCTGCACCTTCAGAAGGGCAGATTGTCGGGATTGAGCGTTCCTGATAATATGCCTGTGTAAATCCATCTTTAGACAGACAGACAGACAGACAGGTAGGTAGATAGATAGATAGATAAATAGATAGAGATGCAAGAGTTATTATGTGTTATATTAATTTGCATGGTCCACAGTTTTCAGCACTCTCTAAAAACACCTCATCTACAACCCTCTAATTGTAGACTGCAGAATATGATGGCTCTATATAAATAAAGGTTATTATTATAGATATGTAATACCCCAGAGTGGCATTACCACTTCTGCACCCTGCTGCTATCTCTAATGGGCTAATATCATTTCATCATGTGTATTTATTTCAGGTCCAAACGCTGTGCATTCCTATAATGTAACTGGTTATGTTCAAGTGCAATGTACCTGGTTCACCAGTAGGTGGCAGCAAGCATGGCAGAGCTACAGTTAGAGAGAATGGAACCCTTCTTTCCATTCTAACTCTCCCTCTAAGGAAGGGAGGAGACTAGTTAGTTAGAGTTAGTTCCAGCTTACCCCCTGCTAAGGGAGGTTGTGCAGGAGCACGTCCCTGCTGGACATGACCCGTCTAAGCCAACTAGAGCACCCTAAGCTCAGCAGGACATGGAGGCCAAAGCTTAGAGTCTTAAAAGCCAGGAAGAAAGTTCCCTGGTACTACTTAAGAGACAGACTACCGAGAGAAGTTGCAGCATACAGCAGCTGAGTCATACAGTCAGCCTGTCAGTACAGCAGAGCCAGAGAGCAACAGATGTAGCAGAAAGGAGTTTGCCTGCCACAGTTTTAATGCTGAGGCCTGCTGGAACCAAGACAAAGTCTGTAAATAGTTTAGAGAAACGTTTATTAAAAATAAAGATGCTTTTCAACTTCATCACAAGATCTGGACTCAATTTATTCTTCATCCCACTATTCAGCTACCCACTTTGTCTGCTTCGGGGCCAACGCCTGGGGTTCCAGCATATCCAGGTAGAAGCACCGTGACACGTGCGCAAACATTAAGGGACATTGTAGACCACCCTATACCACTCGGCCATTCCTACACCATTTCTTAAAGGGACTCTGTCCCGTTGTTGCTTCATTGCAACTGGTGTCACTAAACACTTATCACATCTTAAAGGGATCCCTTATGGACTGCCTCTGTTGCAGATAGAAACTACAACGGAATCTGATAGACCCCATTGTAAGGCAATGCAACCCCACCACAATATAAGCTTTAAAGGGGTAATCTTATCTCATAAAATGATGGTTTATAGCTAGGATATTCCATCCCTCTATGACCATTGAGGGACTGACCTCTGGGACTCCCACCAATTCTGAAAAACAAGGGGCCGCAGCACTGTTACACATTTTTTTGACTTGAGCTGTGTTGCCTTACCCCTGGGCAGCCAGGCCAGAGGACCACTGTGTAGAGAAAGACTGTGACGGGGCCACAGCTCTGAATCTGTGCCGCTGACCCTTCACTCTGAGTTGATGGGGATCCCAGAGGTTTCATTTTTACTATTGTTGGCAACATACTGTAAAAGCCAGTGTACATGAGGTTTTACAGCCGTCATAAAAAAACTCAAAAGCCCTAAAAACTGAGCAGTTCCCAACCACAACGCATGAATGCGATCAGATAGCATTTTATTCATTGACAAAAAAGATCTGTCTACAGGAGTAAAAAGTGCTCCAGGTGCTGGTTACTGATAGCTAGTGGTGGAAGTAGTCAGTAGTCAGCAGCAGCTACTGAAATGTACGTAAAACTTTGTGGCATATGCAGCCTACCCCTCTCCCAGCTTACCTGCGCCAGGCGATGATGGCTCAAATACACTAGAAGAGTCGCTGCAAGCATTGGACGCTTGTTCTGAGAGTTTCTTCTTTCCACTTCCATCAGCTGATTTGTGCGATTTCTTTTTATTTTTCACAAGAATTTTATACTTCAGTTCCATAGGACTAGGAAGAGGGACCCCTGGTTCAAGCTATGGAAATGAGTAAATCACATTGTTAACTCCTCAAAATTAAAATAAAGAAATTTAAATAAATATGGTAGATACTGTAGTAACATGTGTGGCCAATAGATGGGGACAAAGGGCCAATTCCTTCTCCCGTACACTTCTATCAGATCTAGGCGGGCTTCTGTGCTGCAGGCTTTGAAATCATCATAGGCACAGCGAGCTCCACAGAAGCCTTTGAGAACCTCATTATGGTTCTGTACACCACTGAGGCTGTATGGAGCCGTCATAGTGTCATGAGCCTGAACCCTAAGGCCTATTTTCCACGTCAGTGAATCACAGACGTGTGCTGTCCATGTTCTCCACGGACAGCACACGTACCCATTGACGTTAATGTGTATATTCACACATCAGTGTTTTTCCAAGGACTGTGGGTATGTGATGACACCACAAAAGCATCCCTCACAAACATTATAATCTATGGGTCCATGAAAGCCATGGACACAACATGGATGCCATCTGACTTTGGTCCTTGGTTTACATTTTCAGCCTAGCTGTGTAGTTGGAATATGGATGACACAAGAAGGTAAAAAATGGACATGAGGACCAAACATGGGTCCTTTATGGAAATTTTCACGGATGAACCACTAACAATTTTGTCAAGGGTGTCAACATGGACGTGTGAGTGAGGCCTAAAGTTGGAGCTATATGTCAACAAATATAATGTCAGAACCTACCAACATTACATCTCATAGCTTGATATTAAAAGGGTTGTCCCATTAAGACAACTTATCCACTATCCACAGGATAGGAAATAATTGTCTCATCGGTGGATCTCCAACCACTGGGGCCACTGCCAATCACAAGTATGGGGCCAATGCTCCCCATTTGAAAGGATTGGCAAACGGGCATGCATGTCCATGGCTCCATTTAACTCTACAGGCTTGCCCTAGATAGCTGAGAACAAGCGCTTGTCTATCGCCGACAACCCCATAGAGCATGCATGGCCAGTGCGTCATTCAAATGGAGGAAAACAGGCTCCCGTTCCAGCAGTCAGACTCACTCCGATTAGGCACTCAAACCCAATCCTGTGGATAGGGGATAAGTTGTTTTCCTTCAGACTGATTTTGCTGTTTAGCCCTGAGTAAAACCACACATTGCTTATGCCAGTAAAAACATACAGGTAGTGACATATACAGTATGAAGTGACAGAACGGAACTGTATAGATCTGTGGATATAATTTATTGAAGTTTAAGTGACTTTCCTATCGGAAAATATTATTTGCAGACATACAGTGTAGCATTTCCAGGAAAAAAACACAGGAAAGTCCCTGATAAGACAATTTTGTGGAGATCAGACAAGGGCATCTGAATGACACCATTATACAGTCCTGATTAAAAGTTTAGGACCACTTGAAAAATGATATTAAGCATGGCTGGATCTTAACAAGGTTCCAAGTAGAGCTTCAACATGCAACAAGAAGAAATGGGAGTGAGACAAAACATGTTTTGAGCATTCAATTTAATGAAAACAACAAATAAACTGAAACAGGCTGTTTTTCAGCTGATCAAAAGTTTAGGACCACACCTCCCAAAAAAAAACTAAACCCCCCCAAAACAGAAATCCAACTTCCAAACATGAACTCAGTAATGAGTAGCTCCGCTGTTATTGTTTATCACTTCCAAAATTCGTTTCAGCATGCTTGATGCAAGCGTTTTCATGAGATGAGTGGGAACATTTCTCCAAGTGGTGAAGACGGCCGCACGAAGGCCATCTACTGTCTGGAACTGTTGTCCATTTTTGTAAACTTCCCTTGCCATCCAGCCCCAAAGGTTCTCAATTGGATTTGAAGACGTTTTTGAAGCCCTTCAGTCTCAGATGGTTATGGGGCTGCAGTCAGCACCAGTAAGGGGCTTAATTTGGGTCGAGGACCGTCTAGTGTCTTGACGGACAGCCAATTGGATCCTCCGGCTCAGTGCTGATGAAATTTTTTGGGGTCTTCCACTTGACTTTTTTGTTCCATAACCCTCAGGATCATTTAAGAAATTCCAAATTACTGTCTTACTGCGTCCCACCTCAGCAGCGATGGTGTGCTGTGAGAGACCCTGCTTATGCAGTTCAACAACCCGACCATGTTCAAAAAGGGAGAGTTTTTTTGCCTTTGCCATCACAACGTGTGACTACCTGACAGAAAATGACAATGAATCCACAACTTTGCACAGATTTGGCCTTTTAAAAGCATGTGGTCCTAAAATTTGGATCAGCTGAAAAACAGCCTGTTTCAGTTTAATCGTTATTTTCAATAACTTGAATGCTCAAAATGTTGTCTCACTCTCATTTCTTCTTGTTGCATGTTGAAGCTCTACTTGGAACCTTGTTAAGATCCAACAATGTAAAATATGATTTTTTGGCATTTTTCAAGTGGTCTTAAACTTTTGATCAGGACTGTACAACAATATGGCAGCACTTATTTCCAGATTACTACTACTACACTGAGACATGTGTCGCACGACAGGAAAGTTGCACAACATTTCATTTAATGTTTGTCAGTGATGTCAGAATGGACAAGCGCAATGCCGCAACAGCGCAAAAAATCCAAACATTTCGGATTTTGTGTCTCACATCACAGGTTTACTACAGCCATTGACAAAGCCCAGAGATGGAGACCCAGGAAACTTTTGCTGTGCAGCAGGGGTAAGTTATGTGACACACAGATGTACGCCACACACAAAATAGATTAAGGACTAGTGGAAAATATTTTCAGAAATTGGCTAACCCCTTTAAGAGGTGAATCCTTTAGAAATAGAAGCACTCTTGTCGCCAGCTTATAGATGGGGGGGAGGGGGGGGGGGTTAAAATAGGGGACCTCCACTAATAAGTCTTAGGGTACTTTCACACTTGCGTTGGTTGATTCACACTGCCTGCCTGATCAGAAAAACTGTATGCAAACACATGTCATTTGCAGAGTCTGACAAATGCATTGCAATAACGGATCCGGTATTTATTATATTTCACATTTTTAAAGGTCTGTGCATGCGCAGACGTGGAAACCGGATCCGTTTTACCGACACACAATATCGGATCCGGCATTAATGCATTTCAATGGAAATTAATGCCGGATCCGGGATTCAGGCAAGTGTTCCGGAATTTTGGCCAGGGAAAATACCGCAGCATGCTGCGGTATTTTTTCCGTCCGAAATCCGTACAGTGACTGAACTGAAGACATCCTAATGCATCCTGAACGGATTGCTCTCCATTCAGAATGCATTAGGATAAAACTGATCAGTTTTTTTCACAGTATTGAGCCCCTAGGATGGAACTCAGTGTCGGAAAAGTTTAATGCAAGTGTGGAAGTACACTTAAACTTCTCACTTTACATACTGGAGAAATACAGAAAAGTACTCCAGGTATATACAATATTGCCTTACTTGATACTTCTCCAATGGTTCTGTTAAAAGTCCATCCCCAAAAATTTGCTTGCAGTATTCAGCCATCTTGGCCTGTTGTTTTGGCCTGTAAAACAATGGGACATGAACACTGTCAGAATAAAGGCCATATTTGTTCTGGATGACGCACTACGTATTAATATCATTTTGTTTCAGTTAGCTTTGACCACTGTACTTCAGTCCTGCTTGAGTTTTAGTCTGGACAGAATGAGGACTGTTCACAGACAATGGGCCAGATTGATCATTAGCTCAAGTCAAAATAATGGAGTGAAAAAGTCGCAAATTTTTGCGCAATCGCTAAAACTGCGCAAAAATGTGCGACTTTTATTGGCTCTGCGCTATGCTCGCCAGTTTTCTTAAAGTGGGCGCGTTTTCTTATGTAAATGAATCTCTAGACAGATTTACTATTGCGACAATTTAAAAAGTCGCAATAAATTGCTCAAGTTCACTCCAGTGAGGACAATGCTTATCTTATACGACTTTTTAATAGAACATGCAACTTTTTCGTAAAGACGTGCGACTTCTGTAAAGCTGCTTACTGAAGGATAAACTGCTACCGTCAAACCACATTTATCACAGTATTAGGCCTCATGCACACAACAGTGTTTTTTCACTGTCAGTGATTTGGCTTCAGTGGTCCGTGTCCGAATTTGCTTCAGTTGTGTTTCCTTGTGTCTTCCTTTTTTTTTTGTCTGACACGGGAAAAAAAAAAAGGAAGGTTAATGAAAAGTGTAATTTTATTGCACCAAGGTCTTGTAGAAAAAAATGGACACGGACGCGGACACGGATGACATACCAGTTGTGCATCCGTTTTTTTTGACGGACCCATTGACTTGAATGGTTCCGTCCTCCGTTTTCCACTGACAAGAATAGGACAGGTTATATTTTTTGGACGGACTGGAATCACGTATCACGGACGCGGAGAAAAAACGGAGGACTATCAGTTTTTTTTCACAGCTCCATAGAAATGAATGGGACCTCCGCAAAACTGTGAAAAATGACGGAACGGACGCGGATGCACACAACAGTCGTGTGCATGAGGCCTTAAAGGACCATTAATAAATCTGACTTAGCCAAAAGTGACTTTGGACATATGTAAAAGTGGAGTAAGATGTAAGTGTAATGATAAATCGGGCCCAATGTGTTCTGGCCGGATCTTTTCTGGGCTTTCTGAATCGGTCACACTATATAACGGGGTGCAATAATACTTCCACCCGGGGATGATTGTAATTGCATCACCATCAAATAAATCCCAGGAGAAAGAAGGCAATTCAATACCTTTAACTTGTACTTCTCTTGATGGTTACATGTCAGAGAGAAGAGGCACACAGACATAATGGTGACACTTCTGTTCCAGAGGCTCCATACTTCAGGTCAGGAACAAGTGCGTTACACATCAGAGGGTGTTTTTTTCTGTTACCCGATCTGAGTAATGCCTCATTCACACGTCCGAGATGAAATGGTCAGTGAATTATCCTTGAAGATGTCTGTGAAGGATCCGTTTTTGGTCCATGTGTCTTTATTTTTGCTCTCTGTGTGTCATCTGTGCTTCATGGACACTGAACAGCTGAAAATCATGTTACATGGCATCTCCTCCTAATGGTCTGTGAAACACGGATGAAACACGGATGGCATCCGTGTTGCATCCCTGTTTTTTACGGATGCATAGACTATAATGGGTGTGATGGATCCATGAACACAGACAAAATAGAGAATGCTTCTGTGCTATAACCACAGACCCATAGACCGTGCTGAAACACGGATGTGTCAATAAACACATTCTCTGTGGAGAACATATCCAGCACATATCCGTGAATCACTGACGTGTGAATGAGGCATTGGTATTTTAGGATATGCAGTCTGTTCTCCTTGTCTGTGATATGCTCCTGTGTGGCATAAATGAATGTGTCTTGCCAGGGGCGTAACGATCGCGGTCGCAGAGAGTGCGACTGCGACCGGGCCCGGCGGGAGGGGGGCCCGCTGCAGGCCAGCAAGTGCTTGCGGCGGCAGGCGGGCCCTGCGAAACTGATCTGTGCTTGATTCACCTGCGCTGCCTGTGTGCACCGTCCTCCCTCACTCAGCTGCTGCCGCTCCTCCGCCGGGCCCTCCCTCAAGCTACACACGCCCACAATACGCCCACAATACACCCACATGACCACGGCCGCGTGACCCGTCCCTCCGCTCACGCGAGATGAGAGTCTCTGACGTCAGGACTCAGGAGAGTAGACTCTAGGCGCACAGGCGCAGCAAAAGCCCGCCAGAGCAGATTTAAAAGAGGCAGAGCCCCGCCCCCCAGCAGTGTGTGCCTGTGCCAGCACAGATTAGAGGGCTCAGGGCGCGATTCTCCGAGGAAGAAAGAAGAGGACCGACCGACCGACCAACCGACCGACAGACAGACACCAAGGGCGAGCGCTGGGCATTGCAGCAGAAGTACTGCACTCCAGGACCATCTTCTCCTGCCTCACTGCCTGCTGGACTGGTCTATAGACTGGTAGGTAGTATTAGTAATGCAATGATTCATCCATGTTGTCCCCTGATCATCCATCCATCCGCCACACCCCCTGAATTCAGACATTATTATCGTCTGAAATCAGGGCTGGAGTGGGGCCGATGGATGGATCATCAGTGGACGGACGGTAGTAATGTCTGAAATCAGGGCCGGGGTGGGGCCGATGGATGGATCATCAGTGGATGGTAATAAATTATTGCTGTTCACTCATGATCCATCCATGATCCGCCATTCCGCCCCACCCGCATCCTGATTTCAGACATTATTATTACCACCCACTGATCATCCATCCATCTGCCCCACCCCCTGAATTCAGACATTATTATTGCCATTGTCTGCAATCAGGGTGGGGGTGGGGCAGATGGATGGCTCATCAGTGGATGTTAATAATGTCTGGAAAAAAAAAATTGGTATCACTGGAGGTAGTCCATGGATACACAAAAAACCTGCAACTGATTTTTTTTTTTTTAAACTTAACTTGGCGGGGGTGGAGTCTTGGCGGGGGTGGAGTCTTGGAGGGGGGCCCCAATTTAAAGTTTGCCCTGGGGCCCATAGAACTCTAGTTACGCCACTGTGTCTTGCCACTCCTCACCTCTGACTTCCCCTCCAGCAGCCCAAATTTGATGCCATCTGCTGCACCATCTCTCCTCACTCAGCTAGGACTTTTACTGGGATGACCTCTAAACTTCTCACTTTCACGTCATTGCAAATGCCTGTCTGATCCATGGCAACCTCTCATACTTAAGATACATCCATTCACACCAATCTGGCTGTGCTTGACCTCACCCAATGTATAGAGCCATAGTACCCAAAATACATTACAGCACAGGGCTGCTTTCCCTTTAATCCCAATTTAATCTTCTTGGTCATCTCCTCCACAGCTAGGTCTTTCACTGGGATGGCTACTTCTCACGTTCACTCCAATTTTAAGCGCCTATCTAATTCAACCCCCCCTAATATATAAGATACAGCCTTTCAAGCCAGTCTGGCTGCACTTGATCCTACCCAATTAAAAGGGCCATACCCAAGATATAAGATAAGATGCCTTTATTGTCATTGTACAAAACAATGAACTGTTGTTTGGAGCAATCCTAGATGCCATGGACAGAGGAACAAAGAACTGAAATTTTAAAGGAAAGTATTACAATAGAAAAAAAGAAACACATTGGACCAGAAAGCATTACTGTTCACAGCATATATATAGCAAGAGCAAAGTAGGAAGTGCTTGTGAGTATATATACAAACTATCCTAGGCATCCAGATCACTCCTAACCCCAAGGATTACTTACATCTAAACGTGCTTCCTAAAATACAGGAAATAAAGAAAAAAGTTGAAGTGTGGAAAAAACTTCAGGTTTCAAAGGCAGGCCGCATCTCATTGGTGAAAATGTCTATCTTACCTTCCTTGAATTATATTATGTGGAACGCGCCGATAATAATCCCTAAGAGAATTATCCAAAGGATAGTATCCCTATTGACAGATTTGATATGGCGCGGCAAAAAAACTAGAATTAGAGCGCAAATACTGTAAATCCGAGAGAAAAAAGGTGGACTATCGGTCCCGGACTTGGAACTTTATATTTTCTCTGGCCATATTAGAAATATGATAAACTGGAGCAATTCACAAAGATATAAAGCTATGTTAGAAGGGATTAATAAAAACTATAATGCTGTATTTTTCAATTAGTGGAAGCTAACACCTTGTCGCATCAGCAAACCAACAAAGTACCACTCTTTGGGTTGTGGACCACAATTTGGAAGGAGATAAGGGATATGTGGTCCCAGACTGGAATGCATGTGGGCACTCTACTGTGGGACAACACTTACCTTACAAAACTAAAATCAATTGAACAGGAAGTGTGGTGGAAAAATTGTATCTATAAACTGGGACAGGTATGGAAGGAGGGAGAGGCGGTGGGTTATGGAGAAGATTTTTTTTTTTTTTCCTTGGGAAGTAACAGGCATTGGGGTAACGGGAGGGTAATTTATAAACGGTATTTACATTGTTTTATAATGTAAAATTATAAATATTGATGATGATTGTAATGAATTTTTTAAATACCAATAAAGATTATAAAAATAAAAAAAAAGAATATATATACAAACTAATTCAGACACCACTGCAGACGAGAGATCATCATGGGGTCACGAATTCAGCAGTCACTTTCCGTCTGTGGTGGTTTCTTTCCTAGGAAGAAGCAATAGTCTCTGAGCATTTAGCAGACTGATTGCCTTGGGGTAAAAGCTGTTCTTCAGCCTAGTGGTGGGGCATGTAGGGCTCTAAGACACCTACCAGAGGGTAGGGGAGTGAAAAGGCTGTGGCCGGGGTGAGTTAGAGCCCCGCAGATAATCTTTGCCCTGCTGCTGCAGCGAGCAGTGAAGATGTCATCCAGTGATGGTAACTGAGTACCAGTGATTCTTCCAGCCATTCTGATGATGCGCTTGAGGGTCTTCTTGTCCTCAGAAGAGCAGCCGGAGTACCACACTGTTAGGCTGGTTTCACACGGGCGTTGCGGATTGGGGCCGGATGCGTTCAGAGTGCGTTCAGTGAAACTCGCACTATTTCGCAAGCAAATTCAGTCAGTTTTTTCTGCAATTGCGTTTAGTTGTTCAGTTTTTTCCGCGCGGGTGCAATGCGTTTTGATAAAAAACTGAAGGTTTACAAACAACATCTCTTAGCAACCATCAGTGAAAACGCATCGCACCCGCACTTGCTTGCGGATGCAATGCGTTTTTCACGCAGCCCCATTCACTTCTATGGGGCCAGGGCTGCGTGAAAAACGCAGAAGATAGAACATGCTGCGATTTTCACGCAATGCAGAGCTGATGCGTGAAAAACAACGCTCATGTACACAGACCCATTGAAATGAATGGGGCAGGATTCAGTGCGGGTGCAATGCGTTCACGTCACGCATTGCACCCGCGCGGAAAACTCGCTCGTGTGAAAGGGACCTAATGCAGTATGTGATAACAGATTCTATGGTGCACCTGTAAAAAATAGCAGCTGTTTTGGGAGTTGTGCTTTCTTCAGACTCCTCAGAAAATGAAGCCTCTGAAGGCCTTTTTTGGTAATTTCTGTTGTGTTTTTTATCCATGACAGGTCCTGACTAATATGAACTCCCAAGAATCTGAAACTTTGAACTATTGCCACGTTTCCACCATTAATGCTAATGGGATGGTGTCCCTTTTGTTTCTTCTTCCTAAAATCCAGAATCAGCTCCTCTGTTTTCTTGGTATTGAGTATGAGGTTGTTGTTCTTTCTCCATCTCTCTAGGTTCTCAACCTCTTTCCTATAGGATGTTTTATCATTGTTGGAGATCAGGCCTATCACCATTGTGTTATCTGCAAATTTTATAATGGTATTGGTATTGTGAATAGGTTTTCAGTCATTTGTGAAGAGGGAGTAAAGGAGAGGGCTCAACACACAGCCTTGCGGAACCCCAGTGTTTAGTGTTAAGGATGAAGAGAAGTGCTTGCCCATGCGCACGATTTGTGGTCTTTTTGTAAGAAAATCCAGCATCCAGTTGCACAGGTGTGAGCTGAGACCCAAGTTGTTCAGTTTCGTTGCCAACTTGTTGGGAGGGGTGGTGTTAAAGGCAGAGCTGTAGTCAATGAACAGCATCCGCACATAGCTGTCTCTCTGCTCCAGGTGTGACAGCGCAGTGTGAAGGGTAAGTGAGACAGCATCCTCAGCCGACCTATGTGCTCTGTAAGAAAACTGGTATTGGTCCATGGAGGTGCAGATCTTGCTCTTCATGCGCCTGAGGACAAGTTGTTCAAAGCACTTCATACCAATAGGAGCGAGAGCCACCGGGCGATAATCACTTATAGACAGAGAACCACCATCCTGAGCAAAACAATGTAATGTATGATACAAATAAATGTCCATAACCTAGTGACTTACACAAAAGTTATACAGAATCTTCTCCCCCCCCCCATAAAAAAATAAAATATATCAATCTTCTCAGCTTCTCCTATATTTTGCCTGGCAGGTTGCCTTTAAAGAAAAAGCGCATTTACTAAGGTTTTACATGACTACTCGATTTTATAGGCATTTACATATCTAGGGTCATGGTCTCAGGATGTTGCAAAACTACAACTCTCAGCATGTCCTGACGGGCTAAACAAAACATTCACGATAACAAGTATAGTTTACTTAGACGTATCCAATGATCCTTTGCCATTTGAAAATGTTTCCAAATATACCTATTTATTAAACCAGATCAAAATCTTGATGACTTTCATTCTGTCAGGCACAAAACAGGCGAATTACAAGTTCACCCTGCACCCCGAGGCTCCAACATCTCTAGTCCAGCACATTGTGAGCGCTATGTAAAACTGACACTTTTTGGCTTGAGGGACAAGGAATCATGTGTCTCACTGCTGAGCTCTCTCTACTGACCACACAGGACTGTACACAGGCAGCTGTGCAAAGTCACTCTCAACAATTTCTCCAGGGGAGTCTGACTATCCGTGGAGCTTAAATGAACTTCCTGAGACTGTAGACCTTAGCAGTTGTTTAGCTACAGTATATTCCATGTAAGACCAAAAGTCTTCTCCAGTTGTCTTTCTTTTGGAAGAAGAACTGAAATGACACAAGCTCAGATTTAAGAGCAATGACATAACCTAGTTTTCATTCTCGGTCATATGCAACTAAAACTCATGAACAGAAGGGTTGTCCCAACAGAGAAGTAGCTACCAGATGGGTGCATATTGGATTATCGTATAAAAATAAGTGTGTATACAAAATATTTTAAGGGAACCTGTCGCTGGGATTTTGTGTATAGAGCTGAGCACATGGGTTGCTAGATGGCCGCTAGCACATCCGCAATACCCAGTCCCCATAGTTCTTCTGTGTGCTTTTATTGTGATACATATGCAAATTAACCTGAGATGAGTCCTGTCCCTGAGATGAGTGCAGTGTGAAGGAGCCCAGCACCACCCCGCATCCTCCGAATCTCCTCCTTGCTCCCCGACGTCAGAAAGCTAGAGCGCCGCAATCTCGCGGTGCCAGCACAGGGAAGGAACACTATGACGACACTGCGCATGTGCTAGCTCGCGCATCGGGAGATTACGGCACTCTGGCTTTCTGACGTCGGGGAGCAAGGAGGAGATTCTGAGGATGCGGGGCGGTGCTAGGCTCATCTCAGTTTTGTTACACAAAAAAAGCACACAGAGCTATGGGGACTGGGTATTGCAGATGTGCTAGCGGCCATCTAGCAACCCATGTCCTCAGCTCTATACACAAAATCCTGGTGACAGGTTCTCTTTAACTACTTGTGTTGTCTGTACTACAGGTCTAATTATTGGGGAAAATTTAAGAGTGACGTGTGTTATGCTGGTCTTGATATCCCATGTGCCAATGGAGGATGTACTTCATTTATGGGAAGGAGCACGTCTCATCGTAAATGAAACTCATCCTACAGTAGTCTGTGCGCTTGACTGAAGTCTACGCCATCTCGTAGCTGGCATAGATTTCAGTCATCATTTATCCTAGAAGCTGATAAATGTGCCAGGGCTGAACAACTCGCAAATGCTCAACCCTCCCCATTGTAAAAATGCCAACTTTGCAGCATCCTCTGGCAAAGATGGCATCATAAATGACCCCCATTATCTACAATTTGTAACAAGTCGCAGCCAATCGGTTTTCAACTTTAAACTTAACTTGTCACATTAAAAATGCAGTGCAATTTGGAAAAATAAAATCTGTATTACTTGTAATCTATTTATTTGTGTGTCTGTTCATTGTGAGCTTATAGGGGTTCTCCGGGAATTAAGAAAATAAAAATACTTAAATATTACTTCATTATAAATATATTCCCAAATACCTTTCATTAGTTATAATTGCTCGTTTTGTCCGGGGAGCAATCATTAGAAGAAATAAAATGTCCGCCATCCTACTAATACACACAAAACCTGTCCTAATTACACAGGAGGACAAGTTAAAGAGCTGCACCATCTTCCTCTCTTACTTGTCAGGGATTATGATCCTGAATACAGCTTAATATCCTCTTGAGATGAATCTCTGTAGGAATGGAGATCATTAGGAGACATGAAGTACAGAGAGAAGGTGGGGTGTAGATAATGAGTAGCAGCACTTGTATGCAGTCTCCATTACCACAGTCTGTCCTGTTCTTACTCTCTGTACTTCATGTCTCCTCATGAACTCCATTCCTACAGAGATTCAGCTGAAGATCTTATCATCTGTTTCCGGATCATAATCCCTGACAAGTATGAGAGGAGGATGAGGCAGCTCTTTACCTCAGTGTTGTAAAGTAAGGCTACTTTCACACCTGCATTCGGTGCAGATCTGTCTTGTATCTGCACAAACGGATCCGCACCGATAATGCAAATGCTTTTACCCATTCAGAATGGATCCGTTTGCATTATTCTTAAAAAAAAAAAGAGTTGGATCTGTCCTGACTTACATTGAAAGAGTCCAGTGGGCGGTCCTGCACAGAGATTGATAACATTCCTTGTATCACTAGGCATACTGTGATAGCTGTCAATCACTGAAAAGACCGCCCACTGGACGCCAAAGCTCAAAATAAGATAAATTCCTAGAACACTATACATCAATCTGCTCGGCGTCTCTTGCTCTATAACATGCTGCCTGCAGACTGGACTGAGTTTTCATGATGACAGATTCACTTCAAAATGTATAAATTGCTCTAGAAAAATGACATATTGAGTGCTCTGGGTAACAAAGTAAATCAGGGTTAAGTTTAGGGTGCATATAAGGTCTTCCAAATAGTAATTTAGGTTAATGGCACAGTTCAATAGATGGAAGAACTGAAGTCTTTTTGTTTTTATAAAAAAAAAAAATATTGTAATCACTTAGAAATATGATCTTTGAATACATATAGGGGAGATTTTTCAAACTGGTGTAAAGTAGAACTGGCCCATAGCAACCAATCATTTTCAATCTTTTATTTTTCACAGCTCCTTTGGAAAATTTAAGGTGGAAACTGACTAGTTACTAT
This sequence comes from Bufo gargarizans, assembly GCF_014858855.1. NCBI lineage: Eukaryota > Metazoa > Chordata > Amphibia > Anura > Bufonidae > Bufo > Bufo gargarizans. Next base: position 460,599,694 of record NC_058083.1, on the reverse strand, counting down.
GGGCAACTAAGCCAGTTCTATTTTACACCAGTTTGATAAATCTCCCGATGTGTTTTAGTTAAAGGAGGAAATAACAGAAAAGCGGCCCCTGAAAGCAATTTTCGTCCTCTTTAAAAACTTTTCCTTTATTTCACAATTTTCAACAGCAGACACAGTCACTTCATATGCAGTCTTAAAGGCTATCTACAATGTTTCTGCTACTCATTTAGGCCAAGCCCATCTCTGAGCTGAGAGGTGGATTCAGTTATGTTCAGTCTAAGCAATCCTAAGTAAACCTCTGAGTCTCTCAACCAAGGAATGATGTGAGAGCAATGTAGATTATTTTTTTTGTTTGTTTTCTGAAAGCCCGAAGAGCGTGCTTTCTTCACCCATGCAACAAAATCGTGCAGCGTGCCACACAAAACACGTGCACTGAGTTGCGGTCTATTGCAGGCCCTCTCCAACAGGAGAAGGGATCCCAACAAACCATTCCCTATCCCTCCGGGCCTATGGCTCCTGCAAGGGACTAGGACAAGGGGTTACCACTCCTGGGGCACTATGCGCTTTCAACACAACTCAGCCTCCTGGCTTCGATCGAGCAGAGCCTAGGCCGTCTCGAACAGGGCCTCGCCATACCCTGCGCTGTACACCTGGGGTTACTGTTTATTCAGTTCCTCATGAATGGATTACAGTCCCAGGAGCTAGCTCGACTGGGTCTGAAGAACAGATACTACACTTGATCTTAGCCAAAAGGCCTGTAGATATTGGTGCACACAATGAAGAGGCTGAATTTAGTGCAATAAGTCCACTAAACTTTTCTGAGACACTTAAATAGATGGTTCACACAGGCACTGTAGACATTAAGTGCAGTCTTTACAGTTGGCAGTCTCATCAGTGTAGAGCAGAGAGTACTGGCTTAACTGGGTCAAAGGCATAAATCAGGGTTTGGGGAATACTATCTCTCCTTGGGGAGAGCGCCTTAGTCGGCGTGAGGAGACTTATAGGCCATACATGCTCCTCTGGAATTCTGTACTCTGGTCTTAGGCCTCTCACCCAGTTAAGCCAGTACTCTCTGCTGAACCATGTGTCTGCAGATGAGGTGCTGACTTATTAATTATTTGAGTTATGTCTAAATGCTTATTTAAAGGGTTGAGCATTGACTTGATAGGATAGCTGCCTTACATCTGGTGGCATTAGAGGCAGAGCTTGTTAAGAGCTCATTTGCATCCCTTCCCTCCTAGAATTCCAGAGGAGCACGTGTGGCCTATAAGTCTCCTCACGCCGACTAAGGCGCTCTCTCCCCAAGGAGAGATAATACCCACCCCCCCAAAATGCTGCTTCCATCTCTGTTGCTTTCTATTTCCAGCTCAAAAAACAGGAAATGGCTTAGAATTCCCACGCACCCAATCACTGGCTGCAGTGGTGGCTCTGAGGAATTTTTTATTTTTAACCCTTTCAAATCATTTAAGAAAATATTTAATCTTCTGGAAAAGCCCTATCATTTCATTTAATGTAAGGCAGTCCAAGCAACCTGTATATTGGGTCACTAATTGACATTCCCGTGTTTTGACTGTCTATGTGGCTGACCTTCTTTGATCGTATAGAGTTTTGTCAGTCTGTGCTATGCATTTGACAGTCTCCGCCTCATACCTATTTTCCAAAGTCGCTTTATGTGCACGAGATGGAGGCAATGGACATGGATTGTTTCATATGGCTGGTGCCTCCAAAATAAAACATCAAAATAGTCTGATGTACTTCTTTTTCATTTATTTTTACATTGTCTTTCCATTCGCTGCCAAAAATAAGAGGCATATGGCATCTCAGCACATTTGGTAGTTCAATTACCTATTTGTTCACTTCACAGATTTAAAACACATTCTAAATATACATACAGCACGAACACATGATAAAATGCAAACGTATGTTCTCATCTACAGTGTAGCTCTGAATAGAAATAACATAGAAAATTCCCAGTAATTACTGACGTCAAGCTAAAAGAAAATTGTAAGTTTTTATAGAACTAACGTCGTAGGAAGAAAGTGTAACATGACAGCATGATTTCCGAATAAAGACAGCTACTTGTTTCATCCATTCGTTTGAAGTATGTGAACACGGCTTGTAAGAATGGTTTGATTTCTACTCACTGAAAGGCAAAATGTCATGGACAAGAGGACCTGACATACACAAATGTCTCTTCAAAACGGGAAATAGTTAACTCATACTAAACGTGTAAAAGCCAAATTTCTCTCAAAATTCATTAGATAGCCATAAATAGAATGTATGACAATTACAGGGGGGGGGGCAATGTGCACAGATAGCTGATGATATGATGGTTGCAACAATTGTATCAAAGAAATTTTGGTTGGACAGCATCACTTTTTTATGGGAGGTTTCTGGTATCACAGTTCAGTCCTATAAACTAAAATTAGGATGAGACACAATGTCAGATACAGGCCATGAGTAGAGGAGCTGTTTATAGAAAATAAAACCATACCAATTCTGAATAGTCCCCCTTTAAAATGTCTTTCTAACATGTCACAGTGATATGTCAGAAGATGACACAAGTGTAAGTGCAGTTTCTGTGCCTGTCTACTACCAATTTCAAGAGTGAAGATTCTGTTATTCTGTAAGGAACGAGATACAGCATCCCAATGTATTAGATTGTTTAAGATATTCTGAACTTATAAGTCTAGATTGTTTTGTAGTCTTAACTTAGAAAAAGTGTTGGGGTCCAATATTCGAATAGCGAAAATTATTCGCGAATATCGTCACTTTCGAGATTTTCGTGAATATTTAGAATATAGTGATATATATTCGTAATTTCGAATATTCTAGATTTTTTTTCATCAGTAACCTCCCTTCTTGCTTGGGGCCAATGAGGAGGCTGCAATGTATTTGTCTGAGCTTAGCAACATCCCTAGCAACCAATAGGAAACTTGCCTACCCCTTACTATACAAGAACCTCCCAGCAGCCCTTGTATGCAGTATTTTGAAGATCTCAGCATCAGCAGTGTTATTGCTGTGCTCTCTGCTTTCCTGTGTCATTACATTAGATAGTTAGTTAGCTTATATATATAATACTGATAGTTAGTGGGAGATAGTCAGTGTAGGTTAGATCGTGATATAGTGTAGCTGCTGTCCATACATACATGCTACAGACATAGTGCTGGGATGTCACAAGTTCACAACAATACTTAGTGCACCAATCACTAATAAGTAGTCAGACCTGTTAAAATCTGAAGTTGCACGTATTGCGCCAAAATATTCGCATCATTGGTGCCGATTTCTCAATCGCGAATATATTGGAGCACTCTATCTGCATATAAAGCTATTGTAATTTTCTGCCCTGCAACCATTTTTTCCAGTCTCAGGAAACTTCTAGCAGCTTTAAAAATGTAGCTATAGTGACCCACGCCTGTATTTAGAGCGCATTACACAAGTATTACATTGCCGATTTTTCGCGATCAAGAAAATAAAATTCGCTAATTCTCTAATATATGGCAAATATTCGCGAAAGATCGCAAAATCGAATATTGCCCCTGCCGCTCATCACTAATTAGAAATAAAAACTTGCATAGTAATGTGAACCTCTACTAAGTTTGGATGTGATGCTGTAGTCTTCTTTATAGCTAACACCAGGTTTGGGCTATTGATTGTGCCTGATTTGATGGATATCACAAGCACCTGGATTTAGAAGCTGTATGAAGAAGTGTGGTGTCCTGTGAAGTACCAAAACCCAACTTGAGCGAGAGAGATTCACTAGCATAAGAGGTGTCTCAGAAATTTCATGTGAAAACTGTCAGTTGGACATTCAAAAGATGTCTTTTAGACGCACTTGAAAGCACAGGAGACATTGCCATTATACTACCTATTAGTAATACCTATTAGTACTACTACTACTACTACTACCTAGTGACAAGTCAGAGATCCTGTGACATGTCAAAGGTTTTGCTCAGACCACCACAATCACTGAAACAAAGGGGTCTTTTCCGTTTTGATCAGTTTTGCTTCATGGAGAGGCAAGTGTGCGGTGTATGTATCCCTATTATGGATATGAGTCTGTACACCACACACTTCACCTCTGAGGAAAGGTGAGCAAAGCTGGTCAAAGCTGAAGGCACACAGCGCTCATTTTTAACAATCGGTGGGGGTCTCAGCACTCAGACCCTCGTGGATCAAACCTTTGGACTAGTCATTCTGAAATGTCAAAGGTTTAATGAAACAACGGCAACAACTTTCAAGCCACTTTGACATAGCCAGGATATTCAGATATAGGAAAAGGGCAGTGAATCTTTGCTGTGGCTACTACCCTACCTTCTGCTCTCCTTGTATCTCCTCACAGTGTATTGCCTGTACTGTGCTGCCTAAAGAGAACTAAGAAGGCCAACGGAAAGGTCCCAGTGTTAAGCACAGCAACCAGTAAGTCTTTGCACCCAGTCTCAAACCATCTCTATTACATGATGTCAGAAGTTTTTGTTTTGTTTTGTTTTGTTTTTTTAACTGTGACCCTTCAAGTTTTAGGGAAAACTATGGTAAATATACAGCGATCAAAGTTGTTCTTACAGTCAGAGCCAGTGAAACCTCTCCAAGAGACCAGGGGGGAATTTATCACGATGGGAATACTTCAAGTCAGTTTTCCTTGAGTCTGTGTCGGCATACTTTGTACCACATTTATCAAATGTCGCATGGTGTTTGACAAATTTGTCTCATCATTAAACCTAACACTTTTGTCTAGAGAAGCTCTTCATTTTATACAGCGGCCTAACTGTTATTTTTTTGCAAATGGGGTTGTATAATAAATAATAATAATAAAGAAATATAAATAATACATTATAATAAAGAAATATTATGAAAATATACTAAATTATTTTAATAAAGTAAAATTATTACATTTATATTTTTTGTCTTTTTTCTGAATGTAAAATTTACCCTTTGTAAGTGCACACTACCCCTTTCCAATTTAGGGACATATGTAACATTGAACTGTAGGACAGGCACATTCCCACAGCGCGACTACGTGTACTGTATGTAACACAGAAACACGCACATTCTATAGGAAAAAGTTCACTATATAAGTATCGAAAACTGACTGCGCTACTTACGAGTCCACGTGATTTTCAAAGGACAGGAGGATCGGGTACGGTGAGGTCTTAAATGCACATTCAGCAATTGCTTCTATGACTTCCTAAAATTAAAAGACATGTTTAAAACATTCGGCCCTCAAGCGTAAAATGTTAATTCAGACCATTCTGTCTGTGCTGCAAACATTAAGGCAATGACAAAAATAGAAATGAAATGAAATCCAGGTACATGCACTGTAGATAAACAGAGAAAAGGGCATGGTCACTGATTTTTCAAGGACTAAGCCAGAGGCGTCTACTCTTAGATGTGAGCTTTTAGACTAGTTTATTCAAAGCTTGTTTTCTTGGGCATATGGTAGTTATATGTGGTAGTCACTGACAGGAGCCTGGAAAGAGAGTGACTATAGACATAAAGGGACTTTTAGGGTTAATCAAGGAATACAGAAGACAAGTAAAGAAAGGATAAATGTGTGTGGTGCGGGGGATATATATATATATATATATATATATATATACATACACAGTGGATATAAAAAGTCTACACACCCCTGTTAAATTGTCAGGTTTCTGTGATGTAAAAAAAATGAGACAAAGATAAATCATTTCAGAACTTTTTCCACCTTTAATGTGACCTATAAACTGTACCACTCAATTGAAAAACAAACTGAAATCTCTTAGGTAGAGAGAAGAAAAAAATATAAAAATAAAATAACATGGTTGCATAAGAGTGCACACCCTTAAGCTAATACTTTGTTGAAGCACCTTTTGCTTTTATTACAGCACTCAGTCTTTTTGGGTATGAGTCTATCAGTATGGCACATTTTGACTTGGCAAGATTTGCCCACTCTTCTTTGCAAAAACAATCCAAATCTGTCAGATTGTGAGGCATCTCCTGTGCACAGCTCTCTTCAGATCACCCCACAGATTTTTAATCAGAATCAGGTCTGGGCTCTGGCTGGGCCATTCCAAAACTTTAATCTTCTTCTGGTGAAGCCATTCCTTTGTTGATTTGGATGTATGCTTTGGGTCGTTGTCATGCTGAAAGATGAAGTTCCTCTTCATGTTCAGCTTTCTAGCAGAAGCCTGAAGGTTTTGTGCCAATATTGACTGGTATTTGGAACGGTTCATAATTCCCTCTAGCTTAACTACGGCTCTAGTTCCAGCTGAAGAAAAACAGCCCCAAAGCATGATGCTGCCACCACCATGCTTCACTGTGGGTATGGTGTTCTTTTGGTGATGTGCAGTGTTGTTTTTGCGCCAAACATATCTTTTGGAATTATGGCCAAAAAGTTCAACCTTGGTTTCATCAGACCATAACACATTTTCCCACATGCTTTTGGGAGACTTCAGATGTGTTTTTGCAAAATGTAGCCTGGCTGGGATGTTTTTCTTCATAAGAAAAGGCTTTCGTCTTGCCACTCTACCCCATAGTCCAGACATGAAGAATACGGTAGATTGTTATCACATGTACCACACAGCCAGTACTTGCCAGATATTTCTGCAGCTCCTTTAATATTGCTGTAGGCCTCTTGGTAGCCTCCCAGACAGGTTTTCTTCTCGTCTTTTCATCAATTTTGGAGGGACATCCAGTTCTTGATAATGTCACTGTTGTGCCATATTTTCTCCACTTGTCTTCACTGTGTTCCATGGTATATCTAATGCCTTGGAAATTCTTTTGTACCCTTCTCCTGACTGATACCTTTTAACAATGAGATCCCTCTGATGCTTTGGAAGCTTTCTGTGGACCATGACTTTTGTTTTGACATATGACTAAGAACATTTCAGGAAAGACCAACTAGAGCAGCTGAACTTTATTTAGGGTTAATCAGAGGCACTTTAAATGATGGCAGGTGTATGCTGACTCCTATTTAACATGATTTTGAATGTGATTGCTTAATTCTGAACACAGCTACATTCCCAGTTATAAGAGGGTGTGCACACTTTTGCAACTACATTATTATTATTTGTGTTTGTTTTATACCCTCTACCTAAAAGATTTCAGTTTGTTTTTCAATTGAGTTGTACAGTTTATAGGTCACATTAAAGGTGGAAAAAGTTCTGAAATGATTTATCTGTCTTATTTTTTTACATCACAGAAACCTGACAATTTAACAGGGGTGTGTACACTTTTTAGATCCACTGTGTATATATATATATATATATATATATATATATATCACCAAATACATCAATATCTGCATCCTTCCTTTTATTAATAGTGGCAGTTATGCGTATATACGTGGGGACATTGATGTGTGGGATCCACTCCAGGTTCTCATAACAAAAAACCTCTTAACTTTTAGCACGGTTAGTAGGGCATACAACGTACTTTTTTTTTTTTATACCTTTAAGCGTTAAAAGTTATAATTTACACAATAGTTAAAAAAAATAATTATCTCAATATAGGAATTTTCAAGATTTTCAAGATTGAAATAAAAATTCTTGAGCACCAAATCATGACATAATATACAGTGTTGGCCCTAATAAACAGATAATGGCAGCCATATTCTGGATCAATGTAGTAAGTATAATAACACAAATCTATCTCTTAAAGGGGTTGTCTGAGTTATGTAAAAAAAATAATAATAATACAGCATTGTAAATCTGATGGTCAGCAAAATATATATATAAGCTAAGCAAGTTTTAAGCAAAAAAAAAAAAAAAAAGATATTCACTGAGGTACCTAGTTCTGTTTTGGCCCTTTGTTGACATGCAGTTGCAGAGCTGTGGGGGTGTGTAACAACAAACTATGAGGTTTTCTTCATAAACATTTTGGGTGTCAACAAAGACTTTCCCCTCCCCTGCTCTGTAAAGGGAATGATTAAAATTGATGCCCTGCCTGCATTCTAACTGTTGGGATTCTCAGCAGCTTGTTGCATATGTAGGACTACAAGACCCAGCTGTACAGTACAGTGACATTGTTGATACACACAGGATCTTCCCCCTACCTATTCTAGTGCAATGCTCTGCAGACACTTCCTCATAGCCAGCAGAAGAGTGCAGAGGAGAGGACTCCTCCAGTCTTTGTCAGCTCTGTGTCTGCAGGATGAGGAGGGAGAGAAGATCCTGTGCACAGCCTGTCTCTTCAGTGCCTGGAAAAGAGGAAACTCTGCAGCTCTGCAGTACCTGGGGTAGAGCCTCCAACCCTGAGTCAGTGTTGCTGATGGTAGAGGGGGTTAAACTGTGCTGAAAAATCCAGTGGGAGGATAGACACAGGGCAGACAGCTCAGCCAGATCAAGCAGTGCTGGGTGTTGCTCCAACCAGCACAGCCTTCACAGTGATGTTCTGTGCACAGAGATAACCCTGCATCTCCTCCTCCCTCAGGCTTGTGCACAGAACATCATCAGAGCAGGGAGAGAAGCTAAAATCACAGAGAAGCTAAATAGGAGAACAGGGCCACTGCAGAAGTAGTAATTGAGTTGAAAATCCCTTACATTTGCTAAATTACAAAAAAAATACTTGGACAACGCCTTTAAGGTACAAAATTGGGACATTCAAGGAGATTAGGCTTTAGACAACCAACATGCCATGCAGCTTCCAGGCTTCTGACACTGAATGAGCATTTCAGCCTGTATTTATACCCACAGTAATGGCCCCAACATCTACCTGGGATTACTTCCGGCTAAGAGAAAATGTTGCAATGGAGTGGGGAGGGAATAGCATGTCCCACTACCAACACCTATATACATGCCATTCCATAAAAATCCAGCCAATATAAAACTTTAAAGAAAAGCTAAACTTTGCTGAAACCATCCACCGGAGCATTCTGGGTGACATACACATCCCCTGTAGTACTTTACCAGCCCCCATGTTACAGGAGGTATGCTTAGAGGAAATGTGCCACCATTTTATCTGTCAGTTAAAACAAGATAGTAACACATCTCTCTTTTTTCTAATCTGTTTTCATTTTCTCATTGCAGATTTATTTATTCTATTTCCTGAACTTGATGATGGGGGCGGCCATCTCGCCTGAGCTGTTCTCAACAGCGTTTAGAAAGCATTAAGAAAATTATTTTATGGCAGCCACATAGGCACGATGGTCAGGAGGGGACCTCACTGACTTCTATTGGAGTGTTTTCTAGGCATGCTCTGTGACCTGCGCAGAGATCATTCTACAAGGAAAGAATAGATAAGCTTTGACAATCACCTATTGTGAATGGTGGATACTGTCCTATCTATGCACAGAGGTGATATAATTACAGTCAAGATTAGAAGGAAGATAAGCAGATAATTGTAGTACAGACCAGGAAGTGGTGCCTATTATTAGGGTTAGTGGCCACTGTGAAAACTGCAGGATTTTATGGTTTTTGTTTATATATAAATATTGACATGAAAAATAACATCATCAAAAATTCTTTACAAATATGTTAAACATAAAAGCGCGATTTAGACAATAGGTCATTTTCTGATGACACATTCCATTTAAGGTGTATCTATCATTTCAGTTTATTTTTAACATAGTGTAGGAAATATGTTTCTTTTTACTTGAAAACAGGGTGTAAGGACAGCCTATCTTCAGTCTTCATCATTTGTGCTGAAAACGCCTATGTGTAACATACAAAGGCCTCCAGCCTGCCTCTGGTCACTACTCCAGTCCCTGATTATGTAGATGTGCCCTCAGTATCACTGCCCATCACCCTGCCTATCTGACTTACACACAGGCATCTTCAGTATTCAGTAAAATGACTGAAGATAGACTTTCCTTAGCAATGATGAGTTAGCTTTGCTTAGTAATAACAGCTACACTTTAATAACACTCCATCAGGTAGAAATCAGAAGAAGACATCAGAATCTCTTAGTTTTGTGGCATCCAAATTTGGGCCTGTAACTCCAAGCAGCCACAGCGCTGTATCCATAGCTCATCAATTACAGATAAGAGGGGAGCAGAGACGGGGTAGAGTTTCCTGATTAATACAGCAGACTCCTAACTACAAGTGAGTTGTAGTCCTTGATAACTCCTAGTAGTCAGTAGGAGGACCTCTGCCTGCAACATGCTGACCTTTCATAGTGTTGTATAGTCAGGTGGCAGAACAGGTACATTAAAGGACCTCTTTTTGAATTAATTATGATTTTCAATTGGAATTTGGGTGACTGACAACCAATACATTACAGAGGTGCTGTCACAGTAGTGGACACCAGAGATTTGCATACAACAAGGCTGGAGGACATGTGCTGATACAAATAGTAAAACTAGTATGTTGAATATGTCTCTAGTGCAGGAGTGTAGCTAGGTGAGGGAACCGGGCTTATGCCGCAGGTGCCAACAAGCTACTTTGCCTTGGTCAGGATATTTAGATATATGACTAAAATTTAAATTAATATTTGCCACAGGTGAAGGAAATCCTAGCTATGTCTCTGCTCTAATGGTTCAGTATGGAATAAGTGCCTCTTAACTTATAAAAATGTTTTTCCTAATATAAATACTAAGCAAAGCTATGAATTGATTACAGATTCGTGTAATAAAATCTATATAAATCAGTTGATGGATCACACAAGCATTTCATAAGAATCTACAGAGTCAGGGATGACATTACTCCTATTGCCCCTGCAAGGATCGAAACACAAAGCTCGGAAGCATGGAGCAGTGCATGACAAATTGGTTTAATCTTTTAGCTGTTTCTTAAAGGTTCAATTATGTTTGAACTTTAAAACAACTACCGTATATCATGTTTTTTTTCAATTCAGAATATATTGTTTTGTATTAGCTATTGATGTGTTCTACATGGTTTAAGGCAATATTCAGCCTTCTACATGTCTACTGAAATTAAAATGTTCCACTTCATGCAATTTCAGCAAAACGCTGTGCTATTTGCAGCTTCTAAGACTGAACAGGTGGAAATGTGTTTCGTTTTTTTAAAACCTGTTAAGATAACTTTAATTTGGGGTGCTGGATATGCCACTTATTCTGGTTATACCTGCTGTATGAGTGTTTTTTTTTGCCATTTTTGGTGTTTTTAGACTTACTGTACCGTGACTATTCTACCAGCATTATTTACATTTAGATTACTTGATTTGCATGTAATAATTAATCTAAAATGAGTTTGCTGGGGAAAATAATCCATCAAGGTTGTGGCCTCCTTCAATAAACTAGTTATAACTTTTCAACCAACATTGTTGAGCTATGAGAAAACATGGTATTCATGGAAAATTCCTTGAAAGTTAAAGGTGTTGGCCCATCTCAGACATTGATGGTATATCGCTAGGATATGACATCAATGTCAGATAGGGGCTGGTCCCAACTCCGGGACACATTCCTCTAACCAGAACAGGAACCCCAAAGTGAAGTAGATGAGTCAAGGCCACCTTTTCTTTAACTGCTATGGGACTGTGGGAAATAGCTGAGCCACCATACCAGCTTGTGCAGTGTGCTCTCTTTCACTTTGGGGAAACTGTTCTGGAAGTTGGAATGGGTTCCAGAAACATAGAAACATAGAATGTGTCGGCAGATAAGAACCATTTGGCCCATCTAGTCTGCCCAATATATCTGAATCCTATGAATAGTCCCTGGCCCTATCTTATATGAAGGATAGCCTTATGCCTATCCCATGCATGCTTAAACTCCTTCACTGTATTTGCAGCTACCACTTCTGCAGGAAGGCTATTCCATGCATCCACTACTCTCTCAGTAAAGTAATACTTCCTTATATTACTTTTAAACCTTTGCCCCTCTAATTTAAAACTGTGTCCTCTTGTGGTAGTTTTTCTTCTTTTAAATATGCTCTCCTCCTTTACCGAGTTGATTCCCTTTATGTATTTAAAAGTTTCTATCATATCCCCTCTGTCTCTTCTTTCTTCCAAGCTATACATATTAAGGTCCTTTAACCTTTCCTGGTAAGTTTTATCCTGCAATCCATGTACTAGTTTAGTAGCTCTTCTCTGAAATCTCTCTAGAGTATCTATATCCTTCTGGAGATATTGCCTCCAGTACTGCGCACAATACTCCAAGTGAGGTCTCACTAGTGCTCTGTACAGCGGCATAAGCACTTCACTCTTTCTACTGCTTATACCTCTCCCTATACATCCAAGCATTCTGCTGGCATTTCGTGCTGCTTTATTACATTGTCTTCCCACCTTTAAGTCTTCTGAAATAATTACTCCTAAATCCCTTTCCTCAGATACTGAGGTCAGGACTGTGTCAAATATTCTATATTCTGCCCTTGGGTTTTTACGCCCCAGGTGCATTATCTTGCACTTATCCACATTAAATTTCAGTTGCCAGAGTTCTGACCATTCTTCTAGTTTTCCTAAATCCTTTTCCATTTGGCGTTTCCCTCCAGGAACATCAACCCTGTTACATATCTTTGTGTCATCAGCAAAAAGACAAACCTTACCATCGAGGCCTTTTGCAATATCACTTATGAAGATATTAAACAAAATTGGTCCCAGTACAGATCCCTGTGGAACCCCACTGGTAACATGACCTTGTTTTGAATTTTCTCCATTGACTACAACCCTCTGTTGTCTGTCCCTCAGCCACTGCCTAATCCATTCAACAATATGGGAGTCCATGCTCAATGACTGCAGTTTATTGATAAGTCTTCTATGTGGGACAGTGTCAAAAGCCTTACTAAAATCTAGATATGCGATGTTTACTGCACCTCCACCGTCTATTATTTTAGTCACCCAGTCAAAAAAATCTATAAGATTTGTTTGACATGATCTCCCTGAAGTAAACCCATGTTGTTTTTCATCTTGCAATCCATGGGATTTTAGATGTTCCACAATCCTATCCTTTAATAGGGTTTCCATTAATTTGCCTACTATTGATGTCAGACTCACTGGTCTATAGTTGCTCGATTCCTCCCTACTACCTTTCTTGTGAATGGGCACGACATTTGCCAATTTCCAATCTTCCGGGACGACTCCTGTTACTAATGATTGGTTAAATAAATCTGTTAACGGTTTTGCCAGCTCACCACTAAGCTCTTTTAATAATTTTGGGTGTATCTCATCAGGCCCCTGTGACTTATTTGTCTTCACTTTAGACAGCAAACTTAGAACATCTTCCTCTGTAAAGACACATGCATCAAACGATTTATTAGTCATCCTTTCTAGTGGAGGTCCTTCTCCTTCTTTTTCTTTTGTAAAAACTGAACAGAAGTATTCATTAAGGCAGTCGGCTAGCCCTTTATTCTCTTCTACATACCTTCCGTCCTTTGTTTTTAATTTAGTTATTCCTTGTTTTAATTTCCTTTTTTCATTTATATATCTGAAGAATGTCTTATCCCCTTTTTTCATAGACTGAGCTAGTTTTTCTTCTGCCTGCGCTTTAGAAGTTCTTATAACTTGCTTGGCCTCTTTCTGCCTAATCTTGTAGATTTCCTTATCTTCATTGCTCTGGGTTTTTTTATAATTACAAAATGCTAGCTTTTTATTTTTAATGATTTTGGCCACTTCTGCTGAGTACCACAGTGGTCTCTTCCTTTTTTTGCTTTTACTGACAAGTCTAATGCAATTTTCTGTTGCCTTCAGTAATGCACCTTTTAAGTAGTCCATTTCTCCTGGACTCCGTGTAATCCGTTCCAGTCTGATAAGGACTCATTTATGATTAATTTCATTTTTGAAAAGTCTGTTTTTCTAAAATCTAAAACTTTTGTTTCTAGATAGAAGTATTACCCCCACCTATCTCACATTGACATATGCCATCAATGTCTGAGATGGGAATATCCCTTTAATGTAAAGGTTTGGTGCAAAAATGTATTGCCCAGTTAATAATAGATGAACGTAGAGGGGTTGCCCAGGATGTTTTTATTAAAAAGACCTGTCTGGAGCTTCATGCCCAAACCAAGGGCAGCATGAAATACCATATGTTTTACTCTAAAATGCTTTTCAGAGAATAAAGTTTAAAAATGAGCAGGGAATGAGGAGAAGAGTCACATGGGCTCGCCCCACCAGCTTCTCCTTGCCTGGTTTAGATTAATTGTCAGATACCTGTTTATAGGAAGAAACCTATTAATCAAGCCAAACAAGGTGGGAAGAAGCCAGCAGGGTACTGCTCCATGACCCCTCTCTGCTTTTCACTCTCTGTTTTCTATGTATCGCCTACAGTGCTTGCTTGTAACCAGGGAAATTTTTCATACTTCATCATGAAGATCGTTTGGACAGCATGAAACTCCACAGGTTAAAGGGAGTCTTTCACCTAAAATCACCATCATAGAACACTAACATCAGGATCTCCATTACATTCCCCATATTAGAATGCTACTTTCCATATTGCTGTCCATCGCCGATTTTCTCAGAAAAACACTTTTATTCAATATACTTCTGAAGGTGCCCAGGGGCGGCGTTCATGCGGCCGTTGCCCAGGTTCCTCGGCGCTTTTCATACAAAACCCCTCCCCTTTCACCCCTCTGGCCAGCCCTAGGTTCTTCTGATTACGTCCTCCTCTTAGGCTGGGTTCACACGGGCGTCACGTTTTGGCTCCGGATGCGTTCCGGTTGCATTGCGGCAAACCCGTGCGAGTAGGTACCCAATTGCAGTCAGTTTTAACTGTGATTGCGTTCCGTTGTATCGTTTTGCACATGCGTGATAAAAAACTGAATGTGGTACACAGACCCAAACTTCACTGAAGTTCAGGTTTGGGTTCGGTGTTGTGTAGATGTAATTATTTTCCCTTATAACATGGTTATAAGGGAAAATAATCGCATTCTTTAATACAGAATGCTTAGTACAAGGTCAATTGAGGGTTAAAAAAGAAATAAAAAATTAACTCACCTCCTTCAATTGATCGCGTAGCTGCCGGTCTCCTGTTCTTTCTTCAGGACCTGTCAAAGGACCTGTGGTGACGTCACTGAGCTCATCACATGGTCCAATCACATGGTCCATTACCACAGTGATGGACCATGTGATTGGACCATGTGATGTGACGTCACCACAGGTCCTTTAGCAGGCAGCTCATGATTAAAGAAGTAAGAAGAGATCGGCAACTACGCGATCAAGGAGGAGGTGAGTTAATTTTTTTTTAAAAATGTAACCCTCAATTGACCTTCTACTAAGCACTCTGTATTAAGAATGCTATTATTTTCCCTTATAACCATGTTATAAGTGAAAATAATACAATGAATAGACTTTCATCTTAGCAACCATGCGTGAAAATCGCACCGCATCCGCAATTGCTTGTGTATGCTTGCGATTTTCACACAGCCCCATTCACTTCTATGGGGCCTGCATTGCGTGAAAAACGCACAATATAGAGCATGCTGTGATTTTCACGCAACATACAAGTGATGCGTGAAAATCACAGCTCATCTGCACAGCCCCATAGAAGTGAATGGGTCCGGATTCAGTGTGGGGGCAATGCGTTCACCTCACGCATTGCACCCACGCGGAAATCTCGCCCTTGTGAACCCAGCCTTAGTGAGAAATACAGCGCCAGCGCCATTCAACAGATTCGCCGCGCCTGCACACTTCATTCCCCATTATGGGCAGAGGCACAAGAGAGTTTAATGAGCATGTGCCGGCCAGTACATCCCAATTTAGCCGGCCTTGTGCCTCTGACCATAATGAGGAATGAAGTGCGCAGACAGTAAGCAGTAAGCAGGTGGAATTACAACTCCGCTATACTGCCGGCATGACACATACTGCCTGACGCCGGTCCAGCTAGATGATTGCCACACGCATCCTAGGCTGCATGTACCCCTGGATATTGCCATACGCACTCTAGGTATACAGCAACCACGCCATACACCATTGAGTGGCCCGAGCCAGTCTGCGCCTCCCTCCCAACTGCTTAATATTATTCTATTTATTTTTTGCGGTTGAGGTCGGCTTTAGTGTAAATACACCATGTATCACTAGTGGCCTAATTTAGTCTGCCCCCTCCATCCTGCTCAGCAATATACTATTTATACTGTGCAGCCGAGGACAGCTACCACTTGTGTCAACCCCCGTCCCCTGACGATTCATGGGGTCCATTATAACTATCCTACAAGTATGTTCAATCGAAGAAACGCGTAGGGACAGGTGAACATACTCATTCATTGTATCCACGGTTTTATTACCACTACATCAGGTGTCCTTCCAACCACCCCGGCAGGGTCTTATAGGGACCTTAGACCAGGGTGAGGTTCGGACGGGACCACCCCTTGCGGGGCACAGATCCCGTGTTAGGGCCCTAGGGTCATAGTAGGTCAAGCAGGGTGCAACAGGGACAGCACACTTCCCTGCAGCTCTCCACAACGCATGACCTATTTCATGAAGACCCTCCTTCAAAGGACACCTAATCTATGCACTGGGAAAGGACCATCATTTCTGGTGACCTTTTGAGCTCGGTGAATAAACGCTGCCTATAACTCTGTACCGGTAAGATTTTCCTTGTTTTCTTACCCACATAAGGCACTGTCCTGGCCCTCACTCTGGTATACAGGACATCTATGTTTATTTTGACCATCAGGTGTGGTTCCCCCTGACCCTTGGGGTCCACACATTTTCAACAAGGGTCTGCCCGTGGGTCCCCATTTACCGTGACCTGCCTCCCAGCGATCTACGCGTACTTAGGGTCCCGCTTGTGTCTGTCTGTCTATGTCTGTAAGGGGATTATATATTTTTACGCGTATCATTAAAAGTTATATATTTTAAAACGTTACTGCCCCTTTAACTTTCACAACTCCATCATCCCATTTACTTCAATGGGACAGCTCCTTCCTATTCAAGTGAACAGGATGAAGCCATGACCATTCAATTAAAGTGAATTGAAATGGTGGAGCTGAAATCATCATTTAACATATTTTTAAAGAATTGTTTATGTGGTTGTTTTTAATTCTCCATGTAGTTCATATATTTGAAAAAAAAAAGATAAAAATCCTGCAGTTTTCACATTGGTTACTATGTCTAATAATGGGCACAACTTCTTGGTTTATACAGATAACTTTACTGCAGTTATCTCATTCTAATCCTGCCTGTAGTGATATCACCTGTGTGTATAGATAAGACAGGATCGACCATTCACAATAGGTGATTGTCACAGCTTATCTATTCTTTCCTTGTATAATGACCTCTGCACAGGTCACAGAGCATGCCTACAAAACTCTCCCATTGAAGTCAATTAGGTCCACTCCTGTCCATAGTGTCTATGGCCCATGGGACTGCTGTAGAGCAATTTTCTTAATGCTGTGTAAATGCTGTTAAGAACAGATCAGGCAAGATGACCACCTCCATAAGCATGTTCAGGAAGAAGGATAAAAAAATCTACAATCACAAATTGTATCCCTTAGGATACCAGCGCCGTACATGTACGGCGCAGAAATGCAGGACAGAAATCCCAGCGCAGTACAGGTACGGCACGCTGATCGGGCGGGTGCAGGAGCTGCGCCCGCCTGATCAGAGGCAGGGGTCCAGCTGTCATTGATAGCCGGACCCCTGCTATATGCTCTGGCATCGATGCCGGCGCATTAACCCTTGCACGGCCGCGGTCAGTGCTGACGGCGGTACCCGTATCCTCTCGAGTGCCGGTGTCCATGGGGTCCCCATGCTGCTGTGATGGGGAACCCATGGCAGGAAAGGCAGCCCGATTTAAGCATCATGGCTGCCTTCCGGGGGAGCCTGTGAGATCAAGGCCCCAGGATCTCACAGGCAAGCAGGCTGTAAGCGTATTACAGTCGTAATACACTTACAGTCAATGCATTACAATACAGAAGTATTTTAATGCATTGTAAAGGGGATCAGACCCCCAAAAGTTGAAGCCCCAGAGTGGGACAAAAAAAAAAAGAAAAAAAAAAGAAAAAAAAAAAAAGAAAGGGTCCTTTTCCCAAAATAAAGGGAAAAAAAATTGTAACAATTAGGGAAAAAAGACATATTAGGTATCGCCGCATCCGTATCAACTGGCTCTATAAAAATATCACATGATCTAACCCCTCAGATGAACACCGTCCAAAAAAGAAAATAATATAAAAAGTGTGCAAAAAATTTTTTGGGTCACCTTACATCACTAAAAGAGCAACACTAAGCGATCAAAAAGGTGTATGCTGCAAAAAATGAGCCTCTACCTAAGACAATCGCCCAAAAAATAAAAATAAATATGGCTCTCAGAATATGGAGACACTAAAACATGATTTTTTTTGTATAAAAAAATCATATTATCGTGTAAAACCTACATAAATAAAGAAGGGTATACATATTAGGTATTTCCACGTCCGGAACGACCTGCACTATAAAAATATAACATGACCTAACCCCTCAGGTGAACACTGTAAAAAATAAAATAAAAACGGTGTCAAAAAAGCCATTTTTTGTCACCTTACATCACAAAAAGTGTAATACCAAGCAATCAAAAAGTCATGTGCACCCCAAAATCCTACAAAAATGATATCCTACCTAAGACAATCGTCCAAAAACTGAAAAAACTATGGCTCTTAGAATATGGAGACACTGAAACATGATTTTTTTTTTATCCAAAAATGCTGTTTTTGTGTAAAACATAAATAAATAAAAAAGTATACATATTAGGTATCGCCATGTCCATAAGTAACCTGCTGTATAAGACTATAACATGAACTAACCCCTTAAGTAACACCGTAAAAAAAACTAAAATAAAAAGTGTGTCAAAAAAGACCGTGATCGCCGAACAGTGTGCTGTCTTCCTGGCGCTAGAGTTCGACACATCGCGGATCAAGGGTTGACAGATAACTGGGAGGGGCTGGAGAAGATCCAGCGGATATGGTCCATATCGGAACCAATAACAAAGTTAGAGGTAGGTGGAGAGTCCTTAAAAATGATTTCAGGGATTTAGGTCAAAAGCTTAGGGCAAGGACCTCAAAGGTAGTATTTTCCGAAATACTGCCTGTACCACGAGCCACACAAAAAAGGCAGTGGGAGATTAGGGAGAGTAACCAGTGGCTCAAGAACTGGTGTAGGAAGGAGGGGTTTGGGTTCCTGGAGAACTGGGCCGACTTCTCTATCGGCTACAGGCTCTATCGTAAGGACGGGCTGCACCTCAATGGGGAAGGGGCAGCTGTGCTGGGGAGAAAGATGGCTATAAGGTTGGAGGAGTGTTTAAACTAGGGACTGGGGGGAGGGAAATTACACTATAGGAGGGGAAGATAGTGCAGATAGAGACAGGGGGCAAAGTAGTGGGACTGGGGGAGGAATGGAAGGAGGGACTAGAACAGTTCAGAAGGAAAGGTGTAGGGTAAAAAATATACATAAACCTCTCAAATGTATGTATAATAATGCCAGAAGCCTGACAAATAAAACTGGGGAACTGGAATTAGTGATGTGTGAGGAGAACTATGACATAGTGGGAATAACTGAGACATGGCTGGATGATAGCTATGACTGGGCAGTTAATGTACAAGGTTACAGTTTGTTTAGAAAGGATCGTCAAAACCGGAGAGGGGGAGGGGTCTGCCCTTATGTAAAGTCTTGTCTAAAGCCCACACTCCGTGAAGATATAAGTGAGGGACATGAACATGTGGAGTCACTGTGGGTAGAGATACATGGAGGCAAAAACAATAATAAATTACTAATAGGAGTTTACTATAAACCACCTAATATACCAGAGTCCACAGAAAATCTACTACTAAATGAGACAGACGAGGCGGCAAATCATAATGAGGTGGTTATTATGGGGGACTTCAACTACCCAGATATAGACTGGGAAACTGAAACTTGTATATCTCATAAGGGAAACAGGTTCTTGGCAATAACCAAAGACAATTACCTCTCCCAACTGGTTCAGGACCCGACTAGAGGGACGACCATACTGGACTTAATATTAACCAATAGGCCTGACAGAACAACAGAAGTGCAGGTTGGGGGACACCTGGGAAATAGTGACCATAAAGTAATTACCTTCCAATTATCATTCAAAAGAGCGTTTCTACAGGGAGGAACAAAAATACAAAACTTCAAAAAAGCTAAATTTAGCCAACTAAGAGAGGCCATAGGCCTAACTAACTGGGACAAAGTCCTTAAAAAATAAAAATACAGCCACAAAATGGGATATCTTTAAAAACATGCTAAAATCTCATTGTGAGAGGTACATACCATATGGGAATAAAAGGTTAAGGAACAAAAAGAAACCAATGTGGATAAATAGAACTGTAAAGAAAGCAATAAATGACAAAAAGAAAGCATATAAATCACTAAAACAGGAAAAAAATAGAACGAATGTAAAAAACTAATAAAAGCGGCTAAACTAGAGACCGAGAGATTAATTGCCAAAGAGAGTAAAACTAACCCTAAAATGTTCTTCAATTATATAAATGTTAAAAAGTATAAATATGAAGGTGTCGGCCCTTTAAAGAGTAATGAGGGGGGAGTCGCAGAGAGCGACGAGGAGAAAGCAAAGGTGTTAAATATTTTTCTCTCCAATGTATTCACTGAGGAAAATAAACTGTCAGATGACATGCAGAATGTAAAAATAAATTCCCCATTAAAAGTGTCCTGTCTGACCCAGGAAGAAGTACATCAGCGACTTAAAAAGATTAAAATAGACAAATCGCCAGGACCGGATGGCATACACCCCCGTATCCTAAGGGAATTAAGTAATGTCATAGCCAGACCCTTATTTCTGATATTTGCAGACTCTATGCTGACAGGGAATGTCCCACAGGAATGGCGCATGGCAAATGTGGTGCCAATATTCAAAAAGGGTCCAAAAACAGAGCCTGGAAACTATAGGCGGTAAGTTTAACATCTGTTGTGGGTAAACTGTTTGAAGGTTTTCTGAGAGATGCTATTTTAGAGCATCTCAACGGAAATAAGCAAATAACGCCATATCAGCATGGCTTTGTGAGGGATCGGTCATGCCAAACTAATTTAATCAGTTTCTATAAGGAGGTAAGTTGTAGACTTGACAGCGGCGAATCAATGGATGTCGTATATCTGGACTTCTCCAAAGCAATTGACACTGTACCACATAAAAGGTTAGTATATAAAATGAGAATGCTCGGACTGGGAGAAAACGTCTGTATGTGGGTAAGTAACTGACTCAATGATAGAAAACAGAGCGTGGTTATTAACGGTACACACTCAGATTGGGTCACTGTCACTAGTGGGGTACCTCAGGGGTCAGTATTGGGCCCTAATCTCTTCAATATATTTATTAATGATCTTGTAGAAGGCTTGCATAGTAAAGTATCAATTTTCGCAGATGACACTAAACTGTGTAAAGTAATTTACACTGAAGAGGACAGTATACTACTACAGAGAGATCTGGATAGATTGGAGGCTTGGGCAGATAAGTGGCAGATGAGGTTTAACACGGACAAATGTAAAGTTATGCACATGGGAAGGAATAATGCAAGTCACCCGTACATACTAAATGATAAAACACTCGGTAACACTGACTTGGAAAAGGATCTAGGAATTTTAATAAACAGCAAACTAAGCTGCAAAAACCAGTGTCAGGCAGCTGCTGCCAAGGACAATAAGATAATGGGTTGCATCAGAAGGGGCATAGATGCCCGTGATAAGAACATAGTCCTACCACTTTACAAATCGCTAGTCAGACCACACATGGAGTACTGTGTACAGTTCTGGGCTCCTGTGAACAAGGCAGACATAGCAGAGCTGGAGAGGGTCCAGAGGAGGGCAACTAAAGTAATAACTGGAATGGGGCAACTACAGTACCCTGAAAGATTATCAAAATTAGGGTTATTCACTTTAGAAAAAAGACGACTGAGGGAAGATCTAATTACTATGTATAAATATATCAGGGGTCAGTACAGAGATCTCTCCCATCATCTATTTATCCCCAGGACTGGGACTGTGACTGTGACGAGGGGACATCCTCTGCGTCTGGAGGAAAGAAGGTTTGTACACAAACATAGAAAAGGATTCTTTACCGTAAGAGCAGTGAGACTATGGAACTCTCTGCCTGAGGAGGTGGTGATGGTGAGTACAATAAAGGAATTCAAGAGGGGTCTGAATGTATTTCTGGAGGGTAATAATATTACAGGCTATAGCTACTAGAGAGGGGTCGTTGATCCAGGGAGTTATTCTGATTGCCTGATTGGAGTCGGGAAGGAATTTTTTATTCCCCTAAAGTGGGGAAAATTGGCTTCTACCTCACAGGTTTTTTTTTTTGCCTTCCTCTGGATCAACTTGCATGTTAACAGGCTGAACTAGATGGACAAATGTCTTTTTTCAGCCTTATGTACTATGTTACTATGTAAAAAAAGCAATTTTTTGTCACCTTACCTTACATCACAAAAAATGCAATAGCAAGTGATCGAAAAGTCAGATTCACCCTAAAATAGTACCAATCAAACCGTCATCTCACCCCGCAAAAAATTAGCCCCTACATAAGACATTGACCCAAAAAATAAAAAGCTCTGAGTTTCAGAATATGGAAACCCCAAAAAATTATATTTTTCAAAAATACTTTATTATGTAAAACTGAAACAGACAACTCAAAAAAGTTGTCATATTTGGTATTTTCGCGTCCCTAATAACCTTCTCTATAAAAATAGCACATGATCTAACCTGTCAGATGAACACTGTAAATAAAAATTTAAAACAGTGCCAAAACAGCTATTTTTTGTTAACTTGCCTTACAAAAAGTGTAATATAGAGCAACCAAAAATAATATGTACCCTAAAATAGTACCAACAAAACTGCCACCTTATCCCGTAGTTTCCAAAATGGGGTATTTTTTTTGAGTTTCTACTCTAGGAGTGCATCAGGGGGTCTTCAAATGTAAAATAGCAACTTAAAATTATCTCAGTGAAATCTGCTTTACAAAAACTACATGGCGTTCCTTTCCTTCTGCACAATGCTGTCTGCCCGTACAGCAGTTTACAACCACATATTGATATGGGGTGTTTCTGTAAACTCCAGAATCAGGGCAATAAATATTGAGTTTTGTTTGGCTGTTAACCCTTGCTTTGTTTGTGGAAATAAAATGATTAAAATGGAAAATCTGCCCAAAAAAGGGAAATTCTGAAATGTAATCTCCATTTTCCATTAATTCTTGTGGAACACCTAAAGGGTTAACAAAGTTTGTAAAATCAGTTTTGAATACCTTGAGGGGTGTGTTTTCTAAAATGGGGTCACTTTTTGGGAGTTTCTACTCTAGGCATGCATCAGGGGGTCTTCAAATGTGACATGGCAGCTTAAAATTATCCCAGTGAAATCTGCTTTCCAAAAACCATATGGCGCTCCTTTCATTCTGCGCAATGCGGTCTGCCCGTACAGCAGTTTACGACCACATATGGGGTGTTTCTGTAAACTACAGAATCGGGGCAATAAATATAGAGTTTTATTTGGCTGTTAACCCTTGCTTTGTTAGTGGAAAAAAAATTATTAAAATTTAAAATCTGCCAAAAAAAGTGAAATTCTGAAATGTAATCTCCATTTTCCATTAATTCTTGTGGAACACCTAAAGGGTTAACAAAGTTTTTACAATCAGTCTTGAATATAATTATCCCAGTGAAATCTGCTTTCCAAAAACCATATGGCGTTCCTTTCCTTCTGCGCAATGCTGTCTACCCGTACAGCAGTTTATGACCAAATATGGGGTGTTTCTGTAAACTACACAATCAGGGCAATGAATATTGAGTTTTGTTTGGCTATTTACCCTTGCTTTGTTACTGGAAAAAATTGATTAAAATAGAAAATCTGGAAAAAAAGTTAAATTCGGAAATGTAATCTCCATTTTCCATTCATTCTTGTGGAACACCTAAAGGGTTAACAAAGTTTGTAAAATCAGTTTTGAATATCTTGAGGGTTGTAGTTTCTAAAATATGGTCATTTTTGAGTGGTTTCTATTAAGTAAGCCTCACAAAGTGATTTCAGACCTGAACTGGTCCTTAAAAAGTGGGTTTTGGAAATTTTCTGAAACATTTCAAGATTTGCTTCTAAACTTTTAAGCCTTCTAATGTCCCTAATTTATAAATAAAAATGAAATTTTTTGACTCATTTTACCACTGTTGTGAAGTACAATACGTGACGAAAAAAGAATCTCAGAATGGCCTGGATAAGTAAAAGTGTTTTAAAGTTATTTCCACATAATGTGACACATGTCAGATTTGCAACAATCGGCCTGGGATTTAAGGTGAAAAGTGACTCGGTAGTGAAGGGGTTAAATGGCAGATAAATGTTTTGGGGACACATTTCCTTTAATGCTAAAAATCTGGCCTAGCACTATTGCCTTGCCGCGCTGAGGTAGGGTGTTTAAATCTGACCAAGCACAACATCTGCATGTGAGTTTCCTCCACAATCCAAAAACATACAGATACGTTCATTCACGATTTGGGCTCATGCACACAAATGTATTTTCTATCCATGTCCGTTAGTTTTTTTTGCAAACCGTATGTGGAACCATTCATTTCAATGGGTTCGCAAAGTTACTCCATGTGCATTCCATTTCCGTATGTCCGTATATGTCTGTTCCGGAAAAAAAAGAACATGTCCTATTATTGTCCACATTACAGACAAGGATAGGACTGTTCTATTAGGGGCCAGCTATTCCGTTCTGCAAAATACAGGATGCAATCTGTATTTTTTGCGGATCCATTTTTTCGGACCACAAAATACATACGGTTGTGTACATGAACCCTAAGACATTCACACATCAGTGTTTTTGTCGGTGATTTCCATCAGTGATTTTGAGCCAAAACCAGGATTGGAGCTTCCACTGAGATAAGTAGTGTTGAGCAAAGTGAGCTTCAGACAAAGTCGCTTCGTTCAAAACTTCAGAATAAGGGCTCGTTCACACAAATGTTTTTTCGTTCTGTATATGGGCCGTTTTTTTAGTTCTGTATACAGTCCGTATACGGAACCATTCATTTTAATGGTTCTGCAAAAAAAACTGAATGTACTCCGCATGCATTCCTTTTTCGTATTTCCGTTTTTCCGTTCTGTTCAAAGATAGAACATGTCCTATTATTGCCCGCAAATCATGTTCCGTGGCTCCATTCAAGTCAATGGGTCCGCAATGTCTTCCGTATCCGTTCCGTTTTTGCAGACCCATCTATTGAAAATGTTATGCCCAGCCCAATTTTTTCTATGTAATTACTGTATACGGTATATGCCATACGGAAAAACGGAATGGAAAAACGGAATGGAACCGGAAACACAACTGAAACAAAAAACTGAAAAACACTGAAGAAGCCATACGGTCGTGTGAACAAGCCCTAAGGGTACATGCACACGAACGTTGTTTGTTTCCGTGTCCGTTCCGTTTGTTTTGTGGATAGGATGCGGATCCATTGAAATGAAATGGTGCTGTCCGCATCAGTATGTCTGTTCCGTAGCCCCGCAAAAAAAATAGAACATGTCCTATTCTTGTCTGTTTTAGGCATTTTTACATTGGATTCACAAAAATAAAAACGAATGGTATACGGATGTCATTGTTTTTTTTTGCAGATCTGCAATTTGCAGACCGCAAAATACACACGGTCCTGTGCATGTAGGAGATCAGTCTCTGCACAGTATTGGACTGTATACAGACGGATCTCCGTACAGTATAAGGCTACATGCACACAAATGTTGTTTGTTTACGTGTCCATTACGTTTTTATTGCGGATAGGATGCGGGCTCATTCATTTCAATGGGTACGCAAAAAACACTGACAGCACACTATGTGCTGTCTGCATCAGTATGTCCTCTCCGTAGTGCATGTCCTATTTTTTTCTAGTTTGCGGACAAGGATAGGCATTTTTACAATGGATCCGGAACGCAAAACACATAAGGTCATGTGCATGTAGCCATACTTCAAATTTCTGAACGAATCGACTTCGGATAAAGCATCCAAAGCTTGCTTCACTCAACACTAGTTATAAGGTGTAAGGCCTATTGCACACGACCGTATGGCTTTTTCAGTGTTTTGCGGTCCATTTTTTACGTATCAGTTGTTTGTTTTTTTGTTTCCGTTGTGTTTCCGTTTCTGTTCCGTTTTTCCGTATGGCACATACAGTATATAGTAATTGCATTAAAAAAATTGGGCTTGGCATAAAATTTTCAATAGATGGTTCCGCAAAAACGGAACGGAGACAGAAGACATACGGATGCATTTCCGTATGTGTTCCGTTTCTTTTGCGGATCCATTGACTTGAATGGAGCCACGGAACGTGATTTGCGGGCAATAATAGGACATGTTCTATCTTTCAACGGAACGGAAATACGGAAACAGAATGCATACGGAATACATTCCGTTTTTATTGCGCACCGATTGAAATTAATTCGTAAAGAGGGTTGTTGAGGCTCACCTGGTCTTGTGTTGGAGGAAGACACGGACATACACCAGGAACTAAGCGATCAACAATATCAAATAAAGAGGAGAAATCCAGCTTCCAAACAACGTGTTCAAGCTTTAATAAATAAGTGCTTTAAAATCCAACATGTACATCCAAGTCTACGCATTTCAGATCATTTCATATAGATCCTTACTCCTCTTTATTTGACATTAAAATGAATGGTTCCGTATACGAGTATGTATCCGTTTCTAGTTAGGCAATACATTTCCCTCCATGTATTTTTTCCCAGAAACAGCACCACTCTTGTTCATGGGCTGTGTTTGGTATTGCAGCTTAGTCCCATTAAAGTGAATAGGGTGAGATGCAATACTAGATACGGCCCAAATACGACTGGGCTTCAAGAACAACCCCATTATGAACCAAAATGGAGAGCTGCTCTATATTATTATTATTATTATTATAATATGAACGGCTCTTGTTCTACAGACTCAGTTACATGGATGAACATGTAACATTACTAAGGCTGCAGTAGAGAAAATGAGCGATCAGCCATGACTTTTCTTAGCAAAATCATCTGTTTACCTGGGGCACTGAGAGCAGAACCGATTGCCCCAAGGGCCGCAGTTTTACAGGGTTTCTCTCTGATGAAACAACCCCTTTTAGATATGTGTTTGCACTAGAAAATGCTGTAAGTCTGAATCCAAGACCATTACCAAGATGTTATTTCCACATCTTCGTACAATTGTATTAAAACATGTTGAAGGTTATGTAACTATTTCTCACCATTCTTGAATCATCCTGGTCACTGTGGTGGCATCTTAATTAAAAGTTATTGGTTTTGTAGAGACTTGCGCAAGGGAATGTCAATACCTTTTCAGCAGAGTTCTCATGGACAATTAAGAGCTAAGCTATAGAGGTGGCTGTCTCACCATGACATACAAAGAAACCAGCAGTGACTTTTAATTACTTTCATGTGAAGCAAGCAGAACAGTTCTAACGTGCATGCCATATAACAGAACCTTATCTTTATACACTTCTGTAATAATGTTCTGCTTTGAAAAGGGCATAATCATAATGACATTTATGACCAGAGAAATATAATTACTATATCTAATTCGAAAGAAGCTTTGTACCTTAAAAGATATTTCAGTGGTCATGGTAAACCCATGTGTGATCACCGGCTCCTCCTCTGCGGTACGCCCCTTCCAGCAATCCAATTCTACACAACGGCATCCAGCTAACAGCACTTGGCGATACATCTCTACCGAGGAGTTACCTGCCAGCTGCCCAGCTAAAATATAATAAAAATGAAAGAGCAATTATGAAATACATGTATTATCAGATATTTTGTTTTGAAGGTATAATAAAGGGATATTAGTAATAAGAAAAGGAAGCCAGTCCAGCTCACCAAGTCTGTAGCTCCAATGTATCTGACCACACATATAGGACATTGCATACAGCGTACCAAACAGAGGAAATCCAGTGGAGTGTCCATAAAATCTTCTACTTTATGATATCATAATAAAAGCATAACATTCAAGAAGTATATCATGGCCAACGCATTTCGGGGAAAAAAAATGCTAACACTAAGGATAGCATGTGTCTGTCTGAAATGTGTAGGCCATGATGTACTACTTGGATGTTATTCTTTTAAGGTGATCTAATAAGGGAAAAGATTTTATGGACCTGCTGCTATGTTTTCTCAATTTTGTATATAAAGGGCTATCAAGCTCATTAAGACTTGGGCATCAAATGCGCTAGTAAAATCTGCCATACACATTCAATACCTGTTGGGCAAACTTCTGACTTCCCCATACACATACACCTTTGGTTTGGTATGGTATGTGTATTCATTGGGGAGAGGGAGGAAAGCCACTGTCAGACACTTCTGGAAGCAGCTTATCTCCTGGGACAAAAAAAGCATCATGTAAAAATATTTACTTGGCCCGATCCTTCTCTCCCCAACATCATCTGTCGGGAGGGAGTTAGGAACTCTGCATATACATTAGACTGTTGGCCAAACCTGCAGTTGTCAGTTGGTTTAGCCGATAATACACTTATGTGCATGGGGAGGGGTGTATATTTTGCATTTAATACAGATTGTGTACTATGTTTCAGAGTTTATTGTAAGACAAAACCCTACCAATGAGATAAGTATCCTAGCCAAGAAGTCCAATATTGCAACATATTCCAACAATAGGACTACACCTAATGTACATGCATATGAGTGAGGTGCAAATAACGCTGTTGCTCCATTACCCCACAGTGCCTACACAAGGGTCCATTCAGTGCTTAGGAAATACAGTGCTTTGAAAAAGTATTCATACCTCTTGAATTTTTCCACATTTTTTCACATTACAGTCACAAACTTAAATACATTTTATTGGGATTGTATGTGATAGACCAACAGTAGTAAGTATATGTGAAGTGAAAGGAAATGATACATGGTTTTCAAAATGTTTGATAAATACAAATCTAAAAACTGTGATACCCCTAAAAAAAATTCCAGTGTGACCAGTTGCCTTCAGAAGTAGCCTAATTAGTAAATAGAGTCTAGTTGTGTGTAATTTATTCTCAGTATAACTACAGCTTTTCTGTGAAGGCCTCAGAGGTTTGTTAGAGAACATTTGATCAAACAGCATCATGAAAACCAAGGAACACAACAGACAGGTCAGGGATAAAGTTTGTTTGGGAAACAATGTGTGACACCTACATGGTGCTGTTAACAGTTTAATGGCTGAAAGGGAGGTGAAAGGCTCCTTTTAATCATGCCTCGCGTAAGCCTATATCCATCGGAAGATAAACATAAAAACAAAATAATAAAAGGGGAAACTAGATGAGCTATCTGGTCTTTTTCTGCAATCCTTCTTCTATGTAACTATGTATCAGTGTCAACCAGTTACTCAATCTGTCTCACAAATAATAACCTAATTATGCAGAAAGCTGATCAGAGAGGTAATGTGAAGTTCTTGGATCCAGATGAAAAATATCTATTCCTTAATCTCAACCTGTTTGATTGCCAATGGCATTACACTTCTATCTAACGATCTATTTATCTATCTATACAATAAAAGTGAAACTATTATTTAATTAAAGGGGTTTTGTCACTTTAGCAAATAGCATTTATTAGGTAAATACATTTAATACAAGGCACTTACTAATGTATTGCTATTATCCATATTGCTTCCTTTGCTGGCTGGATTAATTTTTCCATCACATTATACACTGCTCGTTTCCATGGTTACGGCCACTCTGCAATAGTAGTGGCCGTGCTTGCCTATGTGAGCTCCCACAGTCCCGGCCACCAGACAGGCCAGCACTTTTCCCAATAGTTTGCAAGCACGGCCCCGCTAATGAATTGGAGGGTGGTCGTAACCATGGAAACGAGAAGTGTATAATGTGATGAAAAAAATAATGCAGCCAGCAAAGGAAGCAATATAGACAATAACAATACATTAGTAAGTGGCTTATATTAACTTTTCGTACATGATAAATGCCACTTGCTGAAGAGACACAACCCCTTTAAAGAGATTTATGTATTAAGAGTTTAATAAATACTTACCAGTGACCCTCACTATTTATTTCCCATATAGTAATGGGCCCTTTGAGTCCACTTAGGCAAAGGAATCAGAGTGTGCTCCCTCTGTACTCCCTATAACTCTCTGTTGTAGCTAATCCAAACCTTCACAACACAGGAGAGAGTGCCCAACTGGAATATTTTCGACCATTTCACATTGGCAGGGGCGGACTGACCGGTCGGGCACTTCGGACATGGTCCGAGGGCCCGGCCGGGATGGGGGCCCGCCGCAGAATAACATAACACCGGGCCCCGCTCACTGTAATACTAATATTCATATGTGAACAACTTGAAATACTCTGCGATCCTCTCCCTCTCCCTCTCTGTACTCACAAACTCAGTAGCAGGCCGGGCGGCAGCGCAACTCACTGACGTCACGCGCCTGCTCCTCCTACTTCATTCATAAAGTGGGAGGAGCAGGCGCGTGACGTCAGTGAGTTGCGCTGCTGCCCGGCCTGCTACTGAGTTTGTGAGTACAGAGAGGGAGAGGGAGAGGATCGCAGAGTATTTCAAGTTGTTCACATATGAATATTAGTATTACAGTGAGCGGGGCCCGGTGTAATAGACTACAGTGACTGAACAGGGCCCCACTGCCATTACAACCACAGATGCTATGTGAACAGAAAGGTAAAAACATTTTAGGAAGACAGGGAGTAAAAAGCAAAGATGGAAAATGGCAGTAGCAGGAAAGGGTTAATCTGCAATGTGTTCATAGAGCTGTCCTGTCTAATGACCTCTGTGCCCTGCCCCATATATAAGGCCAGCTAATCCCCATCACTACAGCCCACCATACTAGCCCTGTCACTCCCCTGCCCCTGTGCCCCAACCTGCTGTACCTCCAGCGCTCCTCCTACGTGTAAAATCAGGAACCGGTAGTCAGACATATTAGTACTCTCACTGTCATTGCTACACTCACCGGAAGTCAACCAGAGACTTAAATCTGGAGCCAAAATATGGCGGCACCGGAAGTGCGTCACGTAGCTCTTGGACGGCGTTTCCTGCAACCCGTTTTACCCTTCTTCTGCACCCTGGTAGCTAGCGTCCCCCAGTCCCTGTATTGGGGATCATTCACTCACAGGGACACTGTTATGGGGGGAGCTGTGGATGACACATATATAACATAAGGGGCTATATATGTGTCACCCACAGATCCCCCCCACAACAGTGCCATCCACAGAGCCCCCATAACAGTGCCATCCACAGAGCCCCCATAACAGTGCCATCCACAGAGCCCCCATAACAGTGCCATCCACAGAGCCCCCATAACAGTGCCATCCACAGATCCACCCCATAACAGTGCCATCCACAGAGCCCCCATAACAGTGCTATCCACAGATCCACCCCATAACAGTGCCATCCACAGAGCCCCCATAACAGTGCCATCCACAGATCCCCCCCCACAACAGTGTCATCCACAGATCCCCCCCCACAACAGTGCCATCCACAGAGCCCCCATAACACCTTTTGGTTCAAAATATTTTTTAATTTGGCTATTCCCCACCCCTCTTGTAATTGTTCCGCTACTTGTGGGCTGCGTGGGAATGAGTTCAGTCACTTCGGTAGGCAATCCCGTCCTGCAGCGC
Organism: Bufo gargarizans; assembly: GCF_014858855.1. Lineage (NCBI taxonomy): Eukaryota > Metazoa > Chordata > Amphibia > Anura > Bufonidae > Bufo > Bufo gargarizans. The sequence continues at coordinate 460,568,336 of NC_058083.1, read as the reverse complement.
GTGATCCCGCAAGACCTGCCGCTGTAGGTCACGGGTCTCATGGGATTGCGCACCGAAGTGACTGAACTCATGCCCATGTAGCCCGCAAGTAGCGGATCAGTGGAACAAGTACAAGGTGGGTGGGGGATGATCTGTGGGGTTGCCCAGACGGCTAGGCCCTTCACAGTAGTTATTAACCCCTTTCAGCAGTCCCCCATTCACTGAAGGGGGGACTGCTGAAAGGGATTAATAACTACTGTGAAGGGCCTCCCCCCTTTCACAGTAGTTATGCCCAGATATGTGCCCCCTTCACAGTCGTTATGCCCAGATATGTGCCCCCTTCACAGTAGTTATGCCCACACTGCTTCTAACAGAGGCTCACTAATGGACACTGAGATTAGATCATCCCATACGAGAGCATTGAATCAATGCTTTCCTATGGGGAAAAATTTGACCCTGGAGGTCATCATGCAGGGTGTGAGGACGTCCAGCGTCAGATACCAGACCAAAGGTCTGTTTTAATCCAGGAAGCCCTCAGGTGGCTGCCAGCACTAGAGGCTGACTTATTGCTGGAACGTAAACAATGCAGTTTCTCTAGAACATTGCAGCTTGATTTGCAAAAGGGACACTGTACCCAGACCACTTCAATGAGCTGAAGTGGTCTGGGTGCCTTTTGTGTCACTTTAACTTTGAAATCTTATTAAAGATTGTGTAGGGTGTGGCTGGAGGCGGGGCATGGAGGCGGGACAAGGGTGGGGCTTGCAGCAGAACATGGGTGGGGCCTGTAAGGGGGCCCTTGATTTATTTTGCCCGGGGGCCCTGAGGGTTCTCAGTCCGCCCCTGCACATTGGTATACCTTTTTGTCAACTGTATTGAAAACTGTAGGTGACTATGCTTTAAAAAAACTGGATGCAACAAAAAAAAAAGCTGTAGGTCAGTAATGATCAAGGGTTGGGCTCCAGTTGTAGTCATCTGAGATCAGAAACGCTGCTGTAGCATGGAGCTTTAGAGACAGAGAGGACTCTAAAACTGGGGTCTAACATATGCCCTTAAGTCTGTCACAGGCACTTGCCTATTTGGCTATGCCAGAAGCATGAACAAATGGAGGCTGAAGGGGGTAAAAAAGTTTAAGTGTGCATCCTAAAATGTTGGCAATAAAACCTACACAACCTGACACACACTGGCAATAATGATTTGGAATCCTAGCAGGACAAAAAAAATTCAACTAAAAAAGTAAATCTTGGTTAAATAAGGTTTAGTTAACCCCATCCCCCAAAATAATCCCCTTTTGTTTTCACAACCATTATTAACAACATATTGGTTAGAGTTAAAATAAAAAATAATATATGAAACTACACAGTTCATGGGGTAAAAAAAAAAAATGGATTTGTTGTTTTTCCATTAAACCCCCACTAAATTATTTGAAAAAGACAATATATAACTATAAGATGCACCTAGGATTTGGAGGAGGAAAAAAAAGAAAAGAAGAAAAAAATACATTCCCCATCAGACCTCAGAGCAGACCTCCAAATTAGATCCCATTCTTGATCAGATCAGAGATTAGACCCTCGATCAGATCAGAGATTAGACCCTCATCAGACCCAAAATCCTCATCAGACACCCAAATCAGACTCTCATTTTTCATCATACCTCCGGTCATACCCCCCCACACTTCCATCAGCCTCAGATAAACCTCCCATCAGACACACCAACCTCCATCAGCCTCAGAACAGACCCCCCGCCTCCTATTAGCCTCATATCAGCCCTGAATCAGATCCATCAGCTCTTATCAGACTCATATAAGATCCCCAATCAGACCCTATCAGCCACAGATCAGACCCCACATCCCCAGTCAGCCCCCATCAGCCTCAGATCAGCCCCCAATCAGACACCCTAGCCCCCACCAGACTACCAGACTTAGATCAGACCCCCTTCAGATCCTATCAGCCACAGATCAGACCCCTCCAGCCCCAGTCAGCCTCATATTGGACCCCACAACTACCATCAGACCTCAGATCAGACGTTAAAAATATATATAGAAATAAGCTTACCTCACTTGCTCCAGATAGTGCTGCAGATCCAGGACACACTGCTCCATTGTTTCTTCCTGGTCTAGTTGTGTACTGTGACCTGACAGTGCACAGTGTCATGTCATAGTGCACACCTATGTGCACTACATCCTGATGTTGTGTGCGGTCAAGACACAGTGCACAGTAGGACCTGGAAGAAGGTGAGTACAGCCAGTGATGCGCTGCCCTCACCTCCCCGTGCCTCCGGCATGCTAATGAACACTTCTATAATGGAAACGGTCAATACCATTCAGACTTTAAGATGCACTGCCACTTTTGGCCAATTTTTTTGGGGGAAAAGTGTGTCTTATAGTACAAACAATCCGGTATATGTGTTCCAAAAATATACCAGTAAAATCTACAATTCCTCTGACAAGCTGTTGATGGAAAAAAAATGTATGGGTCTTGGAATGAATATGATGATACGAAATTGCATATTTTTCATAAATATATTACTATCATGAAAAATGAAGTAAAACTTCTAAATAACAAAATTATGCATATTTGGTATTACCATATTTCTACTAACCCGAATAACAGTTAACTTTTATACCGCATGATAAACAGAGCAAAAAAAACTAAAACTGTACATGGAATTCCTGTATTTTTTATAGAGGTTGAAGTTAAGTAACGTTTCTACTTAAATGCCAACTTATCCCATAGACAATCCACCTATGTCAACGACAAAATAATAAAATAAAAAAAGCTTCTTGAATGTTACAATGAAAAAAAGAATAAGAAATGGAATTATACAAGCTGAAAGGTCTGAATGCACACATTTAAAATGAAAAGCCAAGACCCATTTGACAACTCCCAGCTATGATTTGATTTTATTACTATGATTCTCATGACATGGAGGAGCAAAGTCTAATTCTGACAATATTAAAATGCATGTTTCTCACCTATTAATTTCCTCCAATTACATACCAGCTGTCTTGTATTTGCTGGATGCATGTATAGCATGCTCTGTAAATAATTTGGCAAATGTTTTGCCCAAAATTATATGCTCTACACAGGGTAAAACGTGAATATAAGAGTGTCAGCTGAAAAGAGAACAGATTAGTGTATACCCCGATGATTTAGGCAGCTTGCTACAAACAAAATGAAACATCTTCTCGTTTAGAGATCTGGATGGTAATTATTCCACGGAGACAAATCTTCAACCCCAAGCCCCAATGGAAGAGTATGTTATAATGGATATCACAGCCCTGATTATTGGTCTGTGACTTACAGGACAGATTGCCTATAGCCCATTGAGTTAATATGCCAATTGTGGTGATGTGTACAGTATAAGTGCTGGGCGGCGTGTATATCCCACCCAGATACCTCAGCTGGGTGAGATAACTGAAATCCAGAAAGCTGCAGTGGTTTCAGCAAAGTGTAGTTTGCTGAGACAGTTTTGTCTAGATGTTGTTCTGGGCTGGATTTCATGTGAGCTGGGGGATAGGTTTGGTAGTGGGATCTGCCAATCCACACCCTTCCACTACATGTATTGTCTTTTGCTGGAGGTGATCCCAGGTGAGGCCTGCTGCTGTGATCAAGGAGAGATAAAACAACCCTCTGTGTATGACTTCGGGGGAGAAAGCCTGAGGAAGCCTGAGAGGCTCTGTGTGGTCTCAGCCAGGAGGGCTGAGGGGCCGCAAAGCTTTGTAAAGTCTGAAGTTTGGGGGGCCCAGCAATGCCTACGGAAAGAGGGTCACACAGTCAGAGTCGGTAGGACTTCTGGACCATATCCTCCCAAGGGTGCTGGTGTAGTCACAACCTAGAGGCTGCTGGACCGCATATAGCTGAGGAAGCCGGATCTAATGCAGTGTGTGAACGGCGCTCTATAGGTAAGGTAGAGACAACACGTGTATTAGGTAGAGCCCAGGCGGGCAGGTGTTTATTTTCAATGTTTATGTGTGTAATGGTGCTGAAGTGCCAAAATAAAGCACCTTTAGGACCTGAACCCCGTTGTCAGAGGAGAAGTCTGTGATTGCGACCCCCTGAGAGAGCTATCCCTTACACAATATACAATTATGTGCATAAAAAATGGTATATACTGTATACCGATCATTCATAACATTAAAACCACTGACAGGTGAAGTGAATAACACTGATTACCTCATAACAATGGCGCCCATCAATGGGTGGGATAGATTGGGAAGCAAGTGACTAGTCAGTTCTTGAAGCAGATGTGTTGTAGGCAGGAAAAATGAGAAAGTGTAAGGATCTGAGCCAAATTGTGATGTGAGTCAAGCAACTCTAAATTAGTTGGTCTTGTGGGATGTTATCAGTATGCAGTGGTTAGTACCTAGTAAAGGTTAACTAAGGAAGGACCATCAGTCCACAGGTGACAGGTCATAAGCATACAAAAATCCATGGATCAAAGAATAAAGGTGGTCTGGTGTGATGAATCACGTTTTCTTTTACATCATTTGGATGACCATGTGGGTGAACCACTTACCTGGGAGAAGACATGACACCAGAATGCATTGTGTGATGAAGGCAATCTGACAAAGATAGTGTGATGCCCTGGCAGAATGTTTTGCTGGGAAACTTTGAGTTCTGACATTGATGTGGATGTTACTTTGTTATGTACCACTTGTGAGGGATGAGAATCCATTTCGTATAAACATGTCCTCCATCTTGTGCATATGTGGAAAAATGAATGAGCCAGCTGTGAAGACATGGCAGTTTCTGTGTATAGATAGCTACAAGGCCAAGGTAAGCAGCTCCCTTGTTTTCTTATCAGAGTTTGACATACTCAAGAGAGATTTACAGTGAGGAACAGAAGTATTTGAACACCCTGCGATTTTGCAAGTTCTCCCACTTAGAAATCATGGAGGGGTCTGAAATTCACATTGTAGGTGCATTCCCACTCTGAGAGACAGAATAAAAAAAATAAAAATAAAATAAGTAAATCACATTGTATGATTTTTAAAGAATGTATTTGTCTTGCACTGCTGAACATATGTATTTGAACACCTGAGAATATCAGTGTTAATATTTGGTACAGAAGCCTTTTTTTGCAATTACAGAGGTCAAACGTTTCCTGTAGTTCTTGACCAGATTTGCACACACTGCACCAGGGATTTTGGCCCACTCCTCCACACAGATCTCCTCTAGATCTGTAAGGTTTCAGGGCTGTCGCTGAGCAACACAGAGTTTCAGCTCCCTCCAAAGCTGTTCTATTGGATTTAGGTCTGGAGACTGGCTAGGCCACTCCAGAACCTTGATATGCTTCTTACGGAGCCACTTCTTGGTTATCCTGGCGGTGTGTTTCGGGTCGTTGTCATGTTGGAAGACCCAGCCACGACCCATCTTCAATGCTCTGACTGAGAGAAGGAGGTTGTTGCTCAAAATCTCACAATAAATGGCCCCATGCATCCTCTCCTTAATACAGTGCAGTCGTCCTGTCCCTTTTGCAGAAAAGCACCCCAAAAGCATGATGTTACCACCCCCATGCTTAACAGTAGGGATGGTGTTCTTGGGATGCAACTCATCCTTCTTTTTCCTCCAAACACAACGAGTGAAGTTTAGACCAAAAAGTTCTACTTTTGCCTCATCTGACCACATGACTTTCTCCCAGGCCTCCTCTGGATCATCCAGATGGTCATTGGCAAACTTCAGACGGGCCTGGAAATGTGATGACTTGAGCAGGGGAATCTTCCATGCAATGCATGATTTGAAACCATGACGGCGTAGTGTTCTACCGACAGTGACCTTTGAAACTGTGGTCCCAGCTCTTTTTATGTCATTGACCAGCTCCTCCCTTGTAGTTCTAGGCTGATTCCTCACCTTTCTTATCATCAGTGATACCCCATGAGGTGAGATCTTGCATGGAGCCCCGGTCTATGAGAGACTGACAGTCATCTTTAGCCTCTTCTATTTTCTTGTAAATTCTTTTATTTTGAAAAGCTTCTTCTATTTTCACCAAGCTGCTTGGCAATTGCCCCGTAGCCCTTTTCAGCCTTCATGATTTCTAAGTGGGAGAACTTGCAAAATGGCAGGGTGTTCAAATACTTCTGTTCCTCACTGTATTGATAGCTACAAGGCCAAGGTAAGCAGCTCCCTCGTTTTCTTATCAGAGTTTGACATACAAGAGAGAGTTATGTTCCTTCTGAGTTCAGGATGTACTGCTGAAGAATGTCAACTTTGATATAAGATGCTCCAGAAACATTTTAATTATTAGAATTCTGATAGTATGGTGTGGAAGTATTGCCTTTTATGAACAACCAATCAAATCATTATCATTTCGCTTTCCACCCCTTTGGTGGTGTGCCAGATTTGTCTGTGATTATCTGTAGTGTAAGAGTAAATCTAGTGCACCCCTTTAAGGCAGTGGTAATTCTTTCAGTAGGAAATTGCGTCCTGAGACACTGCAAAAAGTGTTCAGGAACGGTTTGATGAACATGAAAAAGTTCAAAGTGTTGACTTGTCCTCCAAATTCTCTACATCACAATTCAACTGTGGGATGTACTGAAAAAAAAAAAAAAGTGGGTCACAGCTAATGTCTTTATGCCAGGGACCATAGGACACCTTCATTGGTGTTGAGGAGTCCAAGCCTCCATAGGTCAAAACTATTTTGTTGGCACAAGGAGAATCTAGACAATATTAATGTGAGACAGTAACAGGAAAAGTGATTGGGGATGGTTATATTTCCCCAAGATTCCTATCATATGTGTACTAGGCTTCAGGAAGTATATATCTCTTGCAGGGAAAGCTGGATGAGATGTGATACAGGAAAGCTGAGTATCCCTAGCAAAAAGTCATTTGCTAATGACTATTTTCAGGCCTGGATTTTATTATGGAATTTTGGTTAGGTTGCTAGTGGGGCCTATCATTCCCTTCGTAAGCAGTTGGAAAAAAAATTGGTAATGCAGTCCAGCTCATCACTGGGCCACTTAGGTGCAAGGTGTGCACTAGAGAGAGAGGGAGAGCCAACTGAGGAGACAGAACCTGTCTGAAGTGACTGTTACTCTGGTTGCTAGCCTCAAAGTGGACATGTGCTCTTGTTGTGAGGTGAAACACTTTAATATAATTTTCTTTGAGTGGTTGGTAGTAAGACACTTGTATATTTATTTTTAGTTAGCGCTCAGCCAAGCAGTGGTTGATGTGTGTTTTAATGAAAAGGCTACACGTTTATTTTGTGTACCAAAAAAAAAGACAGGCAAAAACCTGTATGAAATTTTGAAATGGACTTCTGTATCACGGTCTCTGACTGCATTTGATCCCATTATGCCTACTTACTACTGCGCTAAATCCCACTATGTATATATATATCAGAGCTGAATGTGTTCTCTTTGTGCGTCATTATAACACATAGACACTGTACAAACACTGACTGTAATCCTATAGATACAATAACCTAAAGCTATTAAAATTAGTTATGCCTAATGACACCAGTTCTGCTTCACCTGAATATCACAATATCTTACTAAATGTTGCTAAAATGATGAATATCCTGGTTAATGCCAGTGCATTGCCTAGATGGACGTGCCAGCATTTCTGCCATTTATTAGGACAGTTGCATTTAGGAGTTGATGTTATCTTAGGCCTCTTTCACACTTGCGTTGTCCGGATCCGGCGTGTACTCCATTTGCCGGAATTACACGCTGGATCCGGAAAAACGCGAGTGAACTGAAAGCATTTGAAGACAAATCCGTCTTCAAAATGCTTTCAGTGTTACTATGGCAGCCAGGACGCTATTAAAGTCCTGGTTGCCATAGTAGGAGCGGGGATCGGGGGAGCAGTATACTTACAGTCTTCGCGGCTCCCAGGGCGCTCCAGAATGACGTCAGAGCGCCCCATGCGCATGGATGACGTGCCATGCGATCACGTGATCCATGCGCTTGGGGCGCCCTGACGTCACTCTGAAGCGCCCTGGGAGCCGCACGGACGGTAAGTATGCTGCTCCCCTGCTCCCCGCTACACTTTACCATGGCTGCCAGGACTTTAGCGTCCTGGCAGTCATGGTAACCATTCAGAAAAAGCTAAACGTCGGATCCGGCAATGCGCCGAAACGAAGTTTAGCTTAAGGCCGGATCCGGATCGATGCCTTTCAATGGGCATTAATTCCGGATCCGGCCTTGCGGCAAGTCTTCAGGATTTTTGGCCGGAGCAAAAAGCGCAGCATGCTGCGGTATTTTCTCCGGCCAGAAAACGTTCCGGTCCTGAATTGAAGACATCCTGAACGGATTTCTCTCCATTCAGAATGCATTAGGATAAAACTGATCAGGATTCTTCCGGCATAGAGCCCCGACGACGGAACTCTATGCCGGAAGAAAAGAACGCAGGTGTGAAAGAGCCCTTACAAAGAAATTTCTGACATGTGGTTTGCATTTGTTTATTTGACATTTTATGGCATACTTTTATAAACTGCTGTTGCTTTTGTCATGTCTTCATAAAGATACTGCCTATAGGCGACCTGAGAAATAAATGATCTCTGCAGAAGCCCGGTATCGCCAACTTTCTATAGTTTGAGGTTATAAATAAGATCAGGTAGTCTGACTTTCTATTTGCTCTGTGTCATATTTTTAAAACAGAAGGGAATGGCTCAGTTTACATTATTTACCGTACCTTGTTACCATAGGTTCCCAGATTTGTGTCTTTGATAAAGCGATATTTTATATACAGTAAGCGCACCCATTTGTTAAAACATTTGTGTGCACGGGCGTCTTATGGGGTAAATACTAATGAGTGCTTCCATTATGAAAGCGCTCATTAGTACAGTAGGACCGGGAAGCGGTGAATGCAGTGCTCCCCTGGATCTGTACTCACTTCCTGGTCCTTGGCTGCTCACTATGCTGTGACTGCGCACATGAGGATGTCGGGTACAGCAGGCTTAACTAGAAGAATGTATATGTGAGGAGCAGCGGCTAAGTTAATTGTTAATTGTTTTTGTCTGCTCTGTGGTCTGCTTGGAGGTCATTCACATTGGCTGTAATCTAAAGTCTGCTTGGGGGGGTCATTCACATTGGAGGTCTGATCTGAGGTCTGCTTGGGGGTCATATTCACATTGGGGGTCTGATCTAAGGTCTGCTTGGGGGTCATTTACATTGGGGTCTGAATGAGGGGTTCTTATTCACATTGGGGTTGTGATCTGAGGTCTGATTGAGGTCTTATGAACATTGGGGGTCTGAGCTGAGGTCTGATTAACATTGAGGGTCTGATTGTGGCTCTGAGGTGAGGTCTAATTAACATTGAGGGATTGATATGAGGTCTGATTTGGGGTCTTATTAACATTGGGGGTCTGTGCAAAGATCTGATTAACATTGAGGGTCTGATTGGGGCTCTAAGCTGAGGTCTAATTAACATTGGGGTATGATTGTGGCTCTGAGGTGAGCTCTGATTAACATTGGGGGATTGATCTGAGGTCTGATTTGGGGTCTTATTAACATTGGGGGGCTGTTCTAAGGTCTGATTAACATTGGGGGTCTGATTGGGGGTTTAATTAACATTGGGGGTCTGTTCTAAGGTCTGATTAACATTGGGGGTCTGATTGGGGCTCTAAGCTGAGGTCTAATTAGCATTGAGTGTCTGATTGGGGCTCTGAGCTGAGATCTGATGAAAAATATTTTTTTTTCTTATTTTCCTCCTCTTAAACCTAGTTGTGTCTTATGGGCAGGTGCATCTTATAGGGTGAAATATGGTATTCTCTTGTATAAGGCCACAGAAAAACAGATCCGGAAAAATGGACAGCTTCCATGTGCATGCTGTTTTTTCTCACTCCCATCAATAAGGACTATTCTCATCCACAAAACTAGAAAAGAATAGAACCTGCAGTGAAAATCTTGTATTCAGCACAAAAAACTGTGAAGAAAAAAAATGGATAGTCCTGTTGACTTGACTTTGGGTCAATGTGCTACACATTTTAAAAACCAAAACACTGAAGAAAAACATGGTACATGAGGCCTAAGTTTTGTCTTGTCTTCCTTTGTTCTTCTTTCTACTGCTGCGTTACTGTTTTAGCTCACATACACTGTCATTTATAATTGTCTTTTTTCCTTTTTCTCTGCCTAGATATTAGATATGCTGATGTTATGTTGCAAGGCTCTCCCTATGTAGGCCATTTACAATTAGGGTTATTTGAGATATCAGTGACATATGCCAGATGTCAGAACATATGTTTACTTGGTTTTATGTGCTGTTCATGTCATGATTACATCAACTTCTTATCTGAAATGTTTTCATTTTAAAGCTGTGCAAGATTTAGAAAACCATTTTACTACCTTTTCAGAGAATTCTAACAATACGGGGAGTCTCAAGTTTAGGACCACAAGGATTGCCACAATGCAAAAACAATAAAGCCTATGACCACATTTAGGAGCCAAGGAATTATAGTAAAAGTGATATCACAATGCATTAATTATACACAAAATGATGTCACAAAATGAAATAATTATGTCACAGTACATGAAAAGTAAACTGAACACAGGGTTACAAAGGGTTACTGCATACAGTGATGTCACATTACTGTAATAATACACACAGTGATGTCACAGACCAGTGATAATATAACAGAACAGGAACAATAAATATAGTGATGTCACAGCTCACACACAAAGAACCACAGTGATATCAGAGCACAGGAATAACACAGATATAATGAATACTCTGAGGTTACAGTACAGACATTAAGCATGGGTATTTTCATGATTCCAGAGTGTCCTCTTGTCTTGATGCCCAGTTGCAACTGTAATATCCCTTGCCCCTCACACCATTTATTTCACTTGTTTTCATTAGACTTATCTAACAAAATGTAAAAGGTATTTTTGTTGGATAAGATTTTTTATACAAATAGGTTGTTAAAATTAAGAAACAATATACTACTGGGGAAAAAAAAATAAGTGCTCATATAATTAGGTAAAATAAAACATATTTAAATGTCGCATAATAAAAAAAAAATCATAAGGAGTATAAAAAATCTCACCTGTGAGGTAAGTGTTGTGTGAGGAATTAATAAAATAATGAGAGAGGGGTTGAGACATATCTTCATTTAAATCCAGTTTCTCAGGTGGAACAACTCCATTTTCTTCTCCATTGAGATATCGTATGAATCCTTCAACTGAAAGCTGACCTGGAAGAAAAAACATATTATTATCCAGTATCCAGGCATTCCAAATAGTTTTGTATTTTTCTATCACATCTGAAGAGAAACTGAAGGCAACTTTACAAATGGACCATTTTATGTCTACAGCTCTTATGTACAAACGCATCTCCATGGTAACAGACTGCAAACAACTTCTTGTAGTCTGATCTAGCAGTCATAGCCCCTTCCATCTGTTGGATAGAAAGAAGTAAAGGACAGAGTAAGGGAGTAAGACTGCTGGATCTGCATGACTGCACAGGGCTTGGTTTAAACTGTCACCTTCGAGACCGATAGATCTGTACATGAGCTGTAGACACAAACAGATGGGGCATTTTAATATAGAATATTTGCAAAGTAGAGTTTTGACTTTAGATACATGGGAAAAAAGGCTTACAAAAATGGACAGAGGGTTCCGCAGCTGACCAGATCATTATCAAGATAGCTTTAATTATTTCCAACTAAAATCTTCAGTAAAAGCTTTTCTTTTTAAGTTACCGGACCTTCTGCTTCCGCCCTCTATTTGTGGTCACGACCATTACCTGCCAGTCTAATGGTTCCATCAGCTTGTTTGAAGGAAAGGCCTATCTAGTTAAGTAGCAATAAGGAAGGGAGGATAATGGTAATGGCATAACAAGGCGCATTTTAAGCTCCATTCTCTGGAAACGCCAGATGAAAAGCCCTGAGCTGTAATGGCAGCTATATTATTAATTATTCATGTGGCAAGTGGCAAAAAAGTAGGCATAGTTAATTAAGAGGAGATGAGGACAGAAATTTCCGATAGATTTATCATCATATGATTTAGTAAAGTCAGAAAAAGTCACACATTGCAGTGAAAATCTATATCTGTTCATAGCAGATGTAGATGTTATTTTCTGTTTTTAGAATAGTCCAAGATGTGCTCGTCTCGCGATGTGCACAACTTAATACACTTGGTACACTTCATTCCAATGAACTTCAGTTTAAGACTGGTGTATGAAACACCAGTCGTCATAAATCATCCCCTATGAGTGTATTTAATAGAACCCCTGTTATTAGTGAGGCCACCATTGTTGTTTTTTCCTTTCTTTTATCATCCATGAATTTGACCTTCAAAGAATGATTTCTATAAAGATCTTTGATGTTGTGAGAGCTTAGAGCACATCAAAGTGTAACTAAACAGCTTCTTCTATCCGAAATTTCAAGCTAATAATGTTATTACAGTAGATCACAAAGACGTTAACCTATCTCTTTTCCATCATTTTTAGAGAAATGATTCACTTTCTTAGATTTATCTCTTAAATATCTCTTGAAACATGACATTTTGCGATAACTAGAATGTAAAAGATCTTATCTTCAACCGTGTAGTGTAGCACCAATGCAGAAAACATTTTGTAGAATTACTGCATTATCAGGGGAATTTATCAAACCTTCACTCCAGAATCCTGGCAGAATTCAACACCATGCACTCCAGTTTTGGAAAGTGGGTGGTAAAGTGAATATGGTTAACTATGTTAATGCGTTTCACTCTAGATTTGATCACTGAGACATTTAAAAAAGTCACTAAAAAAGTTGCAGACTCACACTCGCTCCAGTACAAAGGTGGAGTAGGAAAACTAGTGTAACATTTCTAGAGAAAAATGTTTAAAGATGCGCCAAATTCAACAAACACTTTGGTCCAATGCAGACTCAAGAAAAACTGACTTGTCAACTGTATTTAACATTCTCATGTTAATGGTTATTACATTTTTTATTTCAGTTTTTATTTAAAGGGGATTTGTCACCAGGAAATTCACTGTTAAACCAAGCACATCATCTTGTAGGACTAGTCGGCTGAATATAATGATAGCTTTCACTTAAGGATCTATTGCCTCATTCTGGAGAAAATGTACTTGTAAAACATATGCAGAGCCACTCTGTGCACCCTTGCTCCCCCTACTTCCTTTGTCATCCCCTCCCTGCCCTTCTTGATTGACAGGACCAGGTTCTTTAATGATCATCCTCCCCAACCCAGTCAATCAAGAATGCCATGGAGATGCATCTAGTAGGGGGAGTCTTACAGACAAGGCTCCTTGAGAAAAGTATACAAATTAGCTCTCCTCCAGAGGGAAGAAAATTGTCTCTCCAGTGATATGGAGCTAAAACTCTGAAACAGTGCTGTCTACAGATGGGTGTCTTTGGTTCGGCTGATGTTTTTACGGCTATTTAATGGGTGGAATACTGACTTACAGGATAGCTACCTAATAGGTGGCACTAGAGTTTACTTTCTTCAGAAGGAGAGCTCATTTGCATATGTTTTATTTCAAAATCACCAAAATTGGTAATCCAAAATATAGCTGACAATATTTTATTCAGACAGCATCTAAAACTTATATTTCTTCTAAATTCAGCAGTACTGTACACAATCAATTCTCAAAAACAACCATTACCATGTGTCCCAAGTGTCCTACATTTCAATGATTGTCCTGCTTTCCAGAGGGGCCAAAACCATCCTTCCAATGAGTCTTAAAATAAGGTGGCAGGAACTAACATTTCTCTATAGTAAACCTGCTATTTCATCTAGTCAGTCACACTCTGAGAGTACGGTATGACTATGTGGGCAGAATAATCTACTCCGTACACTGAATGGCTTATGTGGGCCCCGGATGTGGGCACAGTAAGGCACTTTTGGGACTCTGTATGGCTATATTTTGGGCAATGTACAGTATGGCGGTAATTAGGTACTGCATGTACTATCTATGCACTGTGTGGAGGCTATCCTGAATAGTTTTATAGATGGTTACCATGGAAAAGAAGAAATTCGTTTAAAAAAGAAAGGATAAAGACAGTTGCTTCACAGTATAAAAGAGAGAGAAAACCTATATTAAAAATGCCCAAAACAGTAAAAATGCACCCATGCAACTAAAACAATGTACAAATCACACTCTTTATAGTGTGTTTCTTAAGTCCCTACTGAAAGCAAACATTTGGGCACAGTGGAACAGATTTACTATTGTGTCTGTCAGATGCTCTATTTTGCGCCAAAAATGCATGCTAATTCTGGGGACAAATTCTCCAAGTAATTCTTTCTCAAAGTAAAATTTAGTTTAATGTTAGACAAAACTGTCTGGGTCAATATGTGTGCATGGGGCCACTTTTTTTTTTCATGAAAAGACAATGTCATAATTAAAAACCGCTCTAGAATATCAACAAAGGTAGTTAATACATATATAGAATATGCTGTTACCTAAGTACCTAATACCAATGCAATTATAATAATAATTGCTCAAGATGACCTATAAGGAGTTTACAGTGGTCCAAGTATTAGTGTCAGAATGAATGGTGGTGGCCCAGGGCAATAGTCCCTTTTGCACATGCTAAAATCCAATATGCATAAAAATAGAGCTTGACTCATGTGATACATTGACTCTTACTTCATTAACATTTTAGAATCTCTAACATTTCAGCATACACTAATGAACCGGTATATTTTTCTCACATTTTATTAGGATAAATTACACAAATATCTGGGAAATTATCCCAAAATCGTTTCTCATCTGGAGACATGGTGATATTTAAAAATATACGTTTTTGCTGCCAAAACCTGCAGGAAAAGAAAAGCATATTTTTTATTCTGCTGAGTTTCTTGCACTTTTTTTTTGTTGGCTTGCATTATGTTCGAATTTAGACATTTATTCTAGTTTTATATTTTCTTAAATAAGGATTTTAAGATTTATGACCAGAATTAATAATCCTTTTAATAAATTATAAAATGTAAACGTGTGCACACATTAGCATACATATACATATAGATAAAATCAGTATGGTAACTAGTGAAAGAAAATGGAAAAGGATATTAGGAAAGAAATACTGAGGTGTAATATAAATGCCAATCAGTCTTTATTTTGTCCTTGGGTTACAGTGTATGTCTACTCAATGAACAATTTTACCGTTTGCATTCTCAGGCACCGACACATGAACCTTTGTCTCTCTGCTTCACAAATCCCACTTTTATCATCATAATTGAAGATTCGTAAATCTCCTTCTTTCTCCTTCTCGACACCAGCACCTACAACACTGCCCTCATTTAGGGCCAACCAAATTTTTCAAACTAACCTCCTTTAGTTACTAGAAACCTTCCTCCTTAGGCTACTTTCACACTAGCGTTCGTCGGTCCGCTCATGAGCTCCGTTTGAAGGAGCTCACGAGCGGACCCGAACGCCTCCGTCCAGCCCTGATGCAGTCTGAATGGAGCGGATCTGCTCAGACTGCATCAGTCTGGCGGCGTTCAGCCTCCGCTCCGCTCGCCTCCGCATGGCCAGGCGGACAGCTGTACGCTGCTTGCAGCGTTCAGCTGTCCGCCTGGCCGTGTGGAGGCGAGCGGATCCGTTCAGACTTACAATGTAAGTCAATGGGAACGGATCCGCTTGAAGATGACACCATATGGCTCAATCTTCAAGCGGATCCGTCCCCCATTGACTTTACATTGAAAGTCTGAACGGATCCGCTCAGGCATCTTGCGCACTTAGAAATTTTTCTAAGTTATTAATGCAGACGGATCCGTACTGAACGGAGCCTCCGTCTGCATTAATATGATCGGATCCGTTCAGAACGGATCCGATCAAGCGCTAGTGTGAAAGAAGCCTTACCCTCTTTGCTAAAAACCAGAGGAAAACTCAGACTAAGCTTTTCAAGCAATTGTTGATTGATGCTCACTTTTGATTCTGCAATACTGGTTATCTACCAAACTACAGACCACTGGACACGGAAAGTGGACCAACTACAGTAGACACATTTGAAGAAATCTCTCACTGGGAACCTCACACTGGACATTGATGCATGTAGCCTTGGTGCAGTTGTTTTTCATAGTGTGTCCCACTCCAAATGAACCTTCTTCACACTTTTACTTTCTACATTCTTGAATCTGGTTATGATGAAATTGCTAAATACAAGACTACAATTTTACAGTTTGATTTAAGTGCTTCTCACTCACATCACAATGGTATTAAAATCTTTTCTTAAATACTTAGTTACTTACTACCAATATGCCTTTTTTACTGTGGTTACTAAGGGGCCTCAGGCTAGGCTACTGCTTTATTCGGATGGCCTAATCTAAGTGTTGCATGGGTCTCCAGTGTTGGGAAGAGCAGGAGATCTGCTGGATTATAACAGCCACGTTCCTGCTCTAATGGCCTAGACTAGCAGTGGTCAATAGTAACTGCAGCTTCTAAATTGTTTCAAAGGAATGGGGCTCCCTCTGTCACCCACTGGCAACTATGTGACTGCAATCATGGGATGCAGATACCTTTAAAAGGCAGCCTGGAGTCTAATGAAGGCCCGCAGAGCTGCCCCCCGAGCATGCCTAATAGGCGGTGACACAGGCACAGGCTAAAGCCTCATTCACACGTCCGTGCTCAAATCCGTGAGCAGGTAGTCAGTGATGCATCCGTGAAGCTGTCCGTGAAGGAGCCGTGTTGGGTCCATGTGTCCGTTTTTTGCTGTCCGTGTTGCATCCGTGTTTCACTGACACTGAACAGCTGAAAAATAATTTTTAATGAATCTCTTTTTAATGATCCTTGAAACATGGATGCAACACGGATGGCTTTCATGGACCCATAGAATTTAATGGGCGTAATGGATCCGTGAACATGGACAAAATAGAGCATGCATCCGTGCTAAAAAAACTGACCCATGGACCGTGCTAAAACACTGATGTGTCAATACACAAATTAAAATGAATAGGGACGTGTGCAACACAGACGTGTGAATGATGCTTAATACATTGACTGTCAGTTTTCCACTGACAGCATGAAACACTGCATTACATAGGTAGTACAGTGCATTATGTGAGCGATTCAAATCTCATGTCAAAGTCCCCTTGTGGGACTAAAAGATACTGTAAATAATAATTCAATAAAATGTTATTAAAAATTCCCCAAGTTAAAATAAAAAACACCTTTTCCGTGAAAATTTTTTGTTTTTAATAGAAAATAAATAAATAAACCCCCCTTCACATAATTAGTCATCTCTAATGACCCTAACTGTGCAATTATCATGTTAATTACTGTATCCTACCTGGTAAAAAAAAAAAAAAAAGCAATACCAGAATTGCTGTTTTTTGTTTATCCCCCATTCAAAAACTGAAAAGAAAAATTGGTAATATTATCTTAAGCACAACATAATGGTGAATGAAAACTACACATTTTTCCACAGAAATCCAGTGCTCACACTTCTCTGCCAAAATAAAATTCAAAAAAAGTATGGGATGCGGCAATGCAAAAGCCTGAAAAAAACTATACAAAGTTGGGTTTCTTTGGTGCGGGAGGGTGATTTTCCATTATGGGCACTGGTCCTTTGACAGGACTGCAAGGCATAATTTATAATGCTGTGTATCTCTCGGATCTATTGCATTGTACTGATTGCATTATATATCATTTTACTGCCATGTGGTCCTGTCAAAGGACCAGTGTCCATAATGGAAAATCACCCTCCCGTATGGAGTGTTCCCAGCAGTGGACACGCACGTCTGAAATAAGCCTTAGGATACTTTCACATATCTGTTTTGTATTCCGGATTGGAAATCCAGCAGAGGATCTCAAGACCTGGGCAAATGCTTCTCTTTTGCCCCATTCATTGTCAATTGGGACAAAACAGAACACACCAGATCAGGATGCATCAGGATGCTTTCTGTTCCAGATTGTTCCGTTTTTTGACCAGACACAAAACCGCTGCAAGCTGCGGTTTTGTGTCCAGTCTGTGAAACTGAACAAACCGGATCTGGCACTAAAAACAATGCAAGTCAATGGTGCCGGATCCGTTTTTTTTTTTTTTCAGATCAGGAACCCATTGACTTACAATGTTTTTAGTGCTGGATCTGTTTTGATTCAATACAACCGCATCTAAATGGAATGGATGCATCTGGTTGTATTAAATCTAACTGAAGCATTTTGCTCTAGTTTTGAGATCCTCTGCTGGATTTCAAAATCGGAATGCAAAACACATATGTGAAAGTAGCCTCTTCAAACAACTGATTGGTGCGGGGTGTCGCCAATTTAATATTGATGACCTATGGTGAGGATAGGTCATCAATATACTAGTGCTGCATGAGCCCTTTAAAAAGGGCACTGTAATATGTACTTATTACAGGCAGAAGTAATAGAGTATCTGCAGCATTAACAGCCTTTGCATCACAAGTGATGTATCAAAATTAGGAATGTGAAAAGGCAAACAGCATCGAGAAGAAGATCAATCACCAAAAAATGGCTGTTTATGGGACTGTCCCTGATGTCCCAGACATGGCATGGACTTTAGTCGCTGACATTTACTACCAGAGGCAGCTGATGACAGATAGCACTATGAAATCTCACTTGTAATTATTTCAATGATGGGGGTGCAGAGTTGGCAATTATTTATTTCACTAGTCACTAATTTAAGCTGGCAACGGGTTCCTCCGATTCTGCAAATCTGGCCACTACGGGGAATAACAACAGGTTGAGATCATTTGCTTCTCAAACCTCCAGCTCTCTAACTAATCCCGAGTAGTTTCATAAAACCTGCAGATGGAGGTTAAGCACATTGCAACTCATTGCGACAAACAGTAACAGCATAACAAGGAGACGTTACATTACACGGGTGAGATTTACGTGACAATACCCAAAATGTCCGACTAAACGGAGCAGAGGCAATTGGCTAAACAGAGTGTGACATATCCTTATCCCTAGATGTGAACACAGTCAGAAGCCTTCTTGTTAGGATATCAACATAATGATGATGCATTTCCTGCTGGCCGCACCATTACGAAGGCAGGCGGTGTTTACCAAGATTTATGACAAAAGGAATAACCTGTGACAAAAGCCACATTCTACAAGATGGAAGAAATTCTCCTCATTGATGTAACATCTGCTACATGTACTAAGTGTTTCTCTGTCGGAGAGACCGTCCCTACGTTTGACCCAAATACCCTTGACACTCTCTGCTACTTGCACAAATATCCCTATTTTATAAATAAGTTAACAGATCAGCATTAACATGTGCACTGAGTTCCTCTAGGAAGTATGTATGTATTATACCCAATATGCAGTTCATTTTAAGATTTGATGCAGGATAGGTTATCAATATCAGATCGGTGGGGGTCCAACTCGGGGGGGGGGGGATTCAAATTTTTAACAACAGGTTCCCTACTCAACAGAGGACACGCGGTGTCACGGCACATGTTTACATATACACAGGCTCGGACTGGCCCACCGGGGAGGCGGGGGATTCCTTGGTAGGCCCCCAGTCTCCTGCGCCTGGAGATAAAACGGAGGAGTAATTATTTCTCTTGCTTCTCAGGAGAGATAATTATTGCAGCCACTAGATAGCAGTATCACACAGTGATGCAGCCTCCTACTTGTGTATATTGTACAGGAGGCCCCACAGTATCTTTTAGACTTATGGGGCTGCTGGCAGTGAAGGAGGAGAGAAGGTGTCTGCCTCCTCCTGCCCTCCCTGCTGTCAGGAAACTGTAGTTGCTGAAGAGAAGGACTTCTCTGCCGTGCTGGGCTGATTTCTCAGGTGTGTGACAGTAGTGACTTGTAGGAGACTGTAAGGGGGAAATAGGGGATTTGTTTATAGTAGACTCAGATCTGTGTATGTGTGCTGCTCTCTATAGTACATTGTGGCATTGGGGGAACTCTGCCCTAGGTCGCCCCAATGCCTCTGCTTTAGGGCACCCCCATTAGTGCCACAGTTCCAGATGCCCCCCAATGCCCCCACTCTAAATGCACCCATAATATCGCCTCTTCTCCAGTTGCTCCCCTAATACCTCTTCTCCAGGATCACCACTATTACCCTGCCTCAGGCGACCCTAATGCCTCTGCTTTAGGTGCACCCCCATAAGTGCCCCAGCTCCAGATGCCCCCATTCTAAATGCAACACTAATATTGCCTCTTCTCCAGTATTACCCTGCCTCAGGTGACCCTAATGCCTCTGTTTCAGTTATGACCCTCCGTTTGTGCACTTTGCTCACTCCTCTAGCACCTTTGCTTGGGCTTTGTTAAAGGTTGTGACCTGCAAAGGGGGTTGGAATTATGACTGAAAAAGTCTGCACAGTGATACGTATGGTTTACATGGCAGTAGTGATGATATTCCGTATTTACAGGCATCACTGCTGCCATGTAAAAATATACTGATGGTGGAGGATTTAAAGGTGCCATTGATTATTTTTTTGGAGCCAACAGGTAACAAAATGATGCTTTCCTAGCTTTGGTGCCCCCTCATTTTAGCAATAGATAGCAGTCGTACTAGTCGGGTTCTGCAAGCCAGATACCGATGGCATTTACAAGTGATTTGCCACCAAGCTTTATCAAGAGAAAACCCCTTTAAGTCTACAGCCACAGCTGGATCATAGAGATTCTTGGCTGGAAGATGTGGTCAGATGCACTGGTCAAATTTCAACAGCAACATGGGGTATTTAACTATTTAAGTGTATGGAATAGGAAAGAAAGAGAGTTCCAGGCAAATGTTGGAGCATTTTAGATTCAGGCCAAAGTTATTCAGACCTAAATCGAATTGGACAGTCAATTTATCTAAATCAGTATAAGTACTTGATTATTTGAATAACTGATGGACTTCAGAATGATATCCACTGTTTCAGAACTTAACCCTAGCTAATAACTTATTAGCCTGGGTTAAGTTTGGAAATAAATTCTCACTTTACTCCCAGAATCAGTTTCTAAAGAAATTAGACTATGTACAGTATGCTCATAAATGGCCTGTGACCATGTGTCGGCCTCTCTAGACTTGATTTATTGAACAGTCTTCTCATACAGAGACTGATTGACTTCAGCTATTACAAAGCATGCACTGATTATTCTCTTAGCAGTACTTGATTAAGAGAAGATCAAGCTAAATTTACTTTTATATCCAAATATTCTGAGCAAATACATTGTAAACCAGGCAAGTGAGTTGAAAGTCACACGCTGCCTTAACTAAACACTGCAAGAGGTACAGTTGATAAATTATATCATATTCCTGGATCACTTCCCAGGATCTGGACGCTCTCTTTGGTGGATTTTTTTAACCTTCCGTATATAGTTCAATTATTGCTTGTTTGGTGTTTGTGAAGTGCATTGTTGGCATATTAGGACAATGGCTGATTGTTATGAACAGATGAGCATTGTACTACGTACTTCAAGGAAAGGGATTCAAGTGAACCCTAGAGTAAACTTTCATTTCTTGTAGATTGCTAGTTTCATATGGAGTTGTCCATCAGGATAGTGAATAAAAACATTTTGGATTTCTATCATTTTTCTACTTTTTCACCCCCAGGGGCCATAAATTACAGGATTAATTGTAGCACAATGTCCTACTTCCACAAACTAATGAAGGCTTGAGTACTTCACAACGTTTAAATGATCCATGATCATAGTCTCAGAATAAATCAGACAGAAAGAAATGCCCATAGAAAACATATTTACCTCCATGGTGCCAGTAAGTACAAAAATTATGGAGCCTCAGTACTCAGAACAGTACTCAAGCATAGTTTCATAAAGTGTCCACAGAATACCATTGTCTATCTAGGAATGCCTTATTGTACCTAAATAATATGGCACACAATGCCCTATCAATGGGCTTACACATCAGAATCAGTAGGCATCATATGCCTTGTGTCCAGCCAATAATGTTTTTTGGGCTAGAACATTGATAACCTAACTTACTGTGGTCTGGGCCCTGATGATCATTAGAATGAAGGTGCTTTATTCCAAGGTTTCAACCACATCCATCAAAATGTGATGGCCTAAAGATAGGCCATCAATGTTTAGTCCGCAGAAAACCCCTTCAAGAAAGTAACACCAAAAGTCATGCTTTATATTATAGCAACTCCACCTGGACTGGATTTCACCAACTCCACCTGGACTGGATTTTCCTAACTGTGCCTTTTGGTACTCAGATAGCTCCAGAACTTAGGATGAGATACACAATAACTGGACAGTCACCAGAACAACCTACAGCATAATAAGCATATATCAACACTAGCAAAAAAAAATAAGTACAAAAATAAACTCACCGATAGATGACAGGAACTAAATGATGAGAATGGATGGATGAAGCAGATGATCCAGGCAGCAATGAAGTGGATAGCAGATGTATGGCAAACAGGAACATAGTGGATGATACACAGTGAAATGAAATAAAGCAACACTGAACTGACCCTTTCTGAATTTAACCCAGCAAATAAGCCAGAACAAAAACCAGCATATCAAAAATTTATATCCCAAAACACAGCAAAGAAATACCACGGAACTACAGATTTCATAATAAACAAGAAGCATACTAGACTTGAACAAGATACAAACAAAACACCTGAAATGAAATTCACAGAGCAAACACTATTCCCAGCAACTAGAATAGCGTAAAGCTTAGATATACAAAGTCTCAGCAATCAGCAACTCCACCCCAATTAACAAGGCCAAGCTAGGTGATGATAATCCAAACCCAGATTAAGATGCAAGGCAGTTGCACAGAAACTGCCCAAAAATAGTAACTAGGTAAACATGAAGCAACAGGGAAATCCTTGTTGTTTTACCAAAATTTTATTTCACTACCTGTATCGTTATCGTTAGAGATTAGCGAATTGAAGCTGACGAAGTGGAATTCGATCCAAATTTCAGGAATTATTCGATTCACACCACATCCGAATTTCCTCACGTTTCGTGGTAACAAATCATATTTTTGGGTGCTGCACATGTTAGGACATGGAGCAAGGAACTCTGATAACGAGGGATCACCCACAATGCCATGCATGCAGCCAATCAGCAGCCAACTAGTGAAGGTTTAAACAGAATTAGCTGTATAATCTGTATGAAGGACAAGAGGTTGGGTGACATCATATTGAAGGGTGACTATGTATACATTTACCTCCTGTCTTTATAAGGAAAAGTTTCTGCCTGTCTCAATAAGGAACTGCTATTATTGTAATGAGAGCTGCAGCTATTCTTGTATGTATGCTTGAAAGTATATAAGGCCCTGTACGACAAACAATAAATAGAACTGTTACTGACATCATACTGCATTTGTCACTGACACGTTCTCCGGGCCTGTCTTCGGGGACAAAGGAAGGAATCAAAGTGCATGGAGAAGGATAATACTCTTTCAACTAGCCCTGTTATGTCACAGTCCTATAAACAGCCTCAGCCATTTTGGATTCAGCAATTTTCCAGTGTACTTACTGCAGGGAGAGACATCAGAAGGCACTAGGGACAGTGCTAGGAAAGACTTGAATATATTTTGCTCAATAGAAGTTTAGGGAAAGGATAGGGATGAATAATTCCACAGTATTGAAGCAGAACAGGGTTCAATTGGGGTGTTTACAGCCTGGGTAATAGGAACAATCCTATTACACCTTGCTGCACTGACTGCGGATCCAAATTCCTATTATACTGCTGCTTATTTCAGGTTTGCAATACCTGTAATTCAAGCAAACCGTTCTTGTTATTGAGAACTTATTAGCCCTTATGCCGTGCAGTTATATATATATATGTTCTAAAGCCTTTTTTCGGTGTGTATTAGTGGGGAATAAGAAAGAGGGCTTATTAGCCATTGTGTGGTGAAGTGGGAAAGTTACAGCCTTTTATGGCGTGTATTAGTGGCAACAAAATTTTTTTTTTTTTGCCGTTCACGGACGCAATTATATGTTCTAAAGCCTTTTTTTGGCGTGTATTAGTGGGGAAAAAGGGCTTATTAGCCGTTGTGTGGTGAAGTGAGAAAATTAAAGCCTTTTTGGCGTGTATTAGAGGCAAAAAATATATTATTTGCCGTTCAGCCGTGAAGTTCCATTGTACTACAGCTATTTACGGGGTGCATTAATAGGATAGATAGGTACGTCCTATTAGCCATTCTGTGGTGAATTGTGATTGTTATATTTATTTTTTGGGGGTGTATTAATAGGAAAAAGAATATGTCTTATTAGCCGGTCTGCAGTGAACCGACATTGTTATACGGCTATTGTTGGGGAGTATTAATGGGAAAAATAAGTACGTGTTATTAGCCGTTCTGCAGTGAATTTACATTGTCATACAGACATCATTGCGCTGTATTAATAGCAAAAATGAGTACGTGTTATTAGCCGTTCTGCTGTGAATTTACTTTGTCATACAGACATCATTGCGCTGTATTAATAGCAAAAATGAGTACGTGTTATTAGCCGTTCTGCTGTGAATTTACTTTGTCACACAGCCATTGTGGTGTTTATTAATAGAAAAAATAAGTACTTCTTATTAGCTGTTCTGTGGGGAATTTACATTGTCCTTCAGCGGTGAATTTTTTTTGTGATACAGCCTTTTTTGAGAAAATTGGTCGGTGAATGTAGACTTTCTTCTGTAGGGACTAAGTAATTGCGTCGATTAGCCATTCAGTGGTGAAATTTGTGTATTAGGTACTGCGCGACATGTACCCCCTCTATTTTCCCTGTCTGTTGGCACTTGGAAGGTCTGCAGTGTGTAATAATACAGAAACTCAGATTTTAGAATACCTTATCCTGGGTTTTCATCTGCGAGGGCTGTTTCTCCTGCATCTTTCTGGATTTATCTTTTTTCTTTTGTGCCGTTCGGGATGAGGAAAGGTGTAGGGGGCTGGACCCTAATAATTATTGGTAGTTTTTTGTAAAATCCAGACCTTGCCCCGGTTGGTGGCAATGCTCGTTGTTTGAAAAAACCGCTTGTCCGCACTCGCACGGAGCACCGCGTGACGTCACGGCAGAAGCAACGGTGGACTAGGAGGACCAGAGTTACTCCAACGCGTTTCGATTAGTTCGCTAATCTTCGTCAGGGATGCTTCTTCTGGCTTCTGGTGCTACTTTTAAAGGTCCGTATCTCCTCCCTTCCTTAACACCTTCACTCCTGGCATTCTAGTTTTATACTATTGAAAGGCGAATAATTCTATCTCAGAGTTTAGTCCTGAGGGTACCAGAGTGTTTAAATTAAATATCCAACGGCTTTCTGTTCTGGACATTTTTTTAATGTAATCTCCTCCCCTTTTATCTTTTTTGACCATTTCTAAAAGTGGTGCCGCTGGTGTTTCCCCCATGTTTCTCCTTATAGTGTCTAGAGAGCGGATGACCCTCATATTTTCTTCCTATATTGTAGATGTGCTCCCCTATTCTTTTACTTATGGTTCTTTTTGTGCGTCCTATATATGTTTTTTTGCACATGTTATGGCGTATATTGCACCCTGGCTTCTGCAGGTCATGTAATCCTTTATTTTGTATGTTTCTGTGTCCCCTGTCCATTCATTTTTTATTTCCATATTTGTGTGCTGTTTTCTGTTTATTTAAAAAAATTTGCAGACACCGCAATAACCGCATGGGAAAAAGCCTCCCCGCGGTTTTTGTCTTGAGTTCGCATTTATTGTTTGGTTGTCATTTTTCTTGCTCAAGCATTTATTAGTGGGGGCTATTATACTTCAATTTGGGATTTTTGGGGATCTGATCTCCTATTATTTTGTCCTCCTTCAAGGTTTCCCAATGTTTTTTGATGATCCTCCTTAGTATTCCTGCTTGACTGTTAAACTGTGTAATGATGGGTGGCATTTCAAACGTTCCCATTTCTGTATTACTGTCTTCTGTTTTTTTCTTTTTATTGATTAGCTTCTGTCTGTCAAGTTTTTCTACCAGTTCTTTCTGTATTGATAGTTTCTCCTTGTTGTAGCCTCTCTCTTCGAATTTTTTCTGCATTTTGTCTGCCTCTGCTCGGTATTCATTTTCCTTTGTGCAGTTACGTTTTATTCTCATGAATTGTCCTTTTGGAATGTTTTCCAGCCACTGTGGGAGGTGGCATCTGTCGGTTTGTTGTATGTCCTTGTTTGTATGTTACCATCCTCTATGTAGATGGTGAGATCCAGAAAGTTAATTGTGCTGGTACTGAATATTGGTGTGAATTCCAGATGAAATTCATTATTGTTGATTTCATTGAAAAATTTATTCAATTCTTCTTTTTCCCCCGCCCAGATGAATATAATATCGTCTATAAAACGTTTCCATAGGACGAGATTCGACCGGAGCTGGCCGTCGGGATAGATGACTTGATGTTCCCACTGGCCAACATATATGTTTGCGAACCCCGGTGCGAATCTTGTCCCCATCGCGGTACCCCACTGCTGCATATAAAACTTGTCCTCAAATAAAAAATAATTTCTTTCTAAAATGAACATGATGCATTCACCGATAAAATCAATTTGTTTATCTGCAAGGATTTCCTGATTCTGTAGACACTTTTTTACTGCATCGCACCCTTTCTTATTTTCGATAATGGTGTATAGGGATTTGACATCCAGGGTCCCTAGGATGTAATTTGGTTCCCATTTCACCTGATTTAGGATATTCAAGATATGTTGGGTGTCTTTCAAGTGTGTTGGTAGCAGGTCTACACATTGTTGTAGGAAGCAATCTATATATTCAGATAAATTGCTTGTCAGGCATTCCACTCCTGATACTATTGGTTTTCCCGGGGGGTCTGTTATACTTTTATGTATCTTTGGGTTGTAGTAAAATGCGGCAATTCTTGGTTGTTTTGTCTCTATGTATTCGGCCTCTTTTATGTTCAGAATGGCTTCTATTCTGCCCTTCTTGACCAGTTCACTTTTGAACCCTTCTGTTGGGTCTTTCTTTAGTATTTTATATGTTTTCTTGTAACCTAGTAGTTTATATGCTTCCTGTAGGTATTTGTCTTTGTCCAATATTACGATTCCCCTGCCCTTGTCAGCAGGTCTTAGGATAATTTTTTCATTTTCCTGAATTTTGGTTAGTGCCTCCCGTTCTGCATGGGATATATTTCTTAAGTGTTTCTTCCTTTGTTTTTCTTTTTGGGGCTTCTGATTTTACGTATGTCCTTAGTGACCATGTTCATAAAACTGTTCAGTGCCTGGGAATATTCTTGCACCGGATGATATTTAGACTTTGCTTTTAAGTGGGTGTGCTTGTATCCCTCGTCTGTGTGGTCATCTTCTGTTGTTTCTGCTTTGTTGTTGGATTGGTGTGTCTTATTGGTGTTTTCCCTATTGCTGTTGATTTTTTGTTGTTTTTTTATGAAGTATTTCTTTAGGGCCAGTCTTCTCATAAATTTGCGAACCCCTATGAAAGCTTCAAATTTGTTGAACAGTGTGCTGGGTGCAAATTTTAGCCCTTTTTCCAAAATTTTTTGTTCTCCTTTTGTTAATGTGTATGCACTGAGGTTAAAAATCTGCTGTCCTGACCCTACTTTGACCTCCTTTTGTTTTAGTTTTTTCTTTTGGGCGAGTTTCCCTCCTCTATTACCCCTCTTGCACTTTTTCTTCTCAGGAAAAAATCCTGTTTCACTGTTTTTTTCACTGTTCTTCTTTTTTCTCTCTGTTCATTGCGTCCTCTCTCCTGTTCTTGAGGTTTATTTCTCTGTGTGTTTCTTGTTGTCATTGTTTGATTTGTTATTCTCGGTTTTTCTTTCCTGGTATTGTGGCTTATGTATTCGACATGTCCTTCATACTACTTCCTTCGGTGTTGTATTCTTTGTCTTCTACTTCATTATCTTTTGATGGGTTTCGTTTGTCTTGTCTTTCCCTTTCTTGTGTTTTCTTCTGTAGGCGTGGGGGGCGCTATTTCTTCCTCATCCGTCTCATAGTTAATCAATGCCTCATAGCGGTTGTCCATATGTATTTCATTTATATTCGTGGCTTCATTTTGTCTTCTGATTATTACTTCTGGGATTATGGGTATTGGTTGTTCTGTTTGATTATCCCCCTCTTCTTCATCCTCCTCCTCATGTACAGTGAAGATAGATGTATGTTCCTCAGCTTGACTATATCTGCCTTCGTCCAGTGTGTGGAAGAAGTTTTGGCTACTATGCTCCGTGTGGTTTTTTGGTAATGCATCACGGTTGAATTTTCTGCTTTTCTTCTCTTTTATTTCCTCTTCTTTCTGGTGTATTCTTCTCTTTATGTTTTCTACAAGTTGGTGGATGCTGGCATGGTCTTTCCAAGGTCTCAGTGTTTCAAATGTTGCCATGATTATTTTGTTGGTTCTTCGTAGTCTTTCTCCCCTTTTGTTAATGATAAATTTGATCGCATTGCGGAAAAATTTGTGGAACATGCGTTCCCATTAGCTTAGTGTGCCATGTTCTCCCATGTCTCCTGACAGGGTTTTTTCTACTTTTAGTCCCTTAGGTATGATGTCCCATTCAAGGTATTTCTCCAGTGAAGTAATCTCCCAGAGGTCCTTAATCTCGAGAATCAGGAGTTGTTCTAATTCTCTTAATATGTCCTTCACATATGTGAACTGTATGCCGTTATCTTGGTTGAATACTTCAGGTTGTCTTTTATATGACCCAAAGAAGGTTTCCACCCTCTGTATTCTGTCTTTTCTGTCCCACCATAATTTTGACATTGTTCTTTTATGTGATATGTATCAAGGGGGTATTTATAGTTTGTTTATTCTTTGATGTCGGTATTCTTTTCTCCAAGCGTTGTTTTTTATTTATTTATTTGATCTTATTGAGCTGTTATGGTTTTATATGGGTTTGTATAGTGATATTTTTCTCTCCTATATCTATATTTTATTTTTATTTGTATTTTTTTATTTGTAGTTTTGTCTGTTTAAAAAAAAAAAAAATTGTGTATATTTCTGTATTGTATTTTTATTATTTTGATTGTTGTATATTGATGTTTATGGTCTATACTTTTATGTTTTTTTGTTTATTTATGTACAGCTTGCCATGGTGTGTTGGCGATATGTACTGAGGATAAAACACTAGTCATACACCGGCGCTTGCACTAAAATAGACTGACGCAGCGGTACCGCAACGGTATCGCGACCGTTGAGAATCAAGTAAATGATGTATGCAATATGTGTATTAGGTACTGCGCGACATGTACCCCCTCTATTTTCCCTGCCTGTCGGCACTTGGAAGGTCCGCAGTGTGTAATAATACAGAAACTCACAGATTTTAGAATATCTTATCCTGGGTTTTCATCTGCGAGGGTTGTTTCTCCTGCGTCTTTCTGGATTTTTCTTTTTTCTCAAGTGCCGTTCGGGATGAGGAAAGGACTGCGCTTTGAAACCTTAAAGTCTGTCTGGGTCTCTATAGCATTGGACTTGCACAGACCAGTGAGCTAAATAGAAAAGTCCATAGTATGAACATGTCAATGTGTATTAATCCACACTTATAGCAGGATATTTTGTGTTAAAGGGGTCTAATGTTAAATAAATTAAAATAAATCAGACCTCATATAGTACATGGCTATCTCTTTCTAACAAAGCTACAACCAGCCCTGTGCCTCACATGGATCCAGAGATCTCCACATTCATTGCTCTGCTAGATTTACAGTATATCAAGCTGACAGCTCAGAGGAGTGGCTTTTCTGCTGCAGCTAAGGGGGCATGTCCATGCTCTTCCTATCACAGCTTAAGAGGTAATTGAAAGATGAAACTGAGCATGTGCGGCCATCTCAGTGAGCAGGACAAAGAAATAAGAGAAAAGACAAACAGCAGGTGGCGCTATACAGATACATTTCATTGAATAACTCAGTGGCTATGCTAAATTTGCAATTACATGCAATTACAAAAGTTTCCAAATCCTGGCTTAAAAACGGTAGAATATGTTTCTGGGGGCAACATTTTATTCTGGGTTTCCTTTTTTGCAATTTTTCTAACTGTAGAATTC
Source organism: Bufo gargarizans (assembly GCF_014858855.1). Taxonomy (NCBI): domain Eukaryota; kingdom Metazoa; phylum Chordata; class Amphibia; order Anura; family Bufonidae; genus Bufo; species Bufo gargarizans. The sequence goes on along the minus strand of NC_058083.1, from coordinate 460,538,595 downwards.
AGTATTTTCTACGATCAAATAGTAACAAACATCCAGCTCACAGATCCTGATTTTCGTCACTTAAACACAGGCTTGTTGACCTATCAGCATCTACGATGAAAAATGGATGTCTAGTGCAACACTTCAGTAAAACAATATTACAGCTTTATTGAAACCCAAATCAAATAATCAATTGACGTAAGCGGTAATGTTTGGTCTGTGTTTCCTAAGTATGTAGATTTTTTAATACAATACAATAAATCTGGAAAATCATTTTTTATGGAAGTGCTGGACTGGACATTAATTTTTTTATTATCAACTGATTATTCAGAATCTTTGGTGCCAGATATAAGGAAGTACGGTTCTATTCATTTTTGACCCATCTGCGCAGAGACACAGACATCGTTATTTCAGCAGCTAGTACAGCATCTTGTTATTGAAGTCTCCCTGTCTTTCCTACCTATTCTGTCGTCCATTACAGCTGAATGTGTGCTTGAACCGGACAAGAGTGCACGGTGACGACATGGAGAGTGGAATTTATATTCCTCGTGCTATTTTCTAGTTAGAAATAAATAAGGCTCAGTGGTCATGTACCTTTCCTGCACACACCTTTCCTGAGGCCACTGATTAGCCAACAGCGGTGACATGCATATAGAGGGCATGTCACGCCTCTGGTCCATTGGGGACTAAGGGCAGAGGAGAGGGGAGCCACAGTGATGGAAATGAGTTCAAGTGAAAGGTACTTTTTTATTTTGAGTCCATGCTTGGTCACCTATAATTTCTTTAGGTTCAGGACAACCCCTTTAAGGCCACACTCAAACTGTTTGAAGTGGTGCCAGTAAATTATGCCCAGTCCTCAAGTCACCATGCAAGATTTCGCACAGTTTCTTCAGTCAAGATGGCCGCGGTCAAATCGACTTTCACACTTGCGTTTTTGCCTGATTCGGCAGGGCTCATCAAAAACGCTTCCGTTACTGATAATACAACCATCAGTATCCGTTATGAACGGATCCGTTTGTATTATCTTTAACATAGCCAAGACGGATCCGTCATGAACCCCACTGAAAGTCAATGGGGGACGGATCAGTTTTCTATTGTTTCTATTTCTATTGTGTCAGAAAAAACTGATCCGTCCCTATTGACTTGCATTGTGGGTCGTGCCGGATCCGTTTTGCTCTGCATCCCATGACGGAAAGAAAAGTGTAGCATGCTGCGGTTTGTTCTTCTGTATGGGAACACAACCAAACGGAATGGAATGCATTTTGGAGCACTCCGTTCTGTTCAGTTACGTTATGTCCCCATTGACAATGAATGGGGACAAGACTAAAGCGTTTTTCTCTGGTATTGAGATCCTATGACGGATCTTAATACTAGAAAAGAGAAACGCTAGTGTGAAAGTAGCCTAAGTTATGTATTTTTTTTACCCTGGGTAACCCCTAAAAGGCTCAATTTTAATGTCAGATGCTGCAGTCAGCAATGAATGCAGCATCTGAGGGCGTTCAATGATAATGGCATTGCACCCGCTACATACAATGGAATGCGATTTGTGACAAAGTAATTTGTAACAAATCGAATTTCTTTGTGAAATAGGGTAAAGCAGCTTGAATTTTTGATAACTTTGCTCATTTCTAGTCCTTAAACATGAATTTGGCACTGCCCTTTTTTTCAGTAAAAATGTAAAAAAAAAGCCACCTGTGTTTTTTGACGCATTTATTTTTTTTAGCTGTTTTTGGAAACAGTAACTTTACTCACTGGCCTTGTTTTTTTTTTCATGACATTTTTCCCCTATGGAGAAGGTGATGTCCGAAAAAAAACCAAAAGCTACAGCATGCTACGTTTTTAAAAGGAAGCCAGAAAGACAAAAAAGACACCTAATTAACAAAAACACCAATAGCAAAAAATTGCTTGGGTGTCCCGGGTTTCATATTTCTGGTGTTTTTACATAACCGTACAAATGACCCGTGACTTTCTAATAATTCCAATTTTTGGATAATCTGGTCCCATTGATAATATAAAGAAATGAGAAATACATTAAAAAAAAAATAAGGTGGCAAAGACCTACAATATATCAACTTTAGCAAACCTTTTTTAACTGAACTGAAAAAGCCCTCCCTCTTTTGTAGTCGCCCATTTAGTATGTATAGGTAATTTGAAATCCCCATAACAAAAAATAATGAACAAGTAAAATAAATGTGCTTTTTCTTTGTAGCACATGCACCACCTGCATTATTCATGCTTGCATTCATAAAATGGTTGTTCAGATAAATTAAAATAAAACTATTTCATCCACTGTGTGAATATTATTTTAGGAGATCGCGCTGAAGTAGTAGCAGGAGAAACTCTTACAGCTATACTGGCATTCAGCCCAGAAGAGCAAAAGTATTGAAAATAATACACTAATCAAGCAAGCAAAAAGTATAACTACATTACTCGCATCTTCTACATAGAGATAAATCACTGCTCAACAGTGCTGCTATTATTACTTCTACAGACAATCATTTCACTTTACTTTTATAATGTGGTACATCCATCAGTACATATTATTACAGTATGCTATAACTTTGTAACCAGAACCTCTAAAATTTACTTTTTCCTTTTGGTTGCATATTAAAGAGTTTGTCCCGAGAAAAATATTCTATGGTTTTCAATACTTTTATAATTGCATGTAGTAAAAAATGTAGCATAGCCACTAAGTTATTCAATAAAATGTATCTCTATCTCAATAAAATGTATCACCCCCCTTAGCTGCAGCAGAAAAGACACGCCCCCTGAGCTGTGATAGGGAGAGCTGAGACACGCCCCCTTAGCTGCAGCAGAAAAGACACCCCCCTGAGCTGTCAGCTTGAAATAAATGGGGAGATCTCTGGATCCATGTGAGGTGCAGGGCTGGTTCTAGCTTTATTAGAAAGCTATTGTCATGTACTATATGATGTCTGATTTTAAATTTTTTCCATTAGTCATAGGATAACCCCTTTAAGATATAACACTAAAAATTGGGGACTCACTACCAGGACATATTCAATGTACATTCTAGGAAAAATCCTCCGTAATGCATAGTCTTTGTTGAACCGGGATTCATTTGGCCCACCAGGGAACATATAGAACCTATTCTCTGGGCTACGGATATTGATGACATCTTCAGGGTACTGTTTGACAAAGGCAGATTGTATGCCGAAATGCGTCACTGGAATGTGACAATAAATCACAGCAAGATTATCTAAACAAGCGAGTGCCGGTCTCTTTTCTCCTTATCTACACGGGACGCCAGCCCTGAGACATGTGCACCGCTACTCTACTTCAAACCGCAGTGCAGATTGATATATTGTATTATTATCTTCAGGGTACGGTGATCCATATGAGACCGGTGGGAGTCTGACACCCGACATCCCCTGCTGTTTCAGGCTGCCACTGTGCTAGAGACTACACAGCGGAAGCCGAGGGCTTCGTACACTGTGTAATTCCCAGTGGCGGTATACTGAAACCTAAATGGGAGCTGAGCTACAGTATCATGGCACGGCCAATAAACTGTCAACAGAGCTGTCTGCCTCCAGCTCCATACAGTGTATAATTTCCGGTGCAGTGGCAGTCCAAAACAGCAGGGGATGGCGGGTGTCAGGATAGGTCTTCAATATTTGTAGTCCGGAGAACCCCTTTAAATTTCCATATCCTGTACCACCACCTTAGGCCTTGAGATAGGCATAAAACTATGTATTAGACTGTCCCCGGGTGTTACTTCAAAATCAGTTCTATTTAGGTCACAACTAAGAACATTTGACCAATTACACAAGAATCCTTTAGGTTAAAGGAAAGGATTACTACGATATGTGATTCTTTTTTGTAAAGTACAATGAGCTATACATTGTACAAGTGTAAGCTTGGCTAAAGATCTATCAGAGGCATTACGTAAAGCTCCTAGTCCCCAATGCAAACTTTGTAACAATTTGTAACATACTTTGTATACCGTATCTCCCAAACAAATAACCATCTTGCTTGCACCACCTTGTGGAAGTGGATCCCTATGAGTCCAAATCCAAATATTATAATGGGATACTGCCATGCCAGATATCCATCCGTAGACACTCCATACAGGTATTGACTTTTGTTTGTATTACTGTAAGTACATACTTTCATTTCTCTGTGCAAGAGGTCGGGACTCAGGATATGTCATTACAACCCAGCCACTTCTACAGAGAATATCATGAATTCACATATTTGGTCTTAAAATGCTGATTTTCATCCACGTCTTAGAACTTTACATGAAAGAAGATGACATTTACCAGTTTGAAGAGCTTTAAAAGTCAGTCGGGTGTCATGTAACATGTAAAGAACTTGTACTTTTATTCTAACCATCAGCACGCTTATTCTTTATTCTCAAATACAGCTTTTGTTTTCCTCTGCACAACATTTTACATTTAACATTCAGGCCAGCTCTTGCTAAACTCCCTAGGCACTGGCTTTATGTTCACAATCCTTTCTCAGAACAGTTCATTGTATCTTGACAGTGCAATCCAATGGGAAATAGGCTGAATCAGAAGTAGAATTGGGAATACTGACAAACATCACAGATCTATGTGAGATGTCAAACCTTGTCTAATGGTGCTTTTAATCAGTCTGTCTCCCCTGGGTTACACAACTCACACTCAGTGTGGTGCTCTTCATGCTTTAAAGTTCACAGAATAACATGCAGAGCATCAGAGTGTAGATACTGGCTATCAGAAAATGGAAATTGGAATTAAAAATAATTAATATGGAACAATCTGTTTTACATGGCAGAGAAGGAACCTTTGCAAATTCCAGTATGATACTTTTAAAATGTACCTCCATAAATGATTGGTACAGGTGACTATATGAAACTTTCTAATATTTCTTGTTAAAGAAAAATGCTTCTGTCTACTATTATCAGTCTGCTTTTTTCTTTACTGCTTTTAACATTGATGTCTGTGGAGAGAGGAGGGAGAGGAGAAGGCTGCTAGATAAGAGACACACAAACTGCAGTTTCTTATTTTTGACTCTACTATAACTGGTAAGATAAGACTCTGGCACTGTTCATAGTGAGGTAATAAATCACATACTAACTGGCAGCAGCCTCCTCATCATACCTCCTCTCTCCACAGACTAGTGTGTGTGAGTCTGGAGAGGGGAGCTACCAGAAAGTGAAGAGAAAGAGGAAAAAAGCAGCCTGAGAAGCCCAGGAAGAGGTATCATTCTTTGATAAGATATATTACAAACTTTCTTACATTAATTTGTACTATTCATTTCTGAAAACTTGTTTATAACTGGTGTACTTTAACCAAGCCAAAATCTTACCACATTATAGTCTGTGTATATACAGTGGGATGCAAAAGTTTGGGCAACCTTGTTAATCGTCATGATTTTCCTGTATAAATTGTTGGTGGTTACGATAAAAAATGTCAGTTAAATATATCATATAGGAGACACACACAGTGATATTTGAGAAGTGAAATGAGATTTATTGGATTTACGCAAAGTGTGCTATAAATGTTTAAACAAAATTAGGCAGGTGCATAAATTTGGGCACTGTTGTCATTTTATTGATTCCAAAACCTTTAGAACTAATTATTGGAACTCAAATTGGCTTGGTAAGCTCAGTGACCCCTGACCTACGTACACAGGTGAATCCAATTATAAGAAAGAGTATTTGAGGGGGTCAATTGTAAGTTTCCCTCCTCTTTTAATTTTCTCTGAAGAGTAGCAACATGGGGGTCTCAAAACAACTCTCAAATGACCTGAAGACAAAGATTGTTCACCATCATGGTTTAGGGGAAGGATACACAAAGCTGTCTCAGAGATTTCAGCTGTCTGTTTCCACAGTTAGGAACATATTGAGGAAATGGAAGACCACAGGCTGAGTTCAAGTTAAGGCTCGAAGTGGCAGACCAAGTAAAATCTCGGATAGACAGAAGCGACGAATGATGAGAACAGTCAGAGTCAACCCACAGACCATCACCAAAGATCTACAACATCATCTTGCTGCAGATGGAGTCACTGTGCATCGTTCAACCGCTCGGCGCACTTTACACAAGGAGATGCTGTATGCGAGAGTGATGCAGAGGAAGACTTTTCTCCGCCCACAGAACAAAAAGTGCCGCTTGAGGTGGGCTAAAGCACATTTGGACAAGCCAGCTTCATTTTGGAATAAGGTGCTGTGGACTAATGAAACTAAAGTTGAGTTATTTGGCCATAAAAAAGGGCGTTATGCATGGAGGAAAAAGAACACAGCATTCCAAGAAAAACACCTGCTACCTACAGTAAAATATGATGGTGGGTCCATCATGCTGTGGGGCTGTGTGGCCAGTGCAGGGACTGGGAATCTTGTCAAAGTTGAGGGATGCATGGATTCCACTCAGTATCAGCAGATTCTAGAGACCAATGTCCAGGAATCAGTGACAAAGCTGAAGCTGCGCCGGGACTGGATCTTTCAACAAGACAACGACCCTAAACACTGCTCAAAATCCACTAAGGCATTTATGCAGAGGAACAAGTACAACGTTCTGGAATGGACATCTCAGTCCCCAGACCTGAATATAATTGAAAATCTGTGGTGTGACTTAAAGAGAGCTGTCCATGCTCGGAAGCCATCAAACCTGAATGAACTAAAGATGTTTTGTAAAGAGGAATGGTCCAAAATACCTTCAACCAGAATCCAGACTCTCATTAGAACCTACAGGAAGCGTTTAGAGGGTGTAATTTCTGCAAAAGGAGGATCTACTAAATATTGATTTCATTTCTTTTTTGTGGTGCCCAAATTTATGCACCAACCTAATTTTGTTTAAACAATTATAGCACACTTTCTGTAAATCCAATAAACTTCATTTCACTTACAAATATCACTGTGTGTGTCTCCTATATGATATATTCAACTGACGTTTATCGTAACAACCAACGATTTATACAGGAAAATCATGAAGATTAACAAGGTTGGCCAAACTTTCGCATCCCACTGTATTATTTTCACAGCCCGATCACTTGTTTTTAAAATATCAAGTTAAGAAAGGTACAAAGAGGACAGCAGGAAATTAGGAGTTAAGGCTGTTTCACACTGCGTATGCCATGCGTGACATCCGCTGCATGAATGAGAGCCAAGAGCCGCTGCGGACAGAAGAAGCACGGAGCATTAACATGATTGATAATGCTCTTTGCCTCTCTGTTGATCTTTTTACTACAGAATCACAGTGACAACTTTATCTCACTGTGATTTTGTAGTAGAAAGGCACAGAGCATTATCAATCATGTTACTGCTCCGTGTCCCTGCAGTCCAGTGCGGTGCTTGGCTGTCATTCGTGCAGCGGATGTCACGCACAGCATCCACTCGTGTGAAACAGCCCTTAGGGTTTATTGCATGGCTCATTAAAACTTCAGTACGACAAACTCTCCGTCAGTCATTGCATCTCCTACTGCTGTCCTCTTTTCACCTAACAAAAACTGTGACTCAATATGAAGACAATTTGATGATTAGTGATGTAGGGGCAGAGAAGAACTACATTGAGGCAACACAATGAAGACACTAGATTATATGGCCGTGTGCCTAAAACATGATCTCCACATGATGTCACAATAAGCAAACATCGCCCAGGTTTAGGTGCTTGAGCAGAGAAGAAATGTTCTTTCCAGTTGCACAAAGGTTACATAAGCTACAGTATGCTACTAGCAGTTACTAAGTTATGCCCAGATGTCCCTGAGATGCCTTTAGGTTGGCAAACTTTGGTGCCACAATGCTGGCATTCAGCATTCTTTATTTTTTATTTGGTTACCGTTTGGTTACCTCAATTAAAAATGTGAGGCGAGATTTTTCAAAACTGGTGTAGAGGAAAACCAGCTTAAGTGCCCATATCAACCAATCAGAATCCACCTTTCATTTTTCAGTGCTCCATTGGAAAATGAAAGGTGGAATCTGATTGGTTGCTATAGGTATCTAAGCTAGTTCACCCAATGTATCATCAGAAAATGACACTGTTTCCACGGTGGCACAGTGGTTAGGACTGGTGACTTGTAGTCCTGGGGTCCTAGATTTGAATTTGACAAAGGACATCATCTGCATGGAGTTGTTTGCATGGGTTTTCTCAGGTACTCCACTTTCCTCCTACACTCCAAAGACATACTGATAGGGGATTTAGATTGTGAGCTCCTTTGGAGACAGCAAGACATGATAATGTGTATAAAGCACTACATAAGTGAATAAAATAAATAAATCAAGTTTTTATGTTAAACATATTTTTAAAGAATTTTTGGTGATGTTACTTTTAGGTTTCCATGTCTCCATCTATTTTTTTTAAAAAAATCCTAAAATCTTGCAATTTTACACTGGACACTAAGCCTCATAATAGTCGACACGTCTTGGTCTGTACAGATTGATTTTCAGTTGTCATCTCCGTATCATTAGGGGCAGGATTAGAATGAAAGATATCACCTTTATACATAGCTAACACAAGATCCATCATTCACGATAGGTGATATCACAGCATGACCTCTGCACAGGTCACAGACCATGCCTAGAAAACTCTCCCATAGAAGTCAATGAGGTCCCTCCTGACAATTGTGTCTATGGCCCAAGAAGGCTGCTGTAAAGCATATCTCTAAATACGTTTAACGACAGCTCAAACAGGATAGCAACCCTTATAATCATGTTTAGGAGAAAGTATAAAAAATCTTCAATCAGAAAATATAAACAAATAAGAAAAAAGGATATATGTCACTGGAGGAATACAAATATGTCACTCTCAGAATATCTGATGGACATGCTTAAAGAGGACCTTTCACCGATGGGAACTAAGAATACAGACATGTAGAGCGGCGCCCGGGGATCTCACTGCACTTACTATTATCCCTGGGCGCCGCTCCGTTCTCCCGCTATGCCCTCCAGTATCTCCGGCCACTAAGTTATAGTAGGCAGAGATTTCAGTCACTAAGTTATGGTAGGCGGAGTCTGCCCTTGTTCTGCTCTAGCGCTGGCCAATCGCAGCGCAGAGCTCACAGCCTGGGAGGTTATTTTCTCCCAGGCTGTGAGCTCTGCAATGCGATTGGCCAGCGCTACAGAAGAACAAGGGCAGACTCCGCCTACCATAACTTTGTGACCGGAGATACCGGAGGGCATAGCAGGAGAACGGAGCGGCGCCCGGGGATAATAGTAAGTGCAGTGAGATCCCCGGGCGCCGCTCTCCATGTCTGTATTCTTAGTTTACAGTGTCATAATCGGTGAAAGGTCTTCTTTAATATTGTGCAAAAATAATTCCTAGTTTTATGGAAGCCAGTACCTAGGGCTAGATTTCCCTAGAAGCACAACAGACTTTGCGGAATACAGTACCGGTTCCTCAGGGGCCAGACTACATTTTTTACTACATTCAAGAGGTATAGTATTCCATTCACTATTTATGCAATATGGGTCCCTGCTGTAAACACTAATAGATGTGTATTTTATTGTATTGTAAAATTCAGTGTGCTATCGTAGGCATCTTCATTTTGTATGGGAGTTATTCAATAATATAAATTTAGTTTAGGTTCCTATAGTATGCCTATTGTATAAGTAGTGGCTCTGTAGTGGCTTTATTTAAAACAGTAGCCAAGGAAGCCAAGAATTGTATTCCTGTAGGCACCTAAGATGTAAATCCAGGGCAGGACAAACATGTTCCCAAAAACAAGAAAAGACACACACTTAAAAACAGAAGGAAGATATCATTTTAATCAGCATAATCAATCCTACCAGACAGTATGGGTTTATTAGGGTTTATCGTGCTGACAGGTGCTGTTTAAGTGGAAGAACATCCAACTTTTTGTTGTAAAAAAATGTCCTTGTTTTCACTATCACAATTGAGGCCACTAATTACACTAGGTTATTGTTGGCCAAACTGCCATTTTTAGTAGGACCGGACACTGGCCTAATGTGTATGGGAGACATGCAAGGCACCTATGTTTTCCCTGACAGATTATGTTGTAGAAAGAAAGATTGGGCATATTTATATTCAACGCCTAATCCATTTTGTCCTCCCCGTCACATGACACATGGAGGACACATCACCACTGCGGCCAATCATTGGCTACCGCGGCCACGTGGCCCATGGAAAACCCGCCTGGAGATCTTCAGCTGGGGAGCGAAGAAGAAGCAAACCAGTGACGAGGATCAGGTACTGTAAGTATGATTCCTTACACAGTTTCAGTCAGCTAGGGAGGTTGCCCAAAATGCTCCTGGTTTGAATAACTTCTTTGGTAAATGTGTTGCTGAAACCTATGTTAGAGCTAAAAATATACTAATTATACTTGTATGTAATAAAATCTGGTGATAGAACAAAAACATTCATTCTACTAAGAAATTGTAATAAATTATACTGTTGGATTTAAGAAAGTAAAAGTCTTGACTTGGTCAGTGGTGTAGGGGCTTCAAAACTAAGGACAAATAGGTGTATATGTACAGAGGCTACGATATGGCTGCTATGAGGTGCCTGGCAAGATGACATCATTGAATATTTTAATGGGTGGTGTCAACCTATATCTCCTCTCTACATACCCTATAAACAAAGTTGTGGTGAATTAACCTAAGGTCTCATGTACACGAACATATTTTTTTTCTGTTTCCATTCCGTTTTTTTACAGGTCCGTATGCGGAACCATTCACTTCAATGGGGCATGAAAAAAATGGAAATGACACAGTTTGCATTCCGTGTCAGTATGCCCATTTCCCAAAAAAAATTGAAAATAGAACATGTTCTATTCTAGTCCATTTTGCGGAAAGGACAGGCATTGTTAGGGCTCATGCACACGGCTGTTGCCTGGCCGTTCCATGCATTGGGGACAGCAAATTGCTGTCCCCAATGCACGGGCAACATACGCGCTGTTTACACAGACGGATGCAGACCTATTCAAATTGAATGAGTCTGTGATCCGTCCACACCGCAAAAAAATAGAATGTGTTCTCCATAGTCTTTCCATGGGGTTCCGTGCATCCGGATTGCGGACCCATTCAAGTGTTTGTGGGCCGCAATATGGGCCCTTCTGGCACACCTATCGTGTGCATGAGCCCTTAGACTGGATCTACGCAAAAAATGGAAGCAACATGGATGTCACACGGATGTCATCCTTTTTTTTTTTTTGTAGATCCGTGTTTTGCGGACCATAAAATACATGTGGTTGTGTGCATGGGCGCTAAGGATTATGAAAAGAAAAGGAAGCAAAAAGCATTACATCCTCCTTACCCAGGTGGTTAGAGGTATGCTCAAGTCAACAAGCACCAGGAGGGGGTTTCCTTTTAATCTTTACCATGGGGACCTCTTTCTTGTTTAAATGTCTCTGAACAGAGCCATCGTATACAAATCCACATACAAAGTAATAATAATAAGTGATCAGTGATTGTTAGTATGATGGATGTATTTTCTAATGTAATGCCACTACAGTATGTATAATAATAAATACGGATCAGCGTGCTGTCTGTTGACATGTAATTGTCTCACCTTTTGATGCCAAGCTGCTGCTAGGCTCATATTTCTCAATTAGCAGCTGGACTTGTCCCTGCTTCAGAGGTGGATACAGAATTTCATTTAGCCTTGGATCCCGCTGCTTGGAGTTAATGAATTCTGTCATCTGGTCAACAGTGAGGTATGGTTTACTTTTTGTGCCACTGAAAAACAGCAACATGACTGTATATAACTGACAATATAATATAGTAAGGTAGGAAAATAATTGTCATAATAGACACTAATGAGGGCAGAGACTAAACGCTATAAAAGAGGAGGTGCAACACAATAGCCCAACTTCCAATTAGACAAGTGTGATATGTGAATTTCCTTGGAGAAATTCAAAAATATTATACTATAATTATAACAATATAATAAAATCATAATTCAATTACGTAAACTAAATTGTCATTTTCGTGTCCTGGCCAAATGTCCTTATTACAAAGGTTCTAAATAAAGAGAAACCAGTGAATTTTCAGAAGTTATACAACTTTCTAAAATATATCATGGTTCCGTTCCGTAAAAGGGTTTTCCAAGACTTTAATATTGATGACCTATCCTCAGGATAGGTCATCAGTAGAGATGAAGAATTTCTAAAAAATTCGATTCGGCCTGTTCGCAGAATTTTCTGAAAAAAATTTGCTTCGATCTGAATATATTTGCAACAAGTCGCAACAAAAAACTGCTATTTCCAGGCTGCAGAGAGCCTTTATAGTGGTGTAGAACACTGTGCCTTGCAGTAACACACATAGGGAGTCTGCTGTGGTAGTGAAACAATACTGTGAGTCAGTATGACATGCAGATGACAGGCGTTGCTATTAGAATCACTGCAAACTTCACTTATTTGGGCAGTTACGGGGCCAAAACTGACCAAATAACTCAAGTATGAACTCAGCCTTACAGGTCCATGTTAGTGTCAAGAAGAAGCGCACTCCTTTTACACCGTCGTCAGCTGATTCCACGTAGATGTCAACAGTATCTGTTTTATTAAATGCTTATACAAGTAGAGCCCCCCGACAGAGTGGAGAGGGTGTCAGCAGTAAGTTTGTGTTGATGTCACTGATTATTTTGCCCTTCCTCTGATCCGTCAGAATAATAACCTCCAAAAAACAGATCCTGTGTGTGGAGCACCTGCCTTTACTCGGTCAGCATTTGCTCAATAATCCAATGAGTATTGGTAATGCCCAAAAAAAAACAGGAGTGGATCCAAAACAGAGATGACACGTGAATGGAATATTTGCATGTCTTCTGTGTTTTGTACCCACTCCTGCTTTTGGCTACCAAATCATAAGCCAATTCTGATGGGAACATACAGGCCTTACAGCTGCTACATAGACAGGATCCGTTGTGTGTCTCATTTTACCTTCCTTCTGACAGATCAGAAGAAGTGTCAAATAAATGGTGATTTCAAGAAGTCCAAACAAGGACAATAGCGACCCCGTCATAGAGTGGGGAGGGTGGTAACATGGGACTAATGGAGCTCTTATTTATGTCTCCCAGCAACAAAAAGCAACTTCTGTCTCATGTGTTTTTGTAATGTAACTTTATAGGGAAATGTAGCTGTGTAACTAATCACAGAACAGTCCTCTGCACACATGGCTCTGAATGGATGGAGGCCAGGTGGACCCATGATTTCTGTGTAAATTACTTTCTTCTGAATCTACATGATGGGACACTTACAAACTTAAACCTTTCATGCCATACTTCAAATAGGTTCTGTCTTTCTAAAGGTGGCTATACATTTAGAGGTATATTTTATTGTATTGCAAAATTCAGTGGGCCATACAAAACTATACATTTAGAGTGTCGCTGACTAATCCTGCTGATTTCGGCAGAACCAGCCAACCATCCAAAGTGTATGGGGGGCCTACCTTGTCTCCTACCGACAGAAGATGTCTGGCAAGTAAGATTAACATACAACATACCCCATCCTTTGTTCTCAGCTGGGATAAGCTGCTGGCAGATCTGTTTGGCCATGGCTAGCTCCTTGCACTCTCGCAAAGTGTGTATGGGAGGTTTGGGAGACATAGAATGAACATTCGTGAACAGATACTGGAAGCATAAGGCTAGGTTAAAGAGGCTTTAGAGTACGTAAATATTGATGGCCTATTCTCAAGATCCACAAGTGTGTCCACCCATCAGCTATTTTACGAAGCCACCAGAAAGTATACAGTGGATGGAAGGCTCCATCCACTATGTTGTTTCCGGTCCTGGCATACTGCAGCACAGCTCCTATTCACTCGAATGGGAGCTGAGCTGCAGTGCCCTGGTATGGCCACTACACCATGGACAGAACCTTGTGCTTCCAGCTCCATCCTCTGTACACGTTCCTAAACCGAATGTTGATCAGCGGGGTGTCGGGCCCCCACAGATCTGATATTGATCATCTATCTTAAAGGGGTTGTCTCACTTCAGTAAATGGCATTTATTATGTTAAGGAAGTTAATACAAGCCACTTACTAATGTATTGTGATTGTCCACATTGCTTGCTTTGCTGGCTGGATTCACTTTTCCATCACATTATACATTGCTCATACCCAGGGGTTACAACGACGCTGCATCCCATCAGTGGTGGCTGTGCTTGCACAGTATGGGAAAAAGCACCGGCCTATGAACGCTCCCACAGTCCTGGCCAGCAGAGAGGCCGGCGCTTTTTCCTATTATGTACAAGCACGACCACCGCTGATGGATTGCAGGGAAACCATTGAAACGAGCAGTGTATAATGTGATGGAGAAATGGATCCAGCCAGCAAAGGAGGCAATATGGACAGTCACAATACATTAGTATGTGCCGTGTATTAACGGACACAACCCCTTTAAGGATAGGCCATCAATATCTGAATACTAGAAAACACCTTTAAGACATCCTCACATACAAATGCTACACAAAGAAAAGAGTTACTTACATCTCTGAGAAAATGTTGTCTATCTCAGGTCGGGGACACAGGTTATTTAAGAAGACTCTGTACAATTCTGGTGTAAAGTCATCTTGAGGGATGGAATCACTCTGTGGAATAAAAAACAGATTTAGAATAAGAATGTATGCTTTGCTCACAATCCACAATAACATAATTAAAATCCAAATGACAAATGCAATGACAGAAAGCTATGTAATAAGAACTTGGCGTAAAATAAACTAAAAAAATTCTACTATAATTATAACAATATAATGAAATCATAATTGTTATTTTTGTGTCCTGGCCAAATGTCCTTATTACAAAGGTTCTAAATAAAGATAAATCTGTGAATTATGAGAAGTTATGCAACTTTCTAAAATTCATCATGGTTCCGTTCTTTAAAAAGGTTTTCCAAGACTTTAATACTGAGGACCTATCCCCAGGATAGCAAATGAAGAGAGGTAGCGGCAGCATCTCCAATGAATCCTTTATTGGACGGACTTTACAGAAAGTGTGCCATAAAATCAAGCAGCAACGTTTCGGCTGTATCCCAGCCTTTGTCAAGGCTTGGTTTTATGGCACACTTTCTGTAAGGTCCATCCAATAAAGGATTCACTGGAGATGCTGCTGCTACCTCTCTTCATTTGCTATACGGTCGACTGCTGAGGATCTGCGGCCGTGGCTCGGCTGTTGCATTACCGGTGTGGCCATATATGTCCGTGGGTGCTGCTCTACAAATACTTTTGTCTACGATCCTCAGGATAGGTCATAAGTATCTGATCGGTGGGGGTCTGACAGCTAGGGCCTCCTGCCCAACAGCTGTTTAAGAAGGCAGCGGCACTCCTGTGAGAGCAGCGGCCTTCTCGCAGCTTACCGCCCATTGTATAGAGACTGTGCATGGTATCTCGCTCAACCTCAAAGAGTGAATCTCACTCTGAACCATCTGTCCTATCCGGCATTACATAGACAACTATTAAATTGAATGTGAACTGTGGTAATGTATAATTCCCATGTGGTGGCGCTGCAGAGAAATGTAATACCTACTGCCAGGTTTCCCTACAGATAGCTGATCGGTGAGGGTCCCAGCAAGGGGACTTTTTGTGATCATATTATTATTATTAAGGGAACCTTGTCTAAAGCAGAAAACTCCTTTAAGAAGGAAGATATACACTGTATATAAACTCCATGCTGTACATGGCAGAGCTTTCAGATGATGAAAATGTTAATATTAATAGTTATTGTTTGTGTTATAATTTTTTTAATGTTCGTAAAGAAACCGCCTGGGATCCAGCATCTGCCGCTAGCACTGCATGAAGAAGCAATCAAGCAGATAACCTAAACTATGTCTGATCTCTGGTGGCTTTCCCTGTACACTGCACTGTGTAGGGGAGCAAAAGTTGAACTGAATAAATTACTTTATACTGTTTTTTAATGTTATAAACATTCACTGGGATTATCATTTCCAATCTGTTGTCTTTTATGATCTATAATAACACAAAATGTTATCATTTCCACAGTTAATGGGAATCTATCACCATGGTCTTAGACTATTATCTGCAGTAATACATGAGTAGCACTGCAGATAAGGAGTCCAGATCGCTATTCTTTTGTTTCCTACTGCCCCCCGTTCTCAAAGCTGCAGTGAAATACACAGTCCGGACTGCTGTGCTGCTCTAACATAATGGAGAGGGCTCCTGTGCGCATGCACAGTAGTCCTGACAATGTATTTATACTTAGCTCTGAGTGCTGACAGTGGGGGAACGAGGGGCAGTAGGAAAATCTAAAATAGCAATCTGGACTCCTTATCTGCAGTACTACTCATGTGTTACTGTAGATAATAGTCCAAACTCAGGTTGACAGATTCCCTTTAAAAGGGTATTTCATTCCCACTTGGAATATTTGTCACGTGAAAGGGCTAGACACGGCAAGCTGTAATGATATGACTGTAGTTTAACAGTCCGTGAGGGCCAACCTGCTCACATGAGACCTGAACAAATGTGACATAAGACACGAACAGGAGGAGTGAAGGGATAGTACAGCATTCTAACAGTAAGCATTAGAGATGAGCAAAGTTTTGGAAAATTTGATTTGGCGGCTTAGCAGAATTTTACATAAAAATTTACTTTGTGGTCGAATTACTTCGACCATTTTTTGTAAGTAGTGGGTGCAATGACAGGGAGCTGCGATAGCGCAGCTCCCCATCATTTTACCCTTCAGATGCCCCGTTCATACATGATCGCGGCATCTCAGAGTAATACCGTAATATGGTGTAAAATTAACAGAATTTTTTTTTTAAATCATACTTACTGCCTCCATTTGCTCCCGATGGGCCAGCCACCACCATCTTGCTTGAAGATCTTGCACAAAATATCATCACCACGCATGGGATTTTGGCCGAGATCTTCAATCAAGATGGCGGCAGCCTTCCCGTCGCAAGCAAATGGAGGAGGAAAGTATGATTTTTATTTTTTTTCTACACTAAGGTTAAATCGATTCGCTACAACGCAGCACAAGGAAATTTGGCTTTGCAGCAAATCTTAGTTGGATTCGATTAGCTCATCTCTAGTAAGCATATTAAGAATTTTATTATTTCAGCATTGCCTCAAGAAATGTTTTAAAATATCTTTTGTCTATGTTTTCTATAATAAAGGTGTCTTCCCAGCTGGGACATTTATAACATATTCTGTAGACTAGATGCTGGTCTCACCTCTAGGATCCTCTCCTATGTCTAGAACGTTGGCCCCATTGCACTCACACTGAAACAGCTATTTTCTGAAGTGCTATTGAAGTTAATGGAGAAAGCTGCGCATGTGCAGTCACCTCTATATTCCTGACAATGGGACTCTGTTCTTGAGACAGAAGTGGGTCCTAGAAGTGGGAAACGCACTTATCAGGCATTTATTTCATATCTTGTGGATATGCATAATGTCTCTGAAGGGGTTACTCACTTTAAATAATGCAAAATTCATTTCTGAGAAATATTAAAGTGGTTTTCTGAGAGTTTTTTAAATGATGACCTATCCTCTGGATAGGTCATCGGTACCTGATTGGTGAGGGTCCAACACCCGGGACCCCCATTGATTAGCTGTTTGAGAAGGCCATTACACTGCTGCCTGCTCAAACAGCTGATCGATGGGGGTCCCATGTGTCAGACCCCCATCGATCAGATATGACCTATCCCCTGGATAGGTCATCAGTAAAAAACTCTTGAAAAACTCCTTTAAGTTATGTCCCAAAAACACTAAATATATTTTACCATGCGTGATACGAAACTCTAGTCTCTGCTTTACTTTTCAGTTCTCAAAAAATAAGATGGTAACAATTAAAAATTAATTACATAGATGCTGCGTGCCATATGTAATCCCATA
Source organism: Bufo gargarizans (assembly GCF_014858855.1). Lineage (NCBI taxonomy): Eukaryota > Metazoa > Chordata > Amphibia > Anura > Bufonidae > Bufo > Bufo gargarizans. The sequence goes on along the minus strand of NC_058083.1, from coordinate 460,520,889 downwards.
TGGTAATGCCAATTCACTACGTGAGAAAAAAAAGAACAAGCTGGTATTTTTCCTGTTCATACATTTTAAATATAACCACTTAAAGAGAAAAGTTAAGGTAGATGTATGAGATCAAAAGAGAGATAAGACAGTTCTTCACATTCATAAGACAATATTGCAATGAGCATTAACTTACTCTACAAAAGCACCTGTCGATTCAGGTGACTCTACAGGATATGCTGTTATGTGTGTACATTAGGAATAACACTATATCTGGCCATGATATGACTAATTGTCAGCTGCTATGATGTCTCCCAAAGACTGCGCAGAAAAATAGAGGATATCTTACTCCCCTCTCTCTCTGTGGCACACCCTCTTTAGCAGCAGCAGCACTAAGGATACCATACAGCAGTACTAAGCAATGTGTCTCTCTGCCTCTGTCTCCCTATAGCAGCTCCCTCTTCTTCCTCCACATTCCATTCACCATAGGCTTATATCCATAAAATAGATTACAAAGTTTTGTATCTTTCCTTGTACTTTAGATTTCTATAAACAAAAACATGAAACATTCACTCTATAGTGTATCTATTGTTTCACAAATAGGCCGAAAAGTTTGTGTTGATTTATCTTAAAACACATTTTTGTATGCTCCATTTTTATGTTAAAATCTTTATTTACATAAAGTTAAAAGGTTTGGATTAGAAAAACATGATTTGTTTCTCTTCCAAAAACAGTACCCCACCTCCTAAAAGGTTGTATGTGATAATTAGAGATGAGCGAAATCAAATCCCACGAAGTGGAATTCGATCCGATTTTCAGGATAAATTTGATTCGCCTAAAAGCCAAATTTCCTTGTGCTTCGTGTCAGCGAATTGATTTAACCTGAAATAGTATAAAAAACAAAAAAATTCAAACTTACCTCCTCCATTTGTTCGTGACGGGCCGCAACCCATCTTGCTTGAAGATCTCGGCCGAAATCCTGTGATGTGCAATATTACATCATCATGTTGGCCGGCGTGATGACATCATACGTCACATCATACGAGATCTTCAAGCAAGATGGCAGCAGCCGGCCCGTCGCGAGCAAATGGAGGCAGTAAGTTTGATTTAATTTTTTTATTGTTAATTTTACAGTCAAATTCCGCGATCATGTATGAACGCGGCATCTGAGGGGTATGATGATGGGGGCAGATCCCTGTCATTGCACCCGCTACTTAAAAAAATGCGCTTTGTGACAAAAAAAATTGTGAAATTTGGCGATTCAGTCGAATCAAACTTTTAAGAGATTCGCTCATCTCTAGTGATAATGGAGGTTCACTCAAAGTGTTGCTGAGTGGCAATACCCCACACAATCTGTTGACAGGTGTGACACTGTTTCTGGAAAATATAGGCAAGTTTTTCTAGCCCAAGCCTTAGAGATGAAATTCACCTTGTGACGAAGCTCATTTCTTTGGACGCAATGATGGGGAACGGCGATTATGCCACCCCCGTCATTGAACCCTTCAGATGCCGCGTTCATTGCTGATCGTGGCATTTGAGATGACTATTGAGGGCTGTCAGGGGCTAATCTGTTAAAAAAAAAAAATTATATTAATCTTATCCATTTGATCTTGACGAGTCCGCTGCAGCCACCTTGATTAAAGATCCAGTGCAAAATCTCACGCGATGCATGATGACGTCATCGTGATGAGCAGCATAGTGATGTCATGTCACTGCACACGAGATTTCACACAGGACTTTTCACACGTCAGTGGATGAGGCGAGTATGAATTTTCTTTTAATGCCATTTCAGAGAAAATTGATGTGTTACCACGAAGCACAAGGAAATTCTACTGTGCGGGGAATTAAATTTTCCCTTAAACACTACCAAGCTTTTTAACTGTAAGGAAAGCAGGAGATTTTAAAGAATAATGGAGCTCAGGCTTATATAAATTCTGTATAACCCCTTAAAAGGCAATTCTGTCTGCTTACAGCCACCACTAGGGAGCTTGCCGAAGACAACTTTCAAGGCTCTCAGTATTACTTCTTTTGTAGTAAAGTTCCCATCTTGGCGGCTGCAAACAGACAGAATTTTAGCATTGAATTTTGTGGCTGTGTATATTAAGCAGAGGATCTGGAGCTGTGTTAAAAAAAGCTCTCACCCATATATTGATATAGCAATAATTAGCATAGAAATGGTTGAGATCTGTAATGTAATATTATATGGAAAGCCATAATGTAGTTCAGGGTTTGGACTACACTGTGGATAAGGCGTTGGGCCATAATATGGAAATGAAAAAGGGATCACATAACTCCAAATGCAAGTGCTGGGATTCCTTTTTTTTATATGCATATGGACAGTTATACACACAAAAAGGTAATTTTCATTGGACATTACTTATTGTCATGCTATGAAATATTAACTCTAAAGTCATCACCTGTTTTCATATACCCATTATAAATCCAAAGTGAAAAAAAGGCCTAAAATTCTAAAAACTGAAAAACTTCACCCAAAACAAATGTAATCTTTCAATATGCACCTGAAACTTTCCAAAGGATCTGAGTTATTAAATTCAAATAACTAGTAGTGAAATATTATAGCTTTAGAAGGTCAAAAGCTCTCAGTCAGAATACTTTATTAAAATTCTAAGTGGAGTCACTAAGTAACAGATGGATGGCGGGTTCAGACCTACATTACTATGGTAAGACCTGAAACAGCTGTGCTAGGCTTCACATTATAAAATAAGAATAGGAGGGAAAAAGTAAAAAAGACAAAAAAATATTCTCTAAATTCTTAGATTACTATAATCTACCATACTCTACAGCTAAAAGGACTGCACATGGCTCTTCACCTGATGTCACCCTCAAGTTTTAAGTTTCTGAACTTCGCACAAGTGGTTTTGGGACCACAAGAAGCCTGGAGAAGACAAGTTAGAGTAAGATCAGCCCTGAACCGAGGCTTTTCTATATATAATTATTTAACTCTACTTTCTGTCTCCAGCCTCGCTTGATTTTCTCAATCAGACCATTCCCTTCAACTAGAGAAGGTGCTAGTGTTGATCGAGCATGCTCAGCCGAACTCCAGTTCGGCTCGAGCATCTCGATGCTTGACACATGGTGGTATTCGGACGAATACCGCATGTGCTCGAGCGCAATTGTAACACCCCAGAGTTGTGTTACTAGGAGCCTTTATACTGTCATCTGATGTAATTTATATTATGTCCTCCACAAATGTTCATATAAATCCATGGTAAATGCAATTGTTCATGTAATTTGCCTGGTTACCAGTAGGTGGCAGCAACTCATTGGCAGGTACAGTTTAGTGTTTAGTGAATCTGAGCTGGAATGGATTATTCCAGCTTAGCTCTCCCTCTGTAGAGAGAGTGGGATGGTCCCACGTACTGCAGCATGGGTAGAGAAGGAAGTTAGAATGAGTACCTGAGCACCTTCATCTCTGCTGGATGAGAAAAGCAGAAACTACAGACAACCTCCAGAGTTCCAGGAAAAAATCATCCCCTGAGATCCCGTGAGATAAGTCCAGTCCTAGGAGAAGCTATTTCCTCCTCAGCCAGTCTGTCCCCACACAGCAGAGGTACAGATAAGTGCAGAAGCTAACCCTGCCACAATTACAGAGCTACCAAGCAGACATTTTATCCTGCAAGCTCCACATTTAAAGCAGAAGTACTCATTCCTGCCAATCATTGCCAAAACCTGCTGGGACCAAGAGGCCAAAGCTGTATACTGACTGCTTGGATAAAAGTTATTTCAATTAAATAAACGTTTGAACTTCATCTAAAGATCTGGACATCATTTTTTCTGCAAAATTCCTCTATTACTCCTATTATCACTACACTCAAATTTATTGCAAGTGAGCCAGGAGTCCAGCCGTACCCAGGTAGGAGACACCGTGACACAACTAACATTAAGCTATAGAGACATTATAGGCCATTACAACACTCTGGCATTCCTAATCTGGGACGTGCGTTATAACACCTTGGAAGGGCCCTGGGATAGTACCCTGCGCATGCTGCAATTGGCGACATGACAAATACAGGATATATTACCCACTTGACTCGGACACTGCATTAAAGTGGCGTCAGCGTACCCGTTCCTGGTCACTGCACAATGCTCGAGTCTCCTCCCCGCATGTTTCTTGGCTGCTACGCAGCCAATAAACGTGCAGGTAAGTGCTGCCATCACTGTAATGCCAGTAGCCATGTTGGCTACTGGCATTACAGTGATTGGCTGGCAGGAACGCGTCATTGAGTGCTATATAGCACCCAATGACGCGTGTTCGGCTCAGTCTTAGTTGGGGAGAGCTGTGCTGAGGAAGAACAGACAGTGTAGGGAGTGATATAGGAATATTTTTATTAGAAAAACGTTTCAGAGACCCCAAAGTCCTTTTAAGGACTATTGTGTGTAGCAGCAGCATTATATATTTTTGGCGCAACCTGCGCTAAATAGCGTGCAATACTTAGGTCGCTGCAGACAGCTCCTGTGTAAAGTGTGCGCATCCCATCCCATCTGTGACATCCAGTGTACTTTTTCTGCTGCGGAAAGTGACAATACCAGCGCCACATCTGCAGTGTAATGTGTGCGCTGAAAAAATTTATCTGTGACATACAGTGTAATTTTTCAATAGACGGTGTCCGCTTCTGACAGTGACATTACCAGTCCCACATCTCCAGTGTAACGTGTGCGCATAAAAATTGTATCTGTGACATACAGTGTACTTTTTCCGTAGACACTGCGGACAGTGACATTACTGGTGGTACCTCTCCTGTATAACGTTTCCTCATCCAAAAAACCTGTGACATCCCCTGTAATTATTTATTAGCCGCTGGTGACAGCATTGAAATTATCTGCAGGATATCTCCTGTGTGACGTTTCCAAATCCCAAATACCTTTTTAAATTTGTTTGCGCATACACTTGGAAGAAGCGCACTTTGCGAAACGTATGTCGGGCTTTCAGCTCTCACCAAACTGGTTGGTATTTATTATTACAGGTATTTTGCCACTTGTATTTATGCTCATGGTGTGGTTGGTTGTTGGCTGTGTTGGGTGTCGGCCATGCCACCACATATACCCTGCTATACCCAGTTTTTTACACAGTTAAATTGCTGTTCAGATTGAGCTGCAGAGGAAACGACTGTCGCGTCACAGTAGCAGCATGTCACATGTTGCAGTGCAACACCATAGACTATCATTATAAAAATTGTCGCGCGACATTGGTGCGACATCAATGTTGCGCGACACATGTAGCAGTGTAGTTGTGCCCTATGTGTCATGTGACTTATTGTCGCACGACGCATGTCGTTGTGTAGCCCTAATCTAAAGCTGACCTACAGTGAAGAAAAATGGCTGGGTTGTTATGGAAACCTTGAGTAAAACTGTGTATGTGGAGACTAAGGGCCTGCAAGCTTCTATTGGCTGATAAGGGTCATGTGACCGTGTGTATGACAGTTGGGATATGAAGAGAAAGACTTGCAGGCTTGTATTGGCTAATGCAAGTAATTTTTGGGGAATATCTCAGGAATTATACATCCTAGAGAGCTGAGACCCACAAGTTTTTTTTCCAGGTAGCAAGGGATGTGTTACCTATATAAGTGGACAAAGCAATGATAAGCACCACATCAAAGCTAATTCATGGACTCAATCCTTTCTCATACTTAAAGAATGAATATTTAAATGATATATACTGACCCGAATTGTCTATATATCTACATACATATATATGTTTCAGAAGTGTGGCGGACGTCAGAAGCAATTAACTCACACCACAGGCAGTAAAGTCTAAAGTCGTATGAGTGAATCACCTTTACTGACTCAGTCCAAGCATGGCCTCATGACCTTCAACCATCTGTAGTAATTCCATGCTTCATTCTCTCAGAGATAATTTCCAGCAAAGTTGCTTTTCCTGGAGCAGGATTCTGTCTTGGCCTACTTGGCATTAGCACACACTAGACACGTCCTCTCCCTTGCTTGTTCAGCAGCAGACTGTCCACTTACCAGGGAAAATGGATCCAGCCGAAACCTGGCAACTAATGCTAAGAAAACTGGCTTCTATCTCGTGGGGTTTTTGTCTTTCTTTCTAATTATGTAACTGTTTCGTACCTATGCATATCCTTTTTCAGTTACGTAGCAGTATCATAGATCATAGTCAATATCACAGTGAACAATTTAACCACTAATGATCCATAACATTTATCCTTTAGCAATGAACCCTAGCAATATTAATGACTGGGTTATCCAGTCATTAATATTGATGAGCTATCCTTAGGATCTGACACTGTCAACTCCTGCCAATCATCTGGGCCTCTTCTTGGGCCATGTGGCATCACCGTACATTGATCACATGGCCTAGTGGTTAGCCCCATTGAAGTGAATGGGGCTGAGCTGCAATACCAAGCACATAGCTGTACAATGTATGATGCTGTGCTTGGAGAGCTGATGGGAGTGGACTGCACTCACCAGCTGATCGGCGAGGGAGCCAGGACTCACTCCCTTGCCATTGTGATCTATAGTATTTGAGGATAGGTCATCTTTATCCTTTCCTGGATAACCACTTTAACCCTTTAGCAGGAAACCAGCGGGTAACAGCATTTATTTTCTCAATAATCTCTAGGTTAAGCGTTCCTTTAAGCCAGTGTTTCTCAAATAGTGGGGCGTCATCCACAGATCCCCCCATAACAGTGTCCGTCATACACAGATCCCCCCATAACAGTGTCCGTCATCCACAGATCCCCCTATAACAGTGTCCGTCATCCACAGATCCCCCATAACAGTGTCCGTCAGTCACAGATCCCCCATAACAGTGTCCGTCACCCACAGATCCCCCCCATAACAGTGTCCGTCATCCACAGATCCCCCCATAACAGTATCCGTCATCCACAGATCCCCCCATAACAGTGTCCGTCAACCACAGATCCCCCCATAACAGTGTCCGTCATCCACAGATCCCCCCATAACAGTGTCCGTCAACCACAGATCCCCCCCATAACAGTGTCCGTCATCCACAGATCCCCCCATAACATTGTCCGTCATCCACAGATCCCCCCATAACAGTGTCCGTCATCCACAGATCCCCCCATAACAGTGTCCGTCATCCACAGATCCCCCCATAACAGTGTCCGTCATCCACAGATCCCCAGTAATAGTGCCACCCACAGACCACCATTAGTTCCAAACCCATCAAAAGCACACCTTTTGGTTAAAAATATATTTGTTGTAAATTGATCCACATTTCTTTCTTTTTTTATTCTCTTATACGTTAATAAGGATAAAGTGTTATGCAGAGGTGTACTTATTAATAATAACAATTTTATAGACAAATGATACTATTTACAGTCGCGTGGGGGGGCGCAAAATGTTTTTTTCTTCCTAGGGGGGGCATGACAGAAAATAATTGAGAAGCACTGCTTTAAGCTAATGCTCCCTGGGTAAGTATGGAAAATATTCCTCACCCATCCCTTTCAGTGCCACCTATTTGTATCTACATTTTAGACAATGTCTTACAGGGAAACCACCTATTGCTGTCCTTTCCTTCATTATGTAGTTTTTTTACTCTTCTTGCAATTTTAATTGTTCATGTCATACAAAGAAAATCCTTGCTTTTTTTTATCATTTCCAAATGCTTTATTCAACTAGATCCACTCTATTAAACCAGGCATACACCCTCGTGAGGCTGATCCTTCTGATTAAAATGATACCTTTCTTGTGAAATTCGGTTGTAGCCTTCTTAAGACAAAATATTTTTATACTTTATGAAAATTAGGGTTTCAATGTGTTGAGGGGCATGGTCAACACTGGAAAGCTAAGGAACTGGGGTGCACCAAGGGGTTAGGCCCCACCCCTTGGGGCACTTAAGTCCTCATTTCCATAAAGAATAAAAGTGTTCTTTCTCAGGAGCGCCACAACCAATCATCTTTACAAGACAGGTATTATTTTACTTGACAGGACAGAAGGGCTCCTGGTTTAATAGGTTTGATGCTGCTGACAGGTGCTCTTTAAATGTTTCTGGAATTTCTAACTACAGGAGATATATTAGATGGGGTGGGGTATACTGTCAGTTTTTCTCCTGCCTGAAGTTGCTGAAAACAAGGAAAAGAAGTTTGCAAATGTAGATAAGGCAGACATTTGGTTCAGTTTCCCTTTAAACATATCAGGGATAGTAACAATGATTTGGGGAATTATCTCATTATATGGTTTATATCATCTTATGCAGACAAACTCACTTGAAAGCTATTATTGGCACAGCTGAATCTGAAGACAGAGTTTCTTTTACTGTTCTAGCAATTTCCATTCCCAGACAGAACCTCATAGTAGCAGTGGGAGCCCGGTAATACGTTATATTGTTTACACATTCATAAGTAAGGGGCTGCATTAACACCGGGAACATTTATGCAATTATCAAAGCAGAAATCATTAAGAATGTTTTATCTTTACATTTCGCTTTATTCTTCTACTAACTTCCTTCTCACCAACGAACACATATATCGCGTCCGGCGCCTGCCGCTCAGATACTTACTCTGCCAGATGGAAGATTACAAGACTCTAATGCAGTTTCCACTCGTTTTCTGTCTGCGGAGAATATACGGTATATGCTAGAAAGAATAAAGGAAAAGGAAAAATAATGAAGTCTTTATGTATTGATTCATTGGAACGAAAATCCATCTGAAAATGAATTAGTTTTATCCCGCCCTAATACGATTCCACAGTTTTGTAGGTTTGAAACTAGAACAGAATCAACAATGCATTTCTAGGATACATTAGCAGAGTGTGATCTGCATAATACCCTAAAATGAGAGCTCTCTCTCTCTCTTTCTCTCTGTGATAGTCTCTCGGTCGATATTCCTACATTATCAGTATAATTTCATTTGACCTACTAAAAATCCGAAGCTTGCCATGATCTGATTTGCCTGAGACAATTTTCACTTTTCCTTTCATCTTTGTTCTTTGCCTGTTAAGCATATCCTTTGCTGGTAAATTCCCAAATGATATTAAAAAATAGATCTACATAATTAATTATTTTAATTTTGGAGCTCTTTGGACTGTTCAAGCAGTTATCTCTATTTTTGATGTTTTCATTTAAAATATATTTCAATTTTAAAGCAGTTTAAGTAGTGCTCTACCAGTAAAAATGTGTCTGCATTTGAATAAGTAGCTTAATAAAAAAATATGCTTCTACTGAAAAAAATCATATTCACCCACTCCTTGACAATATAGTCCTGCGTCCTGTCACCATTTTGCAATCTTCCCGTCCCCTGTTTACTTCTGGCTGGGGTACAGACAGGATCATGTGCACTACTGCAGTCAATGACTGGCCTCAGCGGTGATAGGTCCCCAAGCAGTGAAGTGACCAAAACCCAACCTTGTGGCACATGACAGCTTTATGAACGTCTGGTCACCTCTCTGCAGCAAACAGGAGATACAGGAACCCAGTTTTTTCTGTAAAACTGATGGGTCTGCACTTTGTTAGTGAATCTTCTCAACATTGCATGGTTTTAGGTCAAATTCTAGTTGTCTCTCTGCAACATGGTCCATCCATGTAACATCCATAGATTTGTTATTGCGGGGCTCTTAAACAGGACCTGTCACCAGATATCTGTTTTACTAAATAATTTAATTCGCAATGCAATACCGATATTGGACATTTTGTGACCTAGCGATATGCCCCCATTGTCTGAGATGAGAAAACCCCTTTAATGTCTCCTCATGTACTCCATTCATACAGAGATTCAGAAGATCATATTAAACTGTATTTAGGATTATAATTTCTGACAGGTAGAGCAGAGAGGAGGATGAGGCAGCTCTTTAGCTCAGTGTTGTGAAGTAACTTGTCCTGGTGTGTGATTAGGACAGGTTTTGTGTGTAGTAATAGGACGGCGACCATTTTATTTACTCTGATGATTGCTCTCTATACAAAACAAGCCATTATAACTAATGAAAGGCATTTGGGAATATATTTATAATAATGTAATGTTTAAGTATTTTCAGTCATTTATTTTTTTAATTCTTGGAGAACCCCTTTAAGGAGGAAATAAACAATTAGTATCTGCTCATTTCTTACAGTGATGTTCACTTCAGTAAAGAATAAATTCAGTGTTCAGAAAAGATTGACTTTTTCTGCATTTGCATACTGTAAGTCTACACAATTGAAACCAAAATATAAAAATATTAGTACAGGCAGAGTTCTATTGGCATACCATAGGCCAAAAGGATTTTTGAGAAAGATCGGCCTCTGACATGATAGTGCGACCTAGCCAGCGGTGAAGATCCCCATCAAAATTTTGCAGCACATTTAGCTGTAAATGTATATTAGTTATCAGATACTGCGTGTGTATCCTATGTTTTTTCAATGTAGGAGAAAATGGACATGCCTTTTGAGCAGCCAAGTTTTGTGTTCACCTTAACCCAGACAAACATCTTCACACTTCCGCTCCATCAAGATAGAGAAAAAAAAGCAGTTGCAGCCACCGTGGTCTCCTTACATGGTGGCTCAGTGGTAAGCACTGGTGTCTTGCAGTGCTGGGACCAAGGACAGCATCTACATGCAGTTTGTATGTTCACCCAAGTTTGAGTGGGTTTCCTCCCACACACCAAAGACATAATGATAGGGAACCTAGATTGTGAGCGCCATTGGGGGACAGTGAGTAATGATAATGTCTGTAAAGCGCTGCGGAATATGTCAGTGCTATATAAGTGAGGAAAATATTACTTGGGGACTGAGGAGGTTAGTTAACATTTACATAGAAACAGAGAGCATAAGCTGATAGAACCACAAGCATGGGGGACATGTCACCACTGCAGCCAGAACCCAGCAGCAAGGATCAGGTACATATTATTGGCTGCAGGGTCTACCTGAGAGGCCACCAGGGGTGGACAGCCCTATTAAGGCATAGTACTGATTTATAGAAAAAATACATCATAAAAGAAGAAACAACTTACTTTTTAACAGGAATTTTCCCTTCTTGATTGGCTTGAAGCTTCAGCTTGGTGTATCTGTAAAGAATGAAAAAGATATTTCCATTATTTTTGCTGTGATAAAGGTATTGAACTCGCTTTTTGATATAAAAAGTAAGTCATAAATCGTAAAAGTAAATCACAAATTCTCTTGCAATGTTTTCGACTTTAGTATGTTGAATGGTAGATGGATAGGTAGGGCCGAGACATACTGAGAAGAAAACCTGAAACATACCTGTAATCATGTAATCTTATAACTTCACAGCTCAACTGCATTGATTTGCAGAAAGCATACAAGAAATGTAAATGTCGCACTCGGCTCTCTTACAATTATATGGCCCCTTCCAGATGTCTTTATTATATAGTTTTCACACTGGATGGTTTCTGGGACAGATTTAGCAGCAGCTTCCTAAAATTTAATACCATCTTTCACAACACTGGATAAGATTTTAGCGCATTCTGTTTTAGTTCAGACAATGGTAGATTTCTGTGCATCATCTGCAACATCTCGATAAGTTATGATTATAAGTAGGCCAGTCCCAAACTTCCAATTTCCTATTCTATTCTTTAAGATATAGACTTATGGTTAAATGTGTTTGATCATTTTCTTGATCCATAGCACAATTACTGTGTAGCCGAGCTTCAGCTTCACCTTATGGATGGATGACTGGTATTCTGGTTGGGTAGAATTCATGGGTTCTTTAGTAATGACAAACCCACATCCTAAGGGCTTATGCACATGGTACAGCCCCAATGCGAAGTCTGCAGCCTCTATCAGGCTCCGTATTTTCTACAGGAGAATACCTTGGCACCAGGGGCATAACTACCATAGTGGCAGACCATGCAACTGCTATGAGGCCCAGGGCAAGAGGGGGCCCAGTTGGGATCATCCCCTCTTCTACTGGGGGTGAAAACTTGGTCAGGACTCTACCCTCTAAAGCAGTGGTTCTCAACCTTTCTAAAGCCGTGACCCCTTAATACAGTTCCTCATGTTGTGGTGACCCCCAACCATTAAATTTTTTTCCTCGCTACGTCATAACTAATTTTGCTACTGTTATGAATTGTAATGTAAATATCTGATATGCAGGATGTATGCCAGTCTATTACAAGGTGTTAGGTAGTTCTGTAATTGGAGCTGTGTTGTGGGGGATCTGTGGAGGGCGCTGTGTTGTGGGGGATCTGTGGAGGGCGCTGTGTTGTGGGGGATCTGTGAAGGACGCTGTTATATGGGGATCTGTGGAGGACGCTGTTATATGGGGGATCTGTGGAGGACGCTGTTATGGGGGATCTGTGGAGGACGCAGTTATGGGGGATCTGTGGAGGACGCAGTTATGGGGGATCTGTGGAGGACGCAGTTATGGGGGATCTGTGGAGGACGCTGTTATGGGGGATCTGTGGAGGACGCTGTTATGGGGGATCTGTGGAGGACACTTATGGGGGACCTGTGGATGGCACTGTTATGGGCTGGATCTGTGGAGTACGCTGTTATAGGGGATGTGTGCTATGACACATAGGGCCATAAGGGGGGCCAGCATAAGACATATAGCATCTTATGCTGGTCCCCCTCATGGCCCTATGTGTCCCCTCATGTGTCCTAAACTGCGCACATAACTGTCTTTGCGTGTAAAGTATGTTACTCCTGTGTGAAACAATCTCTCTCCTAGTGAGATTTCCCTACTAACTGTCGCACTGCTAATGACGTGAGGAGGCGTTCCTGAGTTTTGACGATCTGTGCATGCGCAAACCGACAGTTTATGGAAAATCTCAGCGGAGTTCAGCTTTACACCGGGACACTGCGCATGCGCAGGAGAGCCTTAGTAGGGAAATATTACGGCCCAGTGCGCAAGCACGGCTAACTCCGGCTGGCGCATGCGCAGTGTCCCGGTGTGAATCTGAACTCCGCTGAGATTTTCCATAAACTGTCGGTTTGCGCATGTGCAGATCGTCAAAACTCAGGAACGCCTCCTCACGTCATTAGCAGTGCGACGGGAAGTCAGGAGGTAGGGAAATCTCACGAAGTAGGGTAATGTAACGCTACAATCGTGCAGCCCTAATAGGAAGCCTCAGGCGACCCCCCGGAAAGGGCAGATCGACCCCCAAAGGGGTCGCGACCCCTAGGTTGAGAACCGCTGCTCTAAAGGAACAACTTTTAGCAAAGTGGAAAGGTGGAAGGCAGTGGAAAAAATGGCCCAAGGGCCATTGAAAGGTATTTAGGCAGAAACCCTTCTGTCCTGACTGGGGGGCATGGTTTGATTCTTGCTATGGGGCCCTTCTCTATGTACGCCACTGCTTGGCACATACAAGTCTGATCGAGTATGAGACATTTTTCTATGTACATACTGTATCTAAAGTGAACAGCAATAATGGGTCCAAAACACAGCTATGTACATGAGCATTACTGAACAAGTAAACTATCCAGATCATTAGTAGCACAATTTTAGAAAAAGCAAGGTACTGTAGACAGCGACAACTTTATTAATGGCCAATGAACCACTCGAGAGCTGCCTCCATCTTTTCTATACCCGGGATCATTGGCACACTATCAGCACCATGTTTGAAGACTGTCAAATGATATATTTGCTTTTTGGTGGTTTAGAAATGAAGCAGGTGCTTTTGCAAACATACAGCAAGCAGTAATGTTCCTATCACCTTCTTTTCTTGCCATGTTTCCTGTTGTAGTCATTAGAGATGAGCAAAGTTTTCCAAAATTTGACTCAGTCAATTTGCCAAAGTTCTTCAAGAAATTTGATTTGTTCTGAATTAATTCATAATGAATCACGATAAATATGGTATACCAAGGCCACTCTGCCTAATCATAGACATCGCACTTGGTGGTCCAATCTCACTGTGATGGCTTGGAACTTAAACTGCAGGGACAGTGCAGGGAGAGGGTATCGCTGTGTGCACTACGTTCTAGTGCACCCACGTTCATAGGTTATCCGTTCTGTAGGTACTGTGCTATCAGTATTACAGGCAGTTGTAATTTATCGCCGTCTACATCACTGTGCAGGGGACACTAAGATTGATATCTAATCGCTTCTGTTAGCTGTGGAATTACTGTGTGTCAATAAAAGCGTAAGGTCTAATTTAGTGATGAGCGGCATAGGCAATAATATTTCATGAATTTTTCGCATAATCACAATTAATTTGCGAATTCTAGAATTTGCGATCTACAGTCATTATCTTTACGATTGTGCAAATCGGCACTAATGATGCGCATATTTTTGGCGCAATACATGCAACCTCACATTTTATCAGGTCTGAGTAGATATTACTGATTGGTGCACTAAGTATTGTTGTGACATCACAGCACTATGTCTGTAGCATGTATGTATGGACAGCAGAGAAACAGTAATTCCTATCACACTACCTAACACCCTGCACTAGAACCTATCAGCTACACTATATCACTATCTAACCTACACTGACTATCTCCCACTAACGATCTGTATTATATATATGAGCTTACTAACTATCTAATGTAATTGGATAAGGAATAGGATCCAGATGAAAGCACAGAGCACAGCAATGTCACTGCTCTCTCTCTCTCTCTCTCTCTCTCTCTCTCAGAACTGCAAAAAAACTGCAGAAAATGGCTGCTGGGGAGTTTTTTTATATATAGTAAAGGGGTAGACAACTTTCCTATTGGTTGCTAGGGATGTTGCTAAGCTCTGACAAAGATATTGCAGCCTTCTCATTGGCCCACAAGCAAAACGGGAGGTTACTAATGAAAGAAAAATCTTGAATATTCGCGATTACGAATACATAGCACTATATTCTACATCTTTGCAAATTCTCAAAGTGCCGATATTCATGAAAAAAAATTCTGATTAGAATATCGCGATCAACACTAGTCTAGTTTATCGCCATGGACTTAACCATGCAATGCCCCAAGATTCAAGTAGTGGCCCCATAACAGAGTGGGGACGGTGGTGGCTGCTGTAGTAGTGGCCCCATGACAGATTGGGGAGGGGGAGCAGCAGCAGTGGCAGTAGGGCTGTGTTAACATCACTGCTTATGTTTCTGTTCTTCTGATCCATCAGAAAAACATAAAAAAAAAAAATCCTGTATTTTGAGCATCTATAAAGCCTCTTTCAGACGGTCAGTATTTTGTCAGGGTTTTGCATCACTATTTGATCAGTAATTGTAAGCCAGGAACAGGAGTGGGTCCAAAACAGAGATCAAATGCAATGGAATTATTTGCATCTCATCTGTGTTTTAGACTCACTCCTGCTTTTAGCTTACACATTTTGATCAAACACTGATGCAAAACACTGACCAAACACTGACTAAAATAAAGTATTAGCTACGATGAATTTGGGTCGAGTTGGTGGAGTGATTTGTGTGGTTCATTCCGATAACTGACACTCCTCCGATATGGCAATAATCCAGCTGCCATGTTTGATCCATCCAGCAAGTTAGGCCCACCTGGTTTTAATCCAAATACATGTTGAAATCAAAATACCATTAGGTACATAGTATGGAGGGATTCTGGACCTTATGGAGGGATCCACATGGGCTAAAATTTCATTGCACTGCACAATGATGCAAAATTTGCTTAAAATTTTTTATGGCTGTCAGAGTGATGCAGAATAAAATTTCCATTACAGAACGTGGTAGTTAAGAATGACGAATTTGGGTCCAGTTGGTGGAGCAATTTGTCTGGTAAAACGACTGTAGTTACGACCATAAACAATTGCAATAACAACAAAGACTAATTCTTTCAGTTTAATTTCTCTCAAAGTATGTATTAGCTACAATAAATTTGGGTCAAATTAATGAAGCAATTTGTCTGGTTCATTCCGATAACCAACGACACTCCTCCCTTATGGCAATAATTTTGCTGCCATATTTGATCTATCCAGCAAGTTCCACCGATCTGGTTTTAACCCTAATACATGTTGAAAGCAAACCTGAACTGGCTGAAATTTCATTGCACTGCACAGTGATGTAGAATTTGTTTAAAATTTGTTGTCTGGTAATAACATTGTAGTTCAGACCATAAACGATTACAATAAACATGCAGACTAATTTTTTTGGCTATAAGAATGTATTAGCTACAATGAATTTGGGTCGAGTTTGGGGAGTGATATGTGTGGTTCATTCTGATAACCGATAACGACATATGGCAATAATCCAGATGCCGGGTTTGATCCATCCAGCAAGTTCAGCTCATCTGGTTTTAACCCTAATACAAGGAGTTATTAGACCTAAGGCGTTCCTCGCCCAACCTCCCGGAGGTCCAAGTGGCGTTCAGCACTAACAGTTTTGTAATGCCTTTACATGTCTGGGACAGCACACGCACTGCACTGGGATCACAGTGTGTCTATTTTTTGCCAACAGGTGCCGGTTACCCGCTCAATATCGTTTGTCATAGGGATCGGAGATTGTAGTACTGGAGCAGTAAAAAGCGAATTTATTCTCTAAAAGACTAATGTTTTCACTAAAACAATAATTTTTTTTAAAAAAACAATGATCAACTTGTAGGCAATTCTGCTGTGCAAAGAATCAATTTACTTGCACTGACCACAGGGTGTTAAGTAAGACCGTTTGTAACACTAAATGACAGTAACTGGGTAACAAAAGCGGCTAAATATCAATGTCGACACGCCACAAACAGAATGAGACAGACGTATCACCCCACTTTGTAAATCAGGGCTTAATAGAATTGCTTATCTATTAATCAATGTGTCTATCTATAAGAGAACAAACTAAGTTTAATTGTGCAGCAAGTGAACTAGATAAATGCGCCTATATATTAGACTGCCTGTTGACGCTGAGTCTGACGCACAGTAATTCTATCTATATCAGAACAGATTAACTATAAATGATGTAGCAGATTAATTAGATAAACCCACCTATATATTAGACTGTCTGTTGACAATCACTCTGATAAACAGTAAGTCTATGTGTAACAGAACAGATTAATTATAAATGATGCAGCAGATGAACTAGATAAACACACCTGTATATTAGACCGTCTGTTGACAATGAGTCTGATGTACAGTAATTCTACATATAACAGAACAAAGTAAGAAGGAATGGGACAGCAGGTCAACAAGATGCACAGGGCGATTACACTAAGCCTGCACTGTCCCTGCAGTTTCCCTATGCTCTCCCTACAGTGTCTAACAACTCTCCCTACAACTTACTTACACTGTTCCTGCACTGTCCCTATCCAACATTCTACAATTAAAAACTTGCTAAAACACTCTCCCTATCACTTGCCATGTCTTTTCCTATGCTAAGTTAACAGTGAAATGGTGATGACCACTCAGGGTGAGTCTTTTATAGGGCTGTGAAATCACAGGGGATGGCTATCTGCTGATTGGCTGGCTGGGATTGATTAGCATTATGGGTCATATCACATTCCTGAGCTTCTTACTTACAATTTGTATAGCCGCCATGTTAGGAAATAAATGATTTGTTACCACGAAGCCTGAGGAAATTCGGATTCATTGCAAATAAAATTTTTACTGAAACTCGGATCTAAGTCAATTAGTTTCACTTTAATTCGCTCAACGCTAGCAGTAATGAAAAGTGATGAGTGGCAGGGGTCATATTCGAATTTGCGATATTTCGCGAATATTTTGTAGAATATTCGTTGAATATTCGCAAATTCGAATATTCGTTATATTCTACAAATGCTTTACTCAAAAAATCGGCAAAGTAATGATCGCGTAATATGTAAATATTACGCAATCAATATAGGTGTGGGTCAAAAACGAATATATAGCACTATAGAATTTTGTGCTATATATTCATTTTTTAAAATAGTTGTCTTTTTTTTCCATCTGAAGTCATGATTCCTCCCTGCTTAAATAACTTAAGCATGACTTCAGATGGAAAAAAAAGACGAATATTCAAAAAAACTAATATATTCAATATCGTGCTATATTTTCGTTTTTTTAGAATACTCGTAATATTCTAAAACAAGAATATATAGCAATATAGCGAATATTCTTGATTGTGGAAACAAAAACTAATGTAGAGCAATTTAGCTAATATAGTGTTATAATCTTTTTTTTTATAATTTTTTTCCAATGTGAACTTCAGATGAGAAAAAAATGACAACTATTAGACAAAGAAGAGTATAGCACTATATTAGCTAAATTGCTCTATATTATTTTATTTAGAATATTCGCTATATTGCTATATATTCTTGTTTTAGAATATTACGAATATTCTAAAAAACAAATATATTCGATATATTGCTATATATTTGTTTTTTAGAATATTCGTAATTTTTCCAATCTGCAGTCATGATTCCTCCCTGCTTAAGTTGCTCGTGGGCTAATGACTCATTGTCCCACAAGCAAGAAGCAGGGAGGAATCATGTTTTTAGTAGTGATGAGCGGCAGGGGCAATATTAGAATTTGTGATATTTCGCAAATATTTGGGCGAATATTCGCCATATATTTGCGAATTCGTTATCTCCAGTCATTATTTTCTTGATTGTGGAAAACGGCAATTTAAAAATTTGTGATAAAAATTTGCATTACGAAAAATTCGCAATCAACACTACTCCTAAAGCCAAAGATATTGCAGCCTTCTCAATGGCCCACAAGCTAGAAGCAGGATCATGTGTACCGATTTAAAAAAATAAAAAATCGATATTCGTAATTACGAATATATATCACTATATTCTAAATATTCGCGAATTCTCAAAGTGCAATTATTATTCGCAATAAAAATTTGCAATTTGAATATTTGTGATCAACACTAGTAATGAACACTGGCTTTAGTTGGGACTAAGGAGGCCTTCAGTTTTGTGAAGTTCCTCTGAGAATTTTTTTAAATTCCTAGATAAGTTATTACCAAGCCATTACAATAATAAACACGGCAATCCACTCCTATGCAAAATTATATGTGCATACCTTTCTCTCTCATTGTGGATGATGATTGTAGGTACCCCTCATGATAGGGTTCACTGGATAATATGGTTTAGATCCAACAACGTACATTACATATCAAATTATGGGACAGTAAATGAAGTTCTAGATCAAAAATGATTTTATTTGTTCTCTAAGATTCCTTTTAAGCTAATTTTTTTTTTTAAGATTAGCCACCATTGCTGGACATCTGAAAATTAGCAATCGTTTTTCATAGCATTACATATAATCTTTTCAAAGAACTTTACTTTTTAAAGTAAAAAAAAAAGAAAAGTACACTCAGCCATGTAATGAAGAACCCTGTTGACAGGCAGTGCAGTTACCATTACAGCTCTCACAAGTCCAACTTTCCTAGAGTTCTGAATGGGAAAAATGCCCAATTATAAAGTGTGGCCATCCGATTCCACACAGCCTTATCAGATAGCTCTAAACTGAACAGTTGAGTATATTTAATACATTATAAGATCTAGTCATGTAGTTAAATTGGAAGAGTCTGTTGTATTAACTCAGACCTGGGGGTACTACAATTTTGTATATGGATATTGTATTATAGTATTCTGTATTTTATTGTTTGCTTCTGAACATGGTTACCAGCAAGGAATGGATGCTATGGTTGGCAAGAAACAGGGCTAACCATCCCGTTCCTCCCCTGTTGGTAGGAGTGGCCCAGTCCTGCTTTCTGCCAGGAGACAGAAGGGAGAGGAAGCACATTGCAGAGCTCCTGTTCCTGTTAGATTCTCCAGGGAGATCATTTATTCTTCAGCCTCAAGTGAATCTTAGGACGCTAGACAGCAGTGAACTGTTACAACCAGCATTAAAACACTGCTGATAGGTGTACGATTACAGCAAAGACACCCATCATCCAAAATTTTATTAGGCCAGTACCATCTAAGTGCTGAATTGCCACCACCCAACCTGTTTCTATAATCCTTACTGGTGCCAGAGAAGAACTGTACTTAAAAGTCTGCTGCTACTGTATGTATTTCAAGTTGTATGTTGCACATAGTAAAAAAGACTTTGTTGTGTTTAATTCTGGTCTCCTTCTTCAATACTACATTTCCACTGCACTGAGACAGACCACTTCATCGGGGCCACTACCACTCCCATTCACTGCACCGGCTCCTCAGGGGCTCACCGCACTGTCAGTAACAATTTACAAAAGGCAAAAATCAAACACTTAGCTCACTAGACCCTAGGAAGGACTGGTCAGATCACACAAACCAGCAGGGGCTGTCAATTACTCGCCTTCAAACCGGCTTAATGTCCAAAAACCATCCTCTAGAATAGGTAATAATGAATTGCAAAGATATATTCTTAAATTATTAATGAGGGCTTGTCAGCAGGTCCTTTGCTATATTATAATTATTGTATATGGTGCATTATGGATTTTATAGGTCCTCTTTTTCAAATAGAAACAAAACAAAAACGGTGTACGTATTGATCAACTACTTCTAACACACAGGCATGGAAGTAAGCTGTGGTCCAGGGTCAAGTACAACTGCACTTTTCCAATCAAAACCTATCTCAGGTCAAGTGATTGGCTAAATACTGACTACAATTCCACTCAAGTCCAGGCAGCTGCTTCAAAGCTTCTCTTTTTGTACCCAGAAGAGTCTTTCTTTCTAGCAAATACCATTTTGCATCCTCTACACAGTCCTGCTAGACAATATATTTTGGCTGCTAGAGGAAGCCATTATCTAGGAGTGTCAGTCATGTGTTTTATAAGTAAAAATGTTTATAGACACAGAAGATTGGCCCTTTACATGTTTCTTCTCCAGAGTCTTGGGTTCTGACAATCCACAAATTGCACATAATGAGGGCTGTATACCCAGGAGTGCCAGGCTCAGACAGATGACTGCGTCTGTAATTACAGTAGGCATCTCCATTGTAGATTTCTCTGGTTGTAATGGGACGGCCTCTCCATTCTTGTTTAATCTCTTCTTGATATATTGTTTGTGAGTTGAGAATCCACATCTCCTCCTAAAGCATCTGTAAGCTGAAAGATTCTGGCAGCAGTTCAGCTAAGACTGTCACTGCACGCTGAAGCTTAAAGCATGATAACGCTCTATATAATGCAAATATTTAGATATGTTTGTGTACAATATGGAGGGCATAGACAGGTTTATGCAAATGTGTGCAAATTAATAACAATAACATCTTTTTTAATACTGTATATTCTTATATCTACTTTCTCTTTTGGTTAATTTTCTTTGCAGCTATTAAGTCCGTCATTGACTTGTAACACTTAAAAGACTCATATCAGCCCCCGGCAGCCCCATATTGCCTCAGATCATCCCCCAGCAGCCCCATATTGCCTCAGATCATCCCCCAGCAGCCCCATAATGCCTCAGATCATCCCCCAGCAGCCCCATATTGCCTCAGACCATCCCCCGGCAGCCCCATATTGCCTCAGATCATCCCCCAGCAGCCCCATAATGCCTCAGATCATCCTCCAGCAGCCCCATAATGCCTCAGATCATCCCCCAGCAGATCCATATTGCCTCAGATCATTTCCCAGCAGACCCATATTGCCTCAGATCATCCCCCAGCAGCCCCATATTGCCTCAGATCATCCCCCGGCAGCCCCATATTGCCTCAGATCATCCCCCAGCAGCCCCATAATGCCTCAGATCATCCTCCAGCAGCCCCATAATGCCTCAGATCATCCCCCAGCAGATCCATATTGCCTCAGATCATTTCCCAGCAGACCCATATTGCCTCAGATCATCCCCCAGCAGCCCCATATTGCCTCAGATCAGCCCCCAGCAGCCCCATATTGCCTCAGATCAGCCCCCAGCAGCCCCATATTGCCTCAGATCATCCCCCAGCAGCCCCATATTGCCTCAGATCATCCCCCAGCAGCCCCATAATGCCTCAGATCATCCCCCAGCAGCCCCATAATGCCTCAGATCATCCCCCCAGCAGACCCATATTGCCTCAGATCATCCCCCAGCAGCCCCATAATGCCTCAGATCATCCCCCCAGCAGACCCATATTGCCTCAGATCATCCCCCAGCAGCCCCATAATGCCTCAGATCATCCCCCCAGCAGACCCATATTGCCTCAGATCATTTCCCAGCAGACCCATATTGCCTCAGATCATTCCCCAGCAGCCCCATATTGCGTCATGTTTTTTAAAATAAAAATAAAAACACTTACTTCTCCTGCTCCAGACGCCGCTCCTCTGCTCCAGCGCTCTTCTTCCTCCTCCTCCATCGGCTGGGCTGTGAGGGCACTGCGCAGCCACTGCACACCCGAGGACCAGGAAGCGGTGAATACAGAGCCTTTACCGTATCCTGGTCCTCCAGTACTAATCAGCGCTTCTATAATGGAATGGAAGGAATTTCACCGCTTCCGGGTCCTCCGGTACTAATGAGAGCTTATATAATGGAATGGAAGGAACTTTCCACTAAAATGAGGAAAAATTTGATTCTACCTCATGAGGGTTTTTTGCCTTCCTCTGGATCAACTTTTCAAGAACTGTACAGGATAACGAGCTGAACTGGATGGATGGATGTCTTTTGTCAGTCTTACAAACTAAGTTACTATGTTACTATGTATACGTTTTTGACTGATACCGCTAGCCTCTGAAGTCCTTATGTGAACAGAACCTTACTACAATTCTACTGATACTATATAGATCTTTCCTGCCAGACAGAATAACATGGTAGACTACTTTATTCTGTTTGGTACATGGATGAATACCAGGTGTTCCAACATATACCTCAATGACCCCAATGGAAAGAACAGCAGAGGGTTAAAATGCAGTCTGAACCCAGCCTAATAATACATCTAATGGACTATGACACATTAATACAGAATCCATCAGAAATAATCCTGTATGCGTCCATATATGAAATAACATGCATATCAAGGTATAGTTTGGACCCATAGACTTCTATAAGTGTCATGTGCACCTGCTTCCCTTGTGACACTTGACCATTTGACATGACGCAAGAGGGGCAGGTCACTGCTGCAGCCAGCGACTGGCTGAAGCGGCACAAAAATGGAAGTTTACATCCTGGGAGTGCAGTGGAGCAGTCACAGGCCGTGAGAGAAGGAGCATGGAGCCAGTGCCGGGAAAAGGGTACTATAAGTATGCTTCAGCTTCTCTTCGCAGGTCTGCCCAAGGGTTAAGGCCAGGTTTTGCAAAAAACATCCCAAGTTGGACATTCCCTTTAAACTATAAGGCTTCATCCACAAACAACAGATTCACAAAATATAGAATGCATAGGTCACTGTACTAGCCACAAAAAAGCATATACAGTATGTATCACAAGGATGAAAAATATGGTCATGTGCATGAGGCCTAACAAGAAAATCTGTTGGTAATCTGGGAATTAATATTAATTTTCTTCCTTTATAGCTCATTTTCGTTCTTTCCCAGACATGAAAATTAGATTGCAAAACATGTAAACTGCTATAAAGTTGCATATAGCTCTACTATTATAGAAATAGCAGGGGCTTTTGCACTGTAATTCAGTTTTGCGCACACACAGTATCTGTATAGCACAGTGTTCAACCAGCAATGCTCTTAGCCAGAAGTAGTCATAACATGATAATATGAGGATGCTAGTAAGAGTGGTGGCTTTTCTTCATATGTTTTCTTTATTTTTTTATATTAACTGAAGTCTTTATTTGAGGTCATGCTCACATGGCATAATTTACTGGCGGAAAAATATAGAGGTGATATGGAATTGGTTTCAAGAGAAATCAGTCTCTAGAACCCAAGCGTTTTGGGTGTATTCCCTTTTTAAGCAGCATTTTAGCTGCATAAGCACCTGCAACATACATACTAATTAGCAAAGAAGCCAAATCTGCCATGAGACCCTGAATTTACAGGGGCTGTCCCTAAATTTCAGAGACAGTCCCAGCAAATTCAGGCTGTCTCAGGGCAAAAATTGGCGAGGCTTATGTAAGCAATACCCATAAGTGAGTGGTCCTGCTAGATTTGTGGGTGTTCCACTTCCACGTGCTTACATGCCCCCAAATTACCAGATGCAAAGTTGGCAAATATGACAAGCAGATTTACTTTCAAATGTTTCATTGAATTTAGTTTTTTTCCAAACCAAACAAAAGTAAGGCTCGTTCAGCAGCATCTTTGCATGAAGTTTGGGATTCACCAATACCCTTTAAAGGGACTGTGCCACCACTAAATGTTATCTTCATATAATTTAGTATGAAATACAAGTTACTTTCAGAATTTACTTTCTGATAAAAAAAATACTGCAGTTGTGAGGATATGCTCTTTACTTCATTATAATGGCAACACGTTTTCTTTAATCTGTATAGTAATGTGCATGTCCACCATCTGAGGTTGTCGCACATGCTCCATTCCATCCTTCAATGGCACCAGACGTATGTACCGTTAGAAGCAGTGAGAGTTACATGGAGAGAGCTGCTGAACAAAGAACACGTCCCCCGTGCCAGCCTGTAGAGTATCTAATAGAGCATTGACTGGGAGGAAGCTCTGGACACATGTGAGGTACAGGCCTAGTACTGATTTTCAATTTTCTACAACAATCATGGCATAACCTCTTTAATCACACTGTATGTAATACCTAATGCTGAGTGCAGTCCGTAGCTAGAAATTACTGGGCCCCACAGCAAATTTTTGAATGGGGTAATTGCTTCGCAACCCCTTGCTTTTATGCCGCCCCCATTCCTGTGGCTAGTAAAGATCGCTCTCTCAGACCAGGCCTGGCCACTGTTCCATCCGTTTTCTGCACTGTCTATACTGTCACTGTATATCATTTCATTGTGTAATACTGTTGGGGGGGCCCTAACAAAATCTTTTAGTCCTCCTCCTCCTGGATGGGCCCCTTCTGGGTCAGAGCCCCAAAGCAGCCGCTTCCCCTATAGCTACGCCCCTGGCTGAGAGTATATACAGTATTTATAGATACTGTACAAACAATAACTAACATTGCTGATTCACAGAAGAGATGAGCAAATTTGTACAAAAATTGGAATTTTTACAAAAATGGCTGTATTGATTGTACACAACTCAAACATGCTCTAATTAGCCTGAAAATTTGTATATAACACTGTGAGGTCTCCAAGGAGCTTTTTTTTATTTTTATATCTCGTTGTTTTATTCTTTTTCTTATATCTTTTTTCTTATATCTTTCTCTATCTCTTTATCTACCCCCCCCCCCCCCCCACACACACTTTTAAGCTGTTGAATGACTGCAATTAAATCAATAGCAAATAATGTCAGAGTGACACTGATACATATAGCTATGGGTCAATGCATGATTGACTGTGTTAAACAGCCTGTTGCACATGTTATGCTTCCAAAAATAGTCCCTTATTGGGTGCAGATAGTGTTTGGACACACACGGTGTTATGGAAAAAAAACTGTGGCTTGGTGGGACCATGTTTATACACACACGTCAGAAGAAACAGCGGCTTGTTCTGCACAAACGTTCAAAAATTCTTCATTACAGAGGGAAGAAGGCCTATATTTATTTATACACACACAAGTGATAATTGTGATAAGAAACAGTGTCTTGTTCTGAAGCTGAACAAGCTTGGAAAAATTATTTTATTTTGGACCAGAAGCAGTACAGTGCCAGCAATAATAGTGCCAGCAGTAGCAGCAAAGCATGGAACAGACAAGGCATTAGATATTTGTGGCTGTGCACTAGCAGTAGCAGCTTTATGGGGGTAATGGAAGTGGCAGCAGGGGAATTAGCAGCATGGAGTATCAGCTGAAGAAGTGTGAAAGCATCCATACGTTACAGAATGTGATGGTAGCAAGGCTGTCAGCAGCAGTGGCGTGATGGGGCTGGCTATAAAAAGCTACCATCAACAATAGTACATCTATTCATTTGCCTCTGCTGGATGTGTATGAAAATCATCATGGATCAATGCCTTGTATATTTTGGCAAAAGTGATGTTTTGTACACTAACAGAGGTCAACGTTACCCGTTTAGGTATCGCAGTTTGCTCTCTCTATCACAGGGTTTTCAGCTCAACAGGTGGTCGAGCTGAAAACCCTGTAATAGAGAGAGAAAACTGGGCCAGTTCTGGATAGTGTTCCAATCTGCCTGCACAGTCTATGGGGTGAAGGAATATGGTATGCACCAGAGAAAGGTCACAGTCCAGGTAAGACTGTACTGGTTGTTCAGGCGCTATGTTTGCATTTGCTGAACTTAGTTGCCAGCAAACTGTATGAACTGTGTAACAACACACAACTTCCAGTGACCAGTCCCTTCCTCAACTGCTAACTAAGCTTTCCTGCATAAAACCCTAAAATCTACCCAATTATATCTCCCAATGCTCTCCTTATACACTCCATCTACTGCCAGTGGCCAACGTCAAACCAGATGTTGACTGGGGGAGACCTGGGACCTGCAGAGCAAGCATGGCAGTGATGGACCTGAAATAGGGATGGGGTAAATATGATTACCACTAAGGGTCTGACCCACGCTGGGGGTATCTGTAGAAAATGTCCCCAGGGGTGAACAACCTCTTTAAAGGGGTTCTCTGGGAATTAGGAAAGTGAAAATACTTAAATATTACTTTATTATAATTATATTCCCAAATACTTTTAATTAGATATAATGTCTTGTTTTGTCTGGGGAGCAATCAGCAGTCCGCTGTCCTATAGTACACACAAAACCTGTCCTAATCACACAGGAGGATAAGTTACTTCAGAAGTGAGCTAAAGAGCTGCCTCATCCTCATCTCTGCTTGTCAGGGATTAGGATCCTGAATACAGATGATAAGATCATCAGCTGCATCTCTGTAGGAATGGAGTTCAAGAGAAAACATGAAGTCCAGAGAGGACGGACAGGACAGACTATGGTAATGGAGACTGCATACAAGTGCTGCTACTCATTAGACAAACCACCATCCTCCTCTCTGTACTTCATGTCTCCTCATGACCTCCAATCCTACAGATTCAGCTGAAGATCATATTAAACTGTAATCAGGATCATAATCCCTGACAAGCAGAGCAGAGAGGAGGATGAGGCAGCTCTTTACCTCAGTGTTGTGAAGTAACTTGTCCTCCTGTGTGATCAGGACAGGTTTTGTATGTACTAATAGGACAGTGGCCATGTTATTTCTCCTGATGATTGCTCCCTAGACAAAATGAGCCATTATAACTAAAGAAAGATATTTATGAATATATTTATAATAAAGTAATATTTAAGTATTTTCAATTTTATTTTTTTAATTCCCAGAGAACCCCTTAAGGGCACTGTCCATTTAGCTTCCATAACCTGCTGACTGTGCCATCTTTATCCTGTTCTTTATAACTGACTTTTAATGATGTACTGAAAGTAGGGCAAGATATGTATTACAAAGACGTGCGTAACTTTATTGTGGCAGAGAAATAGTTGAGTCATACTTAGAATATCACGGAAGCACAAAGCTGTCAGTGCTGAGTGCCAGCGACTATTTCACATTTATGTCCTCCTTGAATTCAAGGTTTACTTGATACAATATTGCTATGTAACTATTATGCTCCCCTAGAAGCCTGCAACTATTTATAACAGTTTTATGTTAGTGTACAATAGTAATTTCCATAATATTCTAGCATTAAGCTTCTGTTAATGAACATAAAAAAAGAAAAACACATTTATAAACCTGTCAACTTTCCCACAACAGCACTAATATAATAGAAAAGCAACCATAAAAAAAAACATCTCTAATAACGTTGCGAAAATAAGCAAGGTACTTTGTCACTTGCTAATAATCCTTCAGAGTATATTTCCATGCAACACATTTGTTGCAAACATTTCTATGCCTGAACATGGGGCTGTTTCAATGACAATTAGGGGGTCAGTACAGAGATCTCTCCCATCATCTATTTATCCCCAGGACGGTGACTGTGACGAGGGGACATCCTCTGCGTCTGGAGTAAAGAAGGTTTGTACACAAACATAGAAGAGGATTCTTTACGGTAAGAGCAGTGAGACTATGGAGCTCTCTGCCTGAGGAGGTGGTGATGGTGAGTACAATAAAGGAATTCAAGAGGGGCCTGGATGTATTTCTGGAGTGTAATAATATTATAGGCTATAGCTACTAGAGAGGGGTCGTTGATCCAGGGAGTTATTCTGATTGCCTGATTGGAGTCGGGAAGGAATTTTTTCCCCTAAAGTGAGGAAAATTGGCTTCTACCTCACAGTTTTTTTTTTGCCTTCCTCTGGATCAACTTGAAGAATAACAGACTGAACTGGATGGACAGATGTCTTTTTTCAGCCTAATTAAGGGTACTTTCACACTTGCGTTTTTCTTTTCCGGCATAGAGTTCCGTCACAGGGGCTCTATACCGGAAAATAACTGATCAGGCATATCCCCATGCATTCTGAATGGAGAGTAATCCGTTCAGTTTGCATCAGGATGTCTTCAGTTCAGTTGTTTTGACTGATCAGGCAAAAGAGAAAACCGTAGCATGCTACGGTTTTATCTCCGGCGAAAAAAACTGAAGACTTGCCTGAATGCCTGATCCGGCATTTTTTTCCATAGGAATGCATTAGTGCCGGATCCGGCATTCAAAATACCGGAATGCCGGATCCGTCATTCCGGTCTGCGCATGCGCAGACCTTTAAAAATTAAAAAAAAAAAAAAAAAACGGATCCGTTTTGCCTGATGACACCGGAAAAACGGATCCGGTATTGCAATGCATTTTTCTGACTGATCAGGCATTTTTCTGACTGATCAGGATCCTGATCAGTCAGAAAAATGCCTGATCAGTCAGAAAAAATGACATCCGTTTGCATACAGTTTGCCTGATCAGGCAGTCAGTTCAGGCAACGGAACTGCCTGCCGGAATCAAACAACGCAAGTGTGAAAGTACCCTAACTATGTTACTAAACACATCAGTTTATGCAAGGCCCTTTTCAGATGAATGGAACAGTTGCAGAAATGTGTGCAACCAATCCTCCATGTGTGATCATACCCTTATGGTCAACATCTGGGTTGATGATGCAACTGATGGCATAAGTCAAAAAGACTTGTCGTATGCCACATCTAACTGTTCCTCTTTCCTAGAAAGATTTTATATCTAGTGTCCGTAGCTCTTCAGCTACAGTGTAATCATTGAGAACAATTATGCCGCACAGTACACTATTGGGAGCTTTTAACCACCTCCCGACCGCCTAACGCGCCGATGCGTCCGGGAGGTGGTTGATTTGTTCCTCCTGGACGCATCGGCGCGTCATCTCGCGATACCCGAGATTTCCTGTGAAGGCGCGCGCGCTCACAGGAACAGAAGGTAAGCGAGGGGATCTCCAGCCTGCCAGCGGCGATCGCTCGCTGGCAGGCTGGAGATGTGATTTTTTTTAACCCCTAAAAGGTATATTAGACGCTGTTTTGATAACAGCGTCTAATATACCTACTACTTGGTCCTCTGGTGGTCCCTTTTGTTAGGATCGACCACCAGAGGACACAGGTAGGTCAGTAAAGTCGCACCAAACACTACACTACACCCCCCCCCGGTCACTTATTAACCCCTTATAAACCCCTGATCACCCCATATAAACTCCCTGATCACCCCCCCTGTCATTGATCACCCCCCCTGTCATTGATCACCCCCCCTGTCATTGATCACCCCCCTGTCGATGATCACCCCCCTGTCGATGATCACCCCCCTGTCATTGATCACCCCCCTGTCAGGCTCCGTTCAGACGTCCATATGATTTTTACGGATCCACAGATACATGGATCGGATCCGCAAAACACATACGGACGTCTGAATGGAGCCTTACAGGCGGGTGATCACCCATATAGATTCTCTGATCACCCCCTGTCATTGATCACCCCCCTGCAAGGCTCCATTCAGACGTCCGTATGATTTTTACGGATCCATGGATACATGGATCGGATCCGCAAAACACATGCGGACGTCTGAATGGAGCCTTACAGGGGGGTGATCATCCCATATACACTCCCTGATCACCCCCTGTCATTGATCACCCCCCTGTAAGGCTCCATTCAGACATCCGCATGTGTTTTGCGGATCCGATCTATCCATGGATCCGTAAAAATCATACGGACGTCTGAATGGAGCCTTACCAGGGGGGTGATCACCCATATACACTCCCTGATCACCCCCTGTCATTGATCACCCCCCTGTAAGGCTCCATTCAGACGTCCGCATGTGTTTTGCGGATCCGATCCATGTATCCATGTATCCATAAAAATCATACGGACGTCTAAATGGAGCCTTACCAGGGGGGTGATCAATGACAGGGGGTGATCACCCATATACACTCCCTGATCACCCCCTGTCATTGATCACCCCCCTGTAAGGCTCCATTCAGACGTCCGCATGTGTTTTGCGGATCCGATCCATGTATCCATGGATCCGTAAAAATCATGCGGACGTCTAAATGGAGCCTTACAGGGGGTGATCAATGACAGGGGGTGATCACCCATATACACTCCCTGATCATCACCCCCCTGTAAGGCTCCATTCAGACGTCCGCATGTGTTTTGCGGATCCGATCCATGTATCCATGGATCCGTAAAAATCATGCGGACGTCTGAATGGAGCCTTACAGGGGGTGATCAATGACAGGGGGTGATCACCCATATACAGGGGTGTATCTATCACAAGGCAAACAAGGCTTTTGCCTAGGGCGGCACTTGCCAATGGGGCGGCAAAATGCCTTGTTTGCTTAGTGATAGTTACACAATATACTAAATATTTTTATTGCTCCTTCTTCGATTCGATCCTTCACTATGCGAGCGGTATTGCCGGCGCCGCATAGTGAAGGAGTTGAAAGACTTTCTTCTTCCTTCTCCTGACTTCCTCCCGAACTCCCCTGCCTTTTGCGTCCGTGCGTTGCCGTCCAAGTGCAGAACGGATCCTGCACACGGTCATTGTGAACACCGAGGCCAGGCCCCGGCCACCAATGCACTGATCCCTGAGCCTGCTGTCTTCAAAGACTGTAAGTACTTAAATTACAGTAATTCACAAAAAATCTATTACTTAGTTGTTTTATGGGGTAAGGGGGTTGGGACCCGTTGAGTGGTTAGAGGGGGGAGAAGGGGTGGGTCAAATTTTTATTAGGGGGGTGCCCGAGATTAGTCTCTCCTAGGGCAGCACAAAACCAAGATACACCACTGCCCATATACACTCCCTGATCACCCCCTGTCATTGATCACCCCCCTGTAAGGCTCCATTCAGACGTCCGCATGTGTTTTGCGGATCCGATCCATGTATCCATTGATCCGTAAAAATCATACGGACGTCTGAATGGAGCCTTACCAGGGGGGTGATCAATGACAGGGGGGTGATCAGGGAGTGTATATGGGTGATCACCCCCCTGTCATTGATCACCCCCCTGTCATTGATCACCCCCCTGTCATTGATCACCCCCCCCTGTAAGGCTCCATTCAGACATTTTTTTGGCTCAAGTTAGCGGAAATATATATTTTTTTTGTTTGTTTTTTCTTACAAAGTCTCATATTCCACTAACTTGTGTCAAAAAATAAAATCTCACATGACCTCACCATACCCCTCACGGAATCCAAATGCGTAAACATTTTTAGACATTTATATTCCAGACTTCTTCTCACGCTTTAGGGCCCCTAAAAAGCCAGGGCAGTATAAATACCCAACATGTGACCCCATTTCGGAAAGAAGACACCCCAAGGTATTCCGTGAGGGGCATATTGAGTCCATGAAAGATTGAAATTTTTGTCCTAAGTTAGCGGAAAGTGAGACTTTGTGAGAAAAAAAAAAAAAAAAAAACAATTTCCGCTAACTTATGCAAAAAAATAAAAATTCTATGAACTCGCCAGGCCCCTCATTGAATACCTTGGGGTGTCTTCTTTCCAAAGTTGGGTCACATGTGGGGTATTTATACTGCCCTGGCTTTTTAGGGGCCCTAAAGCGTGAGAAGAAGTCTGGGATCCAAATGTCTAAAAATGCCCTCCTAAAAGGAATTTGGGCACCTTTGCGCATCTAGGCTGCAAAAAAGTGTCACACATCTGGTATCGCCGTACTCAGGAGAAGTTGGGTAATGTGTTTTGGGGTGTCATTTTACATATACCCATACTGGGTGAGAGAAATATCTTGGTCAAATGCCAACTTTGTATAAAAAAATGGGAAAAGTTGTCTTTTGCCAAGATATTTCTCTCACCCAGCATGGGTATATGTAAAATGACACCCCAAAACACATTGCCCAACTTCTCCTGAGTACGGCGATACCAGATGTGTGACACATTTTTGCAGCCTAGGTGGGCAAAGGGGCCCACATTCCAAAGTGCACCTTTCGGATTTCGCAGGCCATTTTTTACACATTTTGATTGCAAGGTACTTCTCACACATATGGGCCCCTAAATTGCCAGGGCAGTATAACTACGCCACAAGTGACCCCATTTTGGAAAGAAGACACCCCAAGGTATTCCGTGAGGGGCACGGCGAGTTCCTAGAATTTTTTATTTTTTGTCACAAGTTAGCGGAAAATGATGATTTTTCTTTTTTTTCCTTTTTTCCTTACAAAATCTCATATTCCACTAACTTGCGACAAAAAATAAAAAATTCTAGGAACTCGCCATGCCCCTCACGGAATACCTTGGGGTGTCTTCTTTCCAAAATGGGGTTACTTGTGGCGTAGTTATACTGCCCTGGCAATTTAGGGGCCCAAATGTGTGAGAAGTACCTTGCAATCAAAATGTGTAAAAAATGACCGGCGAAACCCGAAAGGTGTACTTTGGAATATGTGCCCCTTTGCCCACCTTGGCAGCAAAAAGGTGTGACACATCTGGTATCGCCGTACTCAGGAGAAGTTGGGGAATGTGTTTTGGGGTGTCATTTTACATATACCCATGCTGGGTGAGAAAAATATCTTGGTCAAATGCCAACTTTGTATAAAAAAAATGGGAAAAGTTGTCTTTTGCCAAGATATTTCTCTCACCCAGCATGGGTATATGTAAAATGACACCCCAAAACACTTTCCCCAACTTCTCCTGAGTACGGCGATACCAGATGTGTGACACTTTTTTGATGCCAAGGTGGGCAAAGGGGCACATATTCCAAAGTGCACCTTTCGGATTTCACCGGTCATTTTTTACAGATTTTGATTGCAAAGTACTTCTCACACATATGGGCCCCTAAATTGCCAGGGCAGTATAACTACGCCACAAGTGACCCCATTTTGGAAAGAAGACACCCCAAGGTATTCTGTGAGGGGCATGGTGAGTTCCTAGAATTTTTTATTTTTTGTCGCAAGTTAGTGGAATATGAGACTTTGTAAGAAAAAAATAAAAAATAAAATCATCATCATTTTCCGCTAACTTGTGACAAAAAATAAAAAGTTCTATGAACTCACTATGCCCATCAGCGAATACCTTGGGGTGTCTACTTTCCGAAATGGGGTCATTTGTGGGGTTTTTCTACTGTTTGGGCATTGTAGAACCTCAGGAATCATGACAGGTGCTCAGAAAATCAGAGCTGTTTCAAAAAGCGGAAATTCACATTTTTGTACCATAGTTTGTAAACGCTATAACTTTTACCCAAACCATTTTTTTTTGCCCAAACATTTTTTTTTATCAAAGACATGTAGAACAATAAATTTGGCGAAAAATTTATATATGGATGTTGTTTTTTTTGCAAAATTTTACAGCTGAAAGTGAAAAATGTCATTTTTTTGCAAAAAAATCGTTACATTTTGATTAATAACAAAAAAAGTAAAAATGTCAGCAGCAATAAAATACCACCAAATGAAAGCTCTATTAGTGAGAAGAAAAGGAGGTAAAATTCATTTGGGTGGTAAGTTGCATGACCGAGCGATAAACGGTGAAAGGAGTGTAGTGCCGAAGTGTAAAAAGTGCTCTGGTCATGAAGGGGGTTTCAGCTAGCGGGGCTGAAGTGGTTAAAGTTCAGGCATAAAGGGGCAAAATGTAATTTCTAAGATGGAAACGTTGATTACAATTTTACCAGTTCAGAAAATAGGCTCCTTCACACAGTGTTATATTCTGGTATATTAAAATGTCTGAAAATCCTTTATTTTATAATGTCAGTATTGTTTTTTTTTTATGTAATACAGATTTTTCATAGGGTTCCCTTGGTGGTGTATGGTCTTCTGGTGGTGTACAGACTATAATACCACTATAATACATGAGGTTGGACTTTAGTGTAAGAAATTATAGGTTTTCTGTGCAACAAATGGGCTGCAACCTTTTGTAAATTTGTCTAAAAAATACCCCATGAAAGACCCTCCAAAATAGCACATTACTCCCTTAGCCAGACTATCTACATCCGCACCAGATTTATTACAGTGGCTAACGCTGGATGATAAACGTAGTGCAGAAATAGATATTTTTGTCTAAGTCTATAACTCGGACCCACACCAGATACTTATTCCCAGCAGATAAAGTTCAGTCTGCAGAATGTTATGCTTGTTCCCAAAGCAAAGACTTCTTGGGGTTAATTTCCTAGAGGACAGCTTATGCATGGACAGGGTTTACTGTTCTTTCTCTCCTATTGCAGGCAGGCCAGAAGGGTGAGGGTCCTGCTGCAGCCAGTTCCCTTACAGGCAGACACAGGACTGAGTGGAGGAGGAAGGAGAACATGGCCGACCTCATAAGACATATATAAACTAATTCTTTATGTATTTCTCAGATTTGATAGCAATATAAGACAGCATAGGATGGAAGGAAAGGAGGAGACTAAGGTAAGCATTGCAGGAAATGTTTTTGTTTTTCTATCAAAAGGTATCAGTCTGCCTATCTCAGCTTGTTTCACTGTAGCTTTGTCTTGGTGTGCCACTGTCCAAGTGAAGGCTCCTGCCCCTATTCTGCCTATAGACTCACATAGAAACGGAAGCAATCTAACCTCCATACTGCATCCTTAAGGTATGGTCACACAGTCAGGTTTACTTATGCAGTTTTGAACACCAAAACCAGGAGTGAATTCAGAATAGAGGAGATGTCATATATGTCCTTCATACTTTCTCTCCTCTTATGATCCACTGATTTTGGCTTCCAAAACTGCATGCAGAAACCTGACCATGTGGCCATACCCTTACCCTCTTATCAGAGTTGTTCTCACTCTATAAAAGGATATTAGAAATGATAAGGTTATTAATATTTCTAAGTTCTGTGGCTCTCCATAGAAAGTTAGCTTTTACTCCTGAAGAAAGGAAATAGGTTTCCCGAAAATGTGTTGAGGTTGCAATAAAGATTCATCCAGCAAGTGGTATCCTGTTTTCCATCTTGGGTTTCCATCTTTTGGCATTACTTCAGATATGCGAACCTGGCTCAAGAGGAGTGAGACACAAGTACATGTGCTAATCTTGGTGACCACCCCCCTCCCCCACCAAGCGAAGTGAGTACTTTACTAAAAGTTTATGTAACTGTTTTACTCTGCTAGTATTGAGCACTTAACCCACAAGAACAATTGTGATGGTAAGAGAGCCTCTAGTAATTTACTTTTGTATCTCCACAGAGCTGCAAGGGGATATTCATGACTCACAAAGGGGTCCATTAGTTGACAAATTCATCCCAGCTACATTAGTAACCTGTAGATACCATGCACATTAAAATGCTACTCCAACATACATCAAACATTGTATGGAATATACTAGACAAGTGCAACAAAATGTACAGTACTAAAACACGTCACTGATTGAGTTAGGGCTAGATAAGGTGACTAATCTGTTTTTCTGAGAATAGCACTCGTATTATTTCCCAATGAGATTTTCCACTTCCTCTGGCAGAAAATTCCAAAAGACCTTTTAGCCTTTTCCAATTTTACTTAAGAACCTGTAGGCCTTTATGTACACAAACAGATGAAATGTCCTTAGTTACTTGGCAAATTCAAATCCAGAGCAGGATCTTCTCTCCCACAAAATGAGAACTTGACATTACCCAAATTTCATTTTGTGTCATTTTGTGAAGACTTAGGAGATTGCAGATTATTTATTATAAAACGTGCGGGTTATACGCCATAAATATCGGAAGGATTTCTTTCTGGAAAAATAATACGTCTTCTCTGCTTTGTAGTGTATCTCTATGAGTTAAAGAGTTTACATGAAGCCTTTTCTGAAAAGACCTGTAATAGAAATTGAGGCCTTTGCTCTGCTGTTACAGAAGAAGTGATAAAAGAAGTCTATTAAAGGGGTCATATAATGTCTATTATATTTCCGAAGTTACTTAGTTGCTTTACTTCAGGGGGTCACGCTCACAGACATCTTCACCAGACACCAAATTTAAGGTCTAAACTTGTGATTTATTCAGGAAACTTCAGCCAATACAGGTAATGAAGTCGCAGCTTCACCTAAACACGTGTGACATCCACACAAAACAATAAACACTTGCCCGGCTAGGCTCTAACTAATACATATAACGCGTCTCCCTGACTCACCTACATAGCACAGTTCACTAGTGATAGCCTTGCAGTTCGCCCCGGCGTTCGGTTTGCGGCAAACTTTGCTCGTTCGCGATTCGCCGAACATGCGAACATATGACGATATTCGCGCCCGCCATATTATTTTACATTGTGAAGAACTTTGACCCATGACACATCCATCAGGTTGTACAGGACAGCAAATTGAGATGTTTCAGCACATGGACATACACCCTACCTTATAAATAGACCCGATCTGGCTGCCATTTTACATTCAGTCTTTTGTCAGTGTAGGGAGAGGTTGCTGTGTGGAGCAGGGACAGACAAAATCGCTATCAAATAGGTCCACAAAAGTCTGTTTAACCACCTCCCGACCGCCGTACGCGTATATGCGTCCGGGAGGTGGTTGCTTTATTCCTCCTGGACGCATATACGCGTCTTCTCGCGAGACGCGAGATTTCCTGTGAACGCGCGCGCCTGGAACAGAAGGTAAGCGAGTGGATCTCCAGCCTGCCAGCGGCGATCGCTCGCTGGCAGGCTGGAGATCCGAATTTTTTAACCCCTAACAGGTATATTAGACGCTGTTTTCATAACAGCGTCTAATATACCTCCTACCTGGTCCTCTGGTGGTCCCTTTTGTTAGGATCGACCACCAGAGGACTCAGGTAGGTCAGTACAGTCCCACCAAACACCACACTACACTACACTACACCCCCCACCCCTCCCCGTCACTTATTAACCCCTTATAAACCCCTGATCACCCCATATAAACTCCCTGATCACCCCCCTGTCATTGATCACCGCCCTGTCATTGATCACCCCCCTGTCAGGCTCCGTTCAGACGTCCGCATGATTTTTACGGATCCGATCCATGTATCCATGGATCCGTAAAAATCATGCGGACGTCTGAATGGAGCCTTACAGGGGGGTGATCAATGACAGGCGGGTGATCACCCATATACACTCCCTGATCTCCCCCTGTCATTGATCACCCCCCTGTCATTGATCACCCCCCTGTAAGGCTCCATTCAGACGTCCGCATGATTTTTACGGATCCGATCCATGTATCCATGGATCCGTAAAAATCATGCGGACGTCTGAATGGAGCCTTACAGGGGGGTGATCAATGACAGGCGGGTGATCACCCATATACACTCCCTGATCACCCCCTGTCATTGATCACCCCCCTGTCATTGATCACCCCCCTGTAAGGCTCCATTCAGACGTCCGCATGATTTTTACGGATCCGATCCATGTATCCATGGATCCGTAAAAATCATGCGGACGTCTGAATGGAGCCTTACAGGGGGGGTGATCAGTGACAGGGGGGTGATCACCCTGATTACCCTGATCACCCCCTGTCATTGATAACCCCCCTGTAAGGCTCCATTCAGACGTCCGCATGCGTTCTGTTAATCCGATCCATGTATCCATGGATCCGTAAAAAATCATGCGGATGTCTGAATGGAGCCTTACAGGGGGGGTGATCAGTGACAGGGGGGTGATCACCCTGATTACCCTGATCACCCCCTGTCATTGATAACCCCCCTGTAAGGCTCCATTCAGACGTCCGCATGCGTTCTGTGGATCCGATCCATGTATCCATGGATCCGTAAAAAATCATGCGGATGTCTGAATGGAGCCTTACAGGGGGGGTGATCAGTGACAGGGGGGTGATCACCCTGATTACCCTGATCACCCCCTGTCATTGATAACCCCCCTGTAAGGCTCCATTCAGACGTCCGCATGCGTTTTGTGGATCCGATCCATGTATCCATGGATCCGTAAAAAATCATGCGGATGTCTGAATGGAGCCTTACAGGGGGGGTGATCAGTGACAGGGGGGTGATCACCCTGATTACCCTGATCACCCCCTGTCATTGATAACCCCCCTGTAAGGCTCCATTCAGACGTCCGCATGCGTTCTGTGGATCCGATCCATGTATCCATGGATCCGTAAAAAATCATGCGGATGTCTGAATGGAGCCTTACAGGGGGGGTGATCAGTGACAGGGGGGTGATCACCCTGATTACCCTAATCACCCCCTGTCATTGATAACCCCCCTGTAAGGCTCCATTCAGACGTCCGCATGCGTTCTGTGGATCCGATCCATGTATCCATGGATCCGTAAAAATCATGCGGACGTCTGAATGGAGCCTTACAGGGGGGGTGATCAGTGACAGGGGGGTGATCACCCTGATTACCCTGATCACCCCCTGTCATTGATAACCCCCCTGTAAGGCTCCATTCAGACGTCCGCATGCGTTTTGTGGATCCGATCCATGTATCCATGGATCCGTAAAAAATCATGCGGATGTCTGAATGGAGCCTTACAGGGGGGGTGATCAGTGACAGGGGGGTGATCACCCTGATCACCCCCTGTCATTGATAACCCCCTGTAAGGCTCCATTCAGACGTCCGCATGCGTTCTGTGGATCCGATCCATGTATCCATGGATCCGTAAAAATCATGCGGACGTCTGAATGGAGCCTTACAGGGGGGGTGATCAGTGACAGGGGGGTGATCACCCTGATTACCCTGATCACCCCCTGTCATTGATAACCCCCCTGTAAGGCTCCATTCAGACGTCCGCATGCGTTCTGTGGATCCGAGCCATGTATCCATGGATCCGTAAAAATCATGCAGACGTCTGAATGGAGCCTTACAGGGGGGGTGATCAATGACAGGGGGGTGATCAGGGAGTCTATATGGGTGATCACCCCCCTGTCATTGATCACCCCCCTGTCATTGATCACTCCCCCCCTGGTAAGGCTCCATTCAGCCATTTTTTTTGGCACAAGTTAGCGGACATTTTTTGTTTGTTTTTGTTTTTTCTTACAAAGTCTCATATTCCACTAACTTGTGTCAAAAAATAAAATCTCACATGGACGCACCATACCCCTCACGGAATCCAAATGCGTAAACATTTTTAGACATTTATATTCCAGACTTCTTCGGACGCTTTAGGGCCCCTAAAAAGCCAGGGCAGTATAAATACCCCACATGTGACCCCATTTCGGAAAGAAGACACCCCAAGGTATTCCGTGAGGGGCATATTGAGTCCATGAAAGATTGAAATTTTTGTCCTAAGTTAGCGGAAAGTGAGACTTTGTGAGAAAAAAAACAAAAAAAATCAATATCCGCTAACTTATGCAAAAAAAAAAAAAATTCTAGGTACTCGCCATGCCCCTCATTGAATACCTCGGGGTGTCTTCTTTCCAAAGTGGGGTCACATGTGGGGTATTTCTACTGCCCTGGCTTTTTAGGGGCCCGAAAGTGTGAGAAGAAGTCTGGGATCCAAATGTCTAAAAATGCCCTCCTAAAAGGAATTTGGGCCCCTTTGCGCATCTAGGCTGCAAAAAAGTGTCACACATGTGGTATCGCCGTACTCAGGAGAAGTTGGGGAATGTGTTTTGGGGTGTCATTTTACATATACCCATGCTGGGTGAGAAAAATATCTTGGTCAAATGCCAACTTTGTATAAAAAAATGGGAAAAGTTGTCTTTTGCCAAGATATTTCTCTCACCCAGCATGGGTATATGTAAAATGACCCCCCAAAACACATTCCCCAACTTCCCCTGAGTACGGCGATACCAGATGTGTGACACTTTTTTGCAGCCAAGGTGGGCAAAGGGGCACCTTTCGGATTTCGCAGGCCATTTTTTACACATTTTGATTTCAAGGTACTTCTTACACATTTGGGCCCCTAAATTGCCAGGGCAGTATAACTACCCCACAAGTGACCCCATTTTGGAAAGAAGACACCCCAAGGTATTCCGTGGGGGGCACGGCGAGTTCCTAGAATTTTTTATTTTTTGTCACAATTTAGCGGAAAATTATGATTTTTCTTTTTTTTTCCTTTTTTCCTTACAAAGTCTCATATTCCACTAACTTGCGACAAAAAATAAAAAATTCTAGGAACTCGCCATGCCCCTCACGGAATACCTTGGGGTGTCTTCTT
The DNA here is from genome assembly GCF_014858855.1 of Bufo gargarizans. NCBI lineage: Eukaryota > Metazoa > Chordata > Amphibia > Anura > Bufonidae > Bufo > Bufo gargarizans. Next base: position 460,480,807 of record NC_058083.1, on the reverse strand, counting down.
TCCAAAATGGGGTCACTTGTGGGGTAGTTATACTGCCCTGGCAATTTAGGGGCCCAAATGTGTGAGAAGAACTTTGCAATCAAAATGTGTAAAAAATGCCCTGCAAAATCCGAAAGGTGCACTTTGGAATATGTGCCCCTTTGCCCACCTTGGCAGCAAAAAAGTGTGACACATCTGGTATCGCCGTACTCAGGAGAAGTTAGGCAATGTGTTTTGGGGTGTCATTTTACATATACCCATGCTGGGTGAGAAAAATATCTTGGTCAAATGCCAACTTTGTATAAAAAAATTGGAAAAGTTGTCTTTTGCCAAGATATTTCTCTCACCCAGCATGGGTATATGTAAAATGACAGCCCAAAACACATTCCCCAACTTCTCCTGAGTACGGCGATACCAGATGTGTGACACTTTTTTGCAGCCAAGGTGGGCAAAGGGGCACATATTCCAAAGTGCACCTTTCGGATTTCACCGGTCATTTTTTACAGATTTTGATTGCAAAGTACTTCTCACACATTTGGGCCCCTAAATTGCCAGGGCAGTATAACTACGCCACAAGTGACCCCATTTTGGAAAGAAGACACCCCAAGGTATTCCGTGAGGGGCATGGCTAGTTCCTAGAATTTTTTATTTTTTGTCGCAAGTTAGTGGAATATGAGACTTTGTAAGAAAAAAATAAAAAATAAAAAATCATCATCATTTTCCGCTAACTTGTGACAAAAAATAAAAAGTTCTATGAACTCACTATGCCTATCAGCGAATACCTTAGGGTGTCTACTTTCCGAAATGGGGTCATTTGTGGGGTTTTTCTACTGTTTGGGCATTGTAGAACCTCAGGAAACATGACAGGTGCTCAGAAAATCAGAGCCGTTTCAAAAAGCGGAAATTCACATTTTTGTACCATAGTTTGTAAATGCTATAACTTTTACCCAAACCATTTTTTTTTTTGCCCAAACATTTTTTTTTATCAAAGACATGTAGAACTATAAATTTAGCGAAAAATTTATATATGGATGTCGTTTTTTTTGCAAAATTTCACAGCTGAAAGTGAAAAATGTCATTTTTTTGAAAAAAAATCGTTACATTTTGATTAATAACAAAAAAAGTAAAAATGTCAGCAGCAATAAAATACCACCAAATGAAAGCTCCATTAGTGAGAAGAAAAGGAGGTAAAATTCATTTGGGTGGTAAGTTGCATGACCGAGCGATAAACGGTGAAAGTAGTGTAGTGCCGAAGTGTAAAAAGTGGCCTGGCCATGAAGGGGGTTTCACCTAGCGGGGCTGAAGTGGTTAAGGACTGGTATAGGTGTACTATTGATAGGTGTGCAGTACAGAGGTGTAATACACTTATAATATACTTTCTAACATAGAAAGCATATTATAGTGGATTTGTATTGTGCAGCAGTGGTAAGCGGTTCTGCAGCAATACTGCAGCTACACAGTGACAAACGCAATTAGAAAAAATAATTATAACTGGTGTGATATACCAGTTGCCCCCCAAAAAACGGGGTGTATACCAATAATATACTTTCTATATAGTGCATTTGGGTACTGCAGCATTTGTTTGCGGTTTTGCTGCGTTCCCTCTGCTACACACAGTGACAAACGGTATTGGAAAAAATAATTATAACAGGTGTGTGCATGCGCATACGCGAAAATTATATTGCCGATATTTCGCATTTAAAAAAATAATGAATGGAGATTGCAAATGCGAATAATAGATCTGGTATGTCACTGTCTATGTTGTGGGACTATTTGTGCACTTCTAGTAATTATTTATTGGCTGCAAATATAAGCTGAAGGTTTTTTAGGTTCACCTGCTATTAAAATAAATGGGACCCGCCGCAAACTTGCGGTTTGCAAACATTTGATTACGTTCGCGTGATCGCATTCACGAACCGTCCAGGCAGATGTTCGTCCATCACTACAGTTCACAAACTGTCTCAGGTGTGGCTTTAATCAGCCAAATAGTCCACCCAGGAAAGTGATCAGGCATCGCATAGCCTTGTGGCCCCTCAGTCCTCCTGACTGAGACCACGCAGAGCCTCGGCAGGTCTCTACCTCCAAGTTACTCTCTCTCCCCCAAACTGACAGACTGGGACAGGTTTTTATTTCCCCTAACGTTCCCAGATGACACCTGGAGATCCCTCAGGCTTAGGGGAAAACAGGCCCCTGAATGGGGTGGACTGGGGAGGTCCCACTGCCAAGCCTACCTTCCCCAGTTCAATAAAATCCAGCCCATGAACTACTAAGGATAAATAGCTTCAGCAACTATGTTTGCTGAAGCCAGTACCATCCTGTATCTTATTTACCTCACCCAGTTAAGGAACCTGGGTGAGATATACACCCTTTCCGGGACTTTCTCACACATTTCACTGTTCACATAACCACAGTAGATAATAGCATTTCTCTTGGCATTGAAGCATAGCAATGTTTCTTTAAAGAAGTACTCCCATAAAATATTTTATTCTTTGACCTGCTAGAAATATACACTCACCTAAAGAATTAATAGGAACACCATACTAATACGGTGTTGGACCCCCTTTTGCCTTCAGAACTGCCTTAATTCTACGTGGCATTGATTCAACAAGGTGCTGATAGCATTCTTTAGAAATGTTGGCCCATATTGATAGGATAGCATCTTGCAGTTGATGGAGATTTGAGGGATGCACATCCAGGGCACGAAGCTCCCGTTCCACCACATCCCAAAGATGCTCTATTGGGTTGAGATCTGGTGACTGTGGGGGCCATTTTAGTTCAGTGAACTCATTGTCATGTTCAAGAAACCAATTTGAAATGATTCGAGCTTTGTGACATGGTGCATTATCCTGCTGGAAGTAGCCATCAGAGGATGGGTACATGGTGGTCATGAAGGGATGGACATGGTCAGAAACAATGCTCAGGTAGCCCGTGGCATTTAAACGATGGCCAATTGGCACTAAGGGGCCTAAAGTGTGCCCAGAAAACATCCCCCACACCATTACACCACCACCACCAGCCTGCACAGTGGTAACAAGGCATGATGGATACATGTTCTCATTCTGTTTACTCCAAATTCAGACTCTACCATTTGAATGTCTCAACAGAAATCGAGACTCATCAGACCAGGCAACATTTTTCCAGTCTTCAACAGTCCAATTTTGGTGAGCTCGTGCAAATTGTAGCCTCTTTTTTCTATTTGTAGTGGAGATGAGTGGTACCCGGTGGGGTCTTCTGCTGTTGTAGCCCATCCGCCTCAAGGTTGTGCGTGTTGTGGCTTCACAAATGCTTTGCTGCATACCTCGGTTGTAACGACTGGTTATTTCAGTCAACATTGCTCTTCTATCAGCTTGAATCAGTCGGCCCATTCTCCTCTGACCTCTAGCATCAACAAGGCATTTTCGCCCACAGGACTGCCGCATACTGGATGTTTTTCCCTTTTCACACCATTCTTTGTAAACCATAGAAATGGTTGTGCGTGAAAATCCCAGTAACTGAGCAGATAGTGAAATACTCAGACCAGCCGTCTGGCACCAACAACCATGCCACGCTCAAAATTGCTTAAATCACCTTTCTTTCCCATTCTGACATTCAGTTTGCAGTTCAGGAGATTGTCTTGACCAGGACCAGAACCCTACATGCATTGAAGCAACTGCCATGTGATTGGTTGACTAGATAATCGCATTAATGAGAAATAGAACAGGTGTTCCTAATAATTCTTTAGGTGAGTGTATATCCTCCCTTCCGATCCTCAGGTGTGTCATGTGACCAACACTCTGACTTTCCAAATAACACAGCATCTTATGTGTGGACAGGAATCCAGTTTCTCTATTCCTATGGGAGCCTCAATGTCAGTCTCATAGGAATGAATAGAGATGTAACTGACTTCCTGTCTTTGTGTCAGTTGGAGATCAGAGTGCTGGTCATGTGACACAGCTGAGGATCAGAAGGGAAGTTATAACTCACAAGAACAGTCAGTGGTAAGAAAAATTACCTGTACTACAGTTTACATAATGTACCTTTCGAACAGGTTAGAGAACAAAAATGTTATATATATTTTTTTAAACAAATCTTTATTTTCGTTATTGCCAATCTGATAGCAGTCAAGAAAATGCAACATACCATTTACAAAAGGGTGGCAACAATGCCAAATGGTCATGTGAGCATTATAGACATTTTAAATAATAATAGTTCTCATGTTGCAACAGATGGCAAGAGACAGAAAACTCAGTATTGTGAAGGCCTACAATAAAGGAACGCAAACCAAGCATGGAAAATAAGCAGAATAATGTATGGGGGAAGTGATGAATGTTGATGCATTACCCGGTTGTTGGAGTTGAGGTAGACTTCTTACTCTATAATAACATTTGCAAAGACAGGTGCACTCTGCGGTCTTACTAAACCCTCATACTGATGTTAAAATTGAGAGATTATCCAACATATCCTACTGTGGAGGCCATGTCTGAGCCCGAGCACCTGTATAACATTACCCGTCCTAAATATCAGTGATATTCAATCTAATTTATTTGCACATACACTTACAAAACCTGTGCTACTGTACGTGTGACATACTTGCAAGCATATATACCATTTAATATGCTAAAGGCGAGCAGTAAGGGACGGTAAAGTGGCTGTGCTGCTGATAATTGCAGCAGATAATGCTTTCAGTCGGTTAAGCACCAGCCTGTCTTCCACAAAGTCCAGTCTCAGTAGCCAAGAGTCTGGTTAACAGAATTCTCACCCTGATCCTCCTTCCTCCCACCATGGAGAGTCTTGGTAAACAAGTGATCTCTTTTCATCGCATTCCTTGATTTGGCCCTCTTGCCAAGCCCACTTGAAGAGGGACATCTTGAAGAGGAGACCTTGTGCCCTGATTCTCAAACTCTTGAGCATCCACAGTCAGAAAAAGATGATGGTGAGGAACAGCAATTAGTGTTTCACGAGGTAGATGGTGATGATGAGACACAGTTGCCAATAAGTCAATGGTTCATGATGAGGATAAGATACAGTTATCAATAAGTGAGGTTCTTGTTAGATCAACAAGTCAGGAGGATGACCAGTGTGAGGAAGTAGAAGAGGAGGTGGTGGATGATGAAATCACTGACACAACCTGGGAAGGTGGCAAGCCAAGCGAGGATAGCAGTACAGACGGGGAGGGATCCGGAGCACCGCAACAGGCTGAAAGAGGCAGTGGGGTGGCAAAAGGGAGAAGGCGGGCCACACCAAACAAGCCCACAACTGTATGGCGCTTTTTTGATGAAAGTGGGGATGATAAAAGAATTTGCAACCTATGCCGTACCAAAATAAGCAGGGGCGTAAACACCAGTAACCTTAACACCAGCACCATGATCCGCCACATGGCATCAAAGCGCCCTAATAGGTGGGCCGAATGCCTGGGTCCACAATCAGTGTCTGTGGGTCACACCACTGTCTCCTCTTACCCTGTGTTACATGATGGCCAATCCCCTGTCCAAGATGCAGGCCTGGATGCCTCCCGCCCTGCACCTGGACTTTCGCAAGCACCATCCTCTACCACATCCACTTCCGTGTCCCAGCGCAGCGTACAGATGTTCATACCACAGGCCTTTGAACGAAACTGCAAAACCCAGCATCTACCCACAGGCCATAGAACTAAATGCGCACCTTTCCAAATTGCTGGCCCTGGAAATGTTGCCATTTAGGCTTGTGGGCACCGAGGCTTTCCGCAGCCAGATTTCGGTGGCCGTCACTCGTTACTCAGTCCCCAGCTGCCACTATTTTTCCCGGTGTGCCATCCCCGCCTTACACCAGCATGTGTCCCATAACATCACCCATTCCCTGACCAACGCAGTTATTGGGAAGATCCACTTAAAAAATGACACATAGACAAGTGCTTGTGGCCAGGGACACTACATTTCCCTGACAGCATACTGGGTGAACGTTATGAAGGCCGAGAGTGCGGGCCCTACTTCCATAAGGATTTCCGCCACCACCTACATTAGTGGCTGCAACCACCCTTCCCCCCCCCCCCTCCTCCTCCACTTCCACCTCTGCAGCACCAGTCAGCCATCAGTCAGTAGGTGGAAGCAGTGTAGCACTGCAGTGGGAAAGCGTCAACAGGCCGAGCTGAAACTTATTTGCTTAGGTGACAAACAGCACACCGCTGTTGTGTCTGATAATGGCCGTAACTTGGTGGCTGATAATGGCCGTAACTTGGTGGCGGCTTTGGAGCTCGGCAAGCTCACACACATACCATGTCTAGCACACGTGTTCAACTTAGTGGTTCAGCGGTTTCTCAAAACCTACCCCAATTTGCCTGAGCTACTGGTGAAGGTGCACCGAATGTGTTCCCACTTTCGAAAGTCATCAACAGCTGCCGCTGGTCTGGCAACGCTTGCAATTGCCAGCCCACTGACTGTTGTGCGACTTGAGCATGCACTGGAACGCCACGTTCCACATGTTGGCCACGCTTTGTGAGCAGCAGTAGGCAGTAGTGGAATACCAGCTGCAACAAGGTCGTCGCCTTTCCAGCCAGCTTCTGCTCATCACAAGCGACGAGTGGGCATGGATGTCTGACCTCTGTGAAGTTTTATGCAACTTTGTAGGAATTAACACAGATGGTAAGCGGCGATGCCGCTATTATCAGCATAACCATCCCACTTCTGTGTCTACTGAAACACTCGCTGCTCACAATGAAGGCGGACCTGGAAAAGGTGGAAATGGGAGAAGACAGTACACAGGGTGATAGCCAGACCACCCTCCGTCCGTCTTCTTGGACGATGATGATGAGGAGGAGGAGGAGCAGGAGACAGTTGCCTCTACTACAGAGGGTAGTACCAATAGCAGGTTTATTCCATCTGTTCAGCGTGGATGGGCCGAAGAACAGGATAAGGAGATTGAGATTCATCCTTCTGATGAGGACAGCGAAGTCTTGTCTGTTGGGACACATGACTGACTTTATGTTACGCTGCCTTTCCCATGACCCTAGCGTTATACGCATTTTGGCCAACACCGATTACTGGTTGTTCACCCTTCTCGACCCCCGCTACATAGAGAACTTCTCATGTTTTCTTCCTTTGATGGAGAGGACTAGCAAAATGGTGCAATATCAGAAGGTCCTTGTGGAAAAATTGCTCCAAAGATTTCCAGCTGACAACGCTGGCGGTAGAGTACATAGTTCCTTGGGCAACCAAGGAGGGGAGACGAGGGGAACACACAGCAGTGCCAACAAAGGCAGGGCAACACTCTCCAAGGCCTCGGACAGTTTCATGACACCCCACCAGCACCCTCACCCTGATGGGCGGCCTAGTGTCACAAGGAGAGAAAAGTTTTGAAAGATGGTGAAGGAGTACATAGCAGACCGTGTCTGATCCCTATGAGACTTAAAACTATTGGTTGTCCAAGCTGGACATGTGGCACAAACCGATGCTTAACGCCTAGGAGGTGTTGGCCTGTCCTGCCGCCAGCGTTTTGTTAGAGCGGGTATTTGGTGCTGCTGGGGGCATAATAGCTGATAAGCGCATCCGACTGTCAACTGAAAATGCTCAGAGGTTGGCTCAAAATGAACAAGGCCGGGATTGCCCCTGACTTCTCTACTCCACCAGAGGAAAGCAGCTGAACATAAAGGCACTTTAAATGTGGCTTTTATGGTGTATTAAATACATTTTATTCCCATGCACCCCTTCCACCACTACAAAGGGTATTTGGTTCAATCTCCCTTTTCTCGTCCTCCTCCACCTCCATCATATCAACATGCTTATTAGTCTGCCCTCGCTCCTAATGTTTTTGAGGGTCAGCTCAGCAGCAGACCCTCACCCCTAATGTTTTATAGGGTTATCAGCAGGCCCTCGCCCATAATGTTTTAGATGGTCAACTCAGCAGCAGACCCTCACCCCTAATTTTTTAGATGGTCAGATCAGCAGCAGGCTCTCGCCCCTAATATTTTGGATAGTAAGCTCAGCTTCAGACCCTCACCCCTAATGATTTAGAAGGTCAGATTAGCAGCAGACCCTCACCCCTAATTTTTTAGATGGTCAGATCAGCAGCAGGCCCTCGCCCCTAATGTTTTAGATGGTCAGCTCGGTAGCAGACCCTCACCCCTAATGTTTTAGAAGGTCAGATCAGCAGCAGACCCTCGCTCATAATGTTTTAGATGGTCAGCTCAGCAGCAGCCCTCGCCTCTAATGTTTTAGAAGGTCAGATCAGCAGCAGACCCTCGCTCATAATGTTTTAGATGGTCAGCTCAGCAGCAGGCCCTCACCCCTAATGTTTTAGAAGGTCATATCAGCAGCAGACCCTCGCTCATAATGTTTTAGATTGTCAGCTCAGCAGCAGACCCTCACCCCTAATGTTTTAGATGGTCAGATTAGCAGCAGACCCTCACCCCTAATGTTTTAGATGGTCAGATCAGCAGCAGGCCCTCGCCCCTAATGTTTTTGATGGTCACCAGCAGGCCCTTGTTCCTAATGTTTTTGAGGGTCACCAGCAGGCCATCAATTATACTTTTTAAAGGGTGTGTATGATGCCCTCCTTTATGTGTAATAAAGGGTGTATTGGAGTGCCTCTTCCTTGTAATTTTTGGCAGCACTTGCACTTTATATACAAGTAAATATACAGGAAAGAATGTTTCCCAACAATTTTTCATCTAAAATCGATTTTCTCTTTGGTTTGGTGCATATTATTGTTAGTCTGTAAAAGTGGAGTACTACTCGGACAACATCGTTCCCAGCAGCGACCTGGAAGTCCAAGATGCATCCAGACATCCTCCCCATGCTGTTCCCGAACCAGTTCAGTGATGTTTCCATCCATTTCTGACCTTTTCCTATGAACCAGACACCCTCCCCTTTTCAGAGCAGGGGGTGCCTGGTTTAATGGTCGGGTTCTCCCATTGCCGAGCACCCGAGCATCCCAAAGTGTTCTACTCGAGCACCTGAGCACATTAGTGCTCAATCAACACTAATCACGAGGCCTGGATGATTCGAGGGAGGAAACACGCCACATGTTGGGATAATCGTTAGGAGAGAGAATCTTACTGGCAATGTGGCAACCTAACTTAGTGGTGTGGGGGTTTATAAGTTCTGAGTGGAGTCTCAATAAGATAGCCTTATAATATGTTGTGACATCCGGGAGCCCGAAACCTCCCCGATGTTTGGTCAATACTAATGTAGTGTATGCTAAACAGGGTTTGGTATGCTTCCAGAAAAAGGTGGAAAAAAGCCTACGGACCGACAAAAGGTATGAGACCGGCAGGTATATTGGAAGGTACTGCATTAAGTAAAGCAGTTTGGGGAGAATATACGTTTTCAATAGATTCATAGGGACATTTAAGTCTTTCAGTTGTTGCTTAATATTAGACAGGAGTGTGGGATAATTTACTTGGTAAAGCATATTAGGGTCTTTGAGGATATTTACTCCTAAATAGTTAACATGGGAGTTAACCCATTGGAAGGGGTAATCCTTTGATAAATCGAATATGACCTTGCCTGGGACATTGATTCCCATGGCCGTACATTTAGAAAGGTTTATCTTGAAATTAGACAGTTGGCCAAATTCAGTAAGGTAAGGGTATGTTCAAATCCAGCCGGCACTCCACAACGGCGTTTACGCTCCAAGGGGAAGGAGCGAACCCCACATAAAATATTTGAAGAAATCCCGGCAGCCGTATCTTGCTTCCAAGTGTATTCCTTTATTTTATTATCATAATTCATCCAATATGATGCGTTTCGGCACAAAGCCTTTATCAATCAGAGTACATAATTATATATCCAAATAAATTAAAACACAAATGACGTCAGACGCCCAGCTACAGGCGGTATCCGGATCAGCACAAATCAACATCAAGGTTTCAGTTTATACAAAACATAAACAGGTGAGTAAAGGATACTATGCTATCCATTGAGAAGATCAGCGGGATGATGAAGTCTATGAAAAAAATATATAATAACAGATCAGTGATCTGGAATATCAACAAAATACTCCCTACAAAAGTGCAATCTCATAATCACGATTTAAATCTCTGGGATGCATCATGTTCAAGGTGTGAATCCAATATGCCTCTCTATGTAACAACAGCTTCTTATATCTCCCTCTCTTTTTAGTCTCTTTATTTGGTCAAGCACCTGAAATCTCAGCTGTGAGACTGTATGTCTACATTAATCAAAATGATAGGGCAGCGGTAGCAGAACGTTTTTTGTTCTTATAGTGGATTTATGCTTCCCTATTCTCTTACAGCTTGCATTGATTCCCCTATGATTCATATAGATAACATTTGTGGATTCACACGTATAAAACCCCTTCATCTTAAAGGCTTGTCCCGTGTGGGGATGGTGAAATTCTGAACCTTTTATAATGTGAGAGCATTGGAAAGGTGCCTTTTCTCACTGTTCCAAATGTGCTTTGTCTCATTGTTTCCCTCGGGCTACGTAGATCTGCCTGTATCAATTTATTCCTAAAACTAGGGTTCTTTTTATTGCAGATCATGTGGAGGATTCTAAATTCCTCCACACTATGATATGCCTTGGTTAATATATGCCGTTTCTTAATCATTACATCAAAACCTGCATTATATGGATGAAATTTATGTATAAATGTTATTCTTTGTTGTTTCCCTTTTGTAATGGTAGGAGATTGTAAATCAGATTTTGCCTCATCCAGAATTGATCTGGGGTATCCCCTCTCAATAAACCTGTCGGTTATCTCTTCTAGCCTGTGGTCCTGTTTCTCTGGGTCAGATACTATATGTTTGATGCACATCAAATGTTTATTGAGAGGGGATACCCCAGATCAATATTGATGTTGATTTATGCTGATCCGGATACCGCCTGTAGCTGGGTCTCAGACATCACTTGTGTTTCAATTGATTTGGTTATATAAATATGTGCTTATCTTGATTATGTATTATGATTGATAAAGGCTTTGTGCCGAAACGCATCATATTGGATGAATTATGACAATAAAATAAAGGAATACACTTGGAAGCAAGTAAGGTAAGGGCGGCTGGGAATGCCTCTACGGGGTCAGACAAGAATATAAGCATGTAATCTGCAAAGGCAGCTACAGTGTGGTTCACTGGCCCTACCACTAGGCCTTGTATGTTGGAGATCCTGTCTGATGCCCTGTATAAGCGTCTCCATGCAGAGAATAAAATGCTGCGTTCCTTTCGAAATTGGGAAGGAAGGGAAGAGCACCACATTTACTCTGACTCTTGCATGAGGAGAGGAGTACAGAGACAGAACTGCCGATGTGAACTGAGAGGGAAAACTAAATCTTTGAAGAGTGGCTTCCAAAAATCTCCAGTCCACCCTGTCAAATGCTTTCTCAGCATCAGTACTAAGGAATGTAAGTTGGGTGTTGGTAGTTATAGCATATTCCAGTGCCTGCTGAACTCTAAAGGTGCTGTCTCTGCCCTCTCTACCTCCCACAAAGCCCGACTGTTCGGGGAAGATCAAGTTCTGGAGGAAGGGGGCAATCCTATGGGCCAAGACCTTTGCCCATAACTTTATATCAGTGTTCAAAAGAGAGATTAGCCTGTAACTTGAAGGGATTTCCGGGTCTTTGCCGGGTTTGGGAAGGACCGCAATATGAGCCTCAAGTGCTTATCTAGCAGGGAGAGACCCAGAAAACAGTGCGTTGAAGTAAGACACCAATTGAGGTCCCAAAACCTGAAAAAAATAATTGTAATAGGAGGTTGTTTTGAGGACCTTCTGGATCTCTGCGAAAGTAATAGGGGCTATCAATGTTTCACAATCCTCATTGGACATTGTGGTTAAGTTGAGGGTAGATACAAACTGTCTCATAGGGTCTAATCTAGTGACGAGGGTGTCAGGCATTTCCTGTAGGCGAAGATTGTAAAGTGATTGGTAATAAGAGGAAAAAGCATTTGCCATTTCCGATATACAGGGAGTGCAGAATTATTAGGCAAATGAGTATTTTGACCACATCATCCTCTTTATGCATGTTGTCTTACTCCAAGCTGTATAGGCTCGAAAGCCTACTACCAATTAAGCATATTAGGTGATGTGCATCTCTGTAATGAGAAGGGGTGTGGTCTAATGACATCAACACCCTATATCAGGTGTGCATAATTATTAGGCAACTTCCTTTCCTTTGGCAAAATGGGTCAAAAGAAGGACTTGACAGGCTCAGAAAAGTCAAAAATAGTGAAATATCTTGCAGAGAGATGCAGCACTCTTAAAATTGAAAAGCTTCTGAAGCGTGATCATCGAACAATCAAGCGTTTCATTCAAAATAGTCAACAGGGTCGCAAGAAGCGTGTGGAAAAACCAAGGCGCAAAATAACTGCCCATGAACTGAGAAAAGTCAAGCGTGCAGCTGCCAAGATGCCACTTGCCACCAGTTTGGCCATATTTCAGAGCTGCAACATCACTGGAGTGCCCAAAAGCACAAGGTGTGCAATACTCAGAGACATGGCCAAGGTAAGAAAGGCTGAAAGACGACCACCACTGAACAAGACACACGAGCTGAAACGTCAAGACTGGGCCAAGAAATATCTCAAGACTGATTTTTCTAAGGTTTTATGGACTGATGAAATGAGAGTGAGTCTTGATGGGCCAGATGGATGGGCCCGTGGCTGGATTAGTAAAGGGCAGAGAGCTCCAGTCCGACTCAGACGCCAGCAAGGTGGAGGTGGAGTACTGGTTTGGGCTGGTATCATCAAAGATGAGCTTGTGGGGCCTTTTCGGGTTGAGGATGGAGTCAAGCTCAACTCCCAGTCCTACTACCAGTTTCTGGAAGACACCTTCTTCAAGCAGTGGTACAGGAAGAAGTCTGCATCCTTCAAGAAAAACATGATTTTCATGCAGGACAATGCTCCATCACACGTGTCCAAGTACTCCACAGCGTGGCTGGCAAGAAAGTGTCATGACCCGGGTTGTATTCGAACCGGGATCTTCCTGGTCTCTTAAACCATAGCCTTACCTGTTGTGCTACAGAAGAGATCTAGACTTTGGGAATGTCCTTACTGTGTTCAACACTACATCATACTCTCTAGCTCCACCTGCTGCCAGCTGTGGACAATTCTCAATCTGGACAGCCTTTAAATAGGAAGTGAGGTCATCACTCAGTGCCCGTTTATTTGGATTTCTTCCCTGGGTGTTTTGACTTCAGTGATCTTCCTTGTATTGAACTCCTGCCTGATATCCCGACTATTCTACAGCCTGCTGATTTTGTACCTTGCCGCCAGATCGTGAATGACCTTAGCCTGCCTGACTCTTCTCCGGATTTTGATTCTGAACTATTCGCCTGACGACGCTTTGCCTGGATCTCAAGCACACTATTTCCACTTCGGACACTACCTTTTACAGGTACCTTACATAATAAACGGGCCACAATGGCAGTGGACCCTGCTGAGATTGTTAAGGCGATTACACGTCAGGGACAATTGATCGGAGCTCATGAACAGCATCTTGCTTCCCTGGATGCCAAGTTAGATGAACTTTGCACCATGCTCAAATCTTGTTTGCCTGGTTCCTCTGGAACGGTTCAGACTCCGGATCCTACTCCTACTACGGTCCAACCCGCCTCTTCTGTACCACCAAAACTTCCCCTGCCTGACAAGTTTGGTGGTGATACTGAGGACTGCAGAGGCTTTTTAAATGTTTGCCGTTTGCATTTCCGCAACAACCCTGCAACTTTTAGCACTTCGTCTGCCAAAGTGACTTTTGTAATTTCCTTGTTAAAGGGGAAGGCCCTGGCCTGGGTCTCTCCTTATTTGGAACGCAACGATCCTGTACTCCAAGATGCTGAAAAATTTCTGGCCTCTCTCCAGATTGTATTTGACAAGCCAGGTAGAGTTTCTGCAGCTGAGTACTCCCTCTTGGACATACAACAAGACACCAGATCTGTGACACAGTATGCTATTGAGTTCCGTACCCTTGCTGCTGAAACAAATTGGGACTCAAGGGCATTACGTGCAGCCTTCCAAAAAGGTCTTACGGATCGCATCAAGGACGAATTAGTCTATAAGGATCTCCCAGAAGACCTTGAGAAATTCATAGAGCTGTGTGTTCGTCTGGATGTCCGGTACCATGAAAGGTGCCAAGAGAGACTTAGAACCCGCAAGTTTCCTAGGCCAGCTTACCGTTTGGCCCCTAACTTCCATGCACCACCTCAGCCAGAACCTGAAACCTCTGTCGAACCCCAGACACCTGCGGAACCCATGGAGGTGAGCCGTCTCCACCTAACTGAGTCAGAGAAACAAAGGAGGCGTTCATTGGGCCTGTGCCTGTACTGCGGACTTAAAGGACATTTAGTATCTGTCTGCCCCTCCCGTCCAGTAAAAGGCAGGGTCTAACCAGTGTTGGAGGAGCTGGCTTAGACCTTACAGGTAAATCCTCCAAGACCAAGATTACTGTTCCGGCTACTATCCATTTATCTTCTAAGCTTGTTTTCTGTGAGGCTTTTGTGGATTCCGGAGCGGCGGGTATATTCTTGGACTACACTTTTGCAAGAAAGAACAACATCCCGTTTGTTCCTAAGTCTAGACCCCTGAAAATTACCACCCTGAATGGACAGCCCTTGGGAGATGGTATTGTGAAATTCGAGACTACGACAATCACCCTGCAGGTAGGCCTCCTCCACAAAGAGGAAGTTGTCTTGTCTCTTATTGATTCTCCGCTTCTGCCTATCATCCTTGGTTACCCATGGTTACAACTTCACAACCCCTCTTTTGATTGGGAAAATGGAGAACTAACCTCCTGGGGATCGTCCTGTCGCCTTCGCTGTTTGTCCCAACCCAAAAGACTTTCTGCTTGCATGTTGGCTCCTGTGACTATCCCACCTACCTTGCCTCGTGAATACCATGACTTTGCAGACGTATTTTGCAAACAAAAGGCAGAGGTGTTACCCCCACATCGTCCTTTTGACTGTACAATTAAATTGATTCCCGGAGCACCTCTTCCCAAAGGAAAGACCTACCCCCTGTCTCTGCCCGAACAAAACTCTATGGAGGAATACGTAAGAGACAACTTGGAAAGAGGTTTTATCCGACCCTCTTCTTCTCCAGTAGGAGCAGGTTTCTTCTTCGTTGAAAAGAAAGATGGGGGCCTTCGACCATGCATAGACTATCGGGGGTTAAATCAAATCACCGTAAAGGACTCCTACCCTTTGCCACTCATTCTTGAACTATTTGATCTACTTAAGGGGGCTGTTATATTCTCCAAGCTAGACCTACGAGGGGCTTATAACCTGATTCGAATTAATGAGGGGGACGAGTGGAAGACAGCATTCAACACTCGTAATGGACACTTTGAATATTTGGTCATGCCATTTGGCTTGTGTAACGCACCTGCTGTCTTTCAACGTTTCATGAATGAAATTTTTCATGATTTCAGCAACCGTTTTGTGATCATCTACTTGGACGACATTTTAATCTTTTCCAAGACTCTTCTAGAGCACATCTCGCATGTGAAACAGGTATTACAACGGCTTAGAGAAAACCATCTTTATGCAAAAATCGAGAAGTGCAGTTTCCATCAAAGCTGTATTCCTTTCCTTGGGTACATCATAAGTGCTGACGGTTTCCAAATGGACCCTCAAAAACTTTCCGCTGTCTTGCAATGGCCCCAACCGACCACTTTAAGAGGACTCCAAAGCTTTTTAGGATTTGCAAATTACTACAGACGCTTCATTAAGAGTTTTGCCTCCATTGCGGCACCCCTTACTGCCATGACCAAGAAGGGTACAAATTGCAAGGCGTGGTCTTCAGAAGCAAAATCAGCTTTCCAGCGATTAAAGGACATGTTCAGTAAAGCTCCAATTCTTCTGCATCCAAATCCTGACCTCCAGTACACTGTTGAGGTTGATGCCTCTGAGGTTGGAGCAGGTGCCGTACTCTCCCAGAGACAGCCAAAGTCTGGTAGAATCCATCCAGTAGCTTTTTTCTCTAGAAAGTTTTCTCCGGCAGAGATGAATTATGATGTTGGGAATCGAGAACTACTGGCCATCAAATTGGCATTGTCTGAATGGCGACATCTTCTGGAAGGGGCTTCCAAACCTTTTACTATCCTCACTGACCATAAAAACCTACTGTATCTTCAGACTGCTAAACGTCTGAACTCACGTCAGGCTCGATGGGCTCTGTTTTTCTCCCGTTTTAATTTTGTCCTTTCTTACGTTCCAGGACATAGAAACAAAAAAGCTGATGCTCTTTCCAGACAGTTCGCTTCCTCTGAAGAAGATCAACCAGCCGAGCAGTATATAATCCCACCTCACAAAATTGTCGCACAGATCTCTACGGCCCTTTCCCAACAACTACAAGAAACCCAGAATCGTGTTCCCCAGGGCTTGAAGATACCACCAGGTCGCCTGTACGTAGCCCCTAGTCTCAGAAAACCTATACTCCTCTGGGCACATGATGGCGTGTTATCCGGTCATCCTGGTGTCACCATCACTCTTAGGACCTTGCAGCGTCATGTCTGGTGGCCTCGTATGAAAAAGGATGTTACCGACTATGTGGCTGCCTGCCCAACTTGTGCTGCTAATAAAGTACCCCGCACATTACCTGCTGGACTGTTACATCCACTTCCGGCACCTCGCCAGCCTTGGACCCATTTGACCATGGACTTCATTGTAGACTTACCCAAGTCCGAGGGCATGACTGCTATATGGGTCACAGTGGATCGCTTTTCCAAAATGTCTCATTTTGTGCCGATTCCGGGATTACCTACAGCGAAAGCACTGTCCACTCTTTTCCTTTCCCATATTGTAAGACATCATGGCGTACCTACCAATATCATCTCAGACCGCAGATCCCAGTTCGTTTCCCGATTCTGGAGAGCGTTCTGCAAGAAACTGGGAGTAACGCTCTCACTCTCTACCTCACATCACCCTCAAACTGATGGTCAAACCGAACGCATGAACCAGACCCTAGAAACCTACCTTCGACATTATGTCAATGCCTGACACTCCAACTGGTCTGAGTATTTGCCTTTAGCTGAGTTCGCCCTAAATTCCCGTTGGCACAGTGCTCTTCATACCACACCATTCTACGCAGCCCTAGGCTATCACCCTCAGACTTTTCCCCTACTCCAGCCTTCTTCTGGTGTACCAGCAGCAGATCAGTGGGTGAAAAATATTCTACTACATTGGAAGAAGATTCGTTTATTACTACGGAAGTCAGCAGGCAAGTACAGGTTTTTTTCCAACAGACGAAGACGCCATATACCTCCATATGTGGTGGGGGACAGAGTTTGGCTATCAACCAAGTATGTGAGACTGAAACAACCTTCTACCAAATTGGGCCCCCGATTCATCGGTCCTTACAGGATCATTGCTCGAGTTGGACCAGTTTCCTATCGCTTAAGATTACCTTCTTCTCTCCGGATACATCCCGTCTTCCACGTTTCACTCCTCAAAAAAGCTATTTTCAACCGCTACTCCAGATCACAACAACTACCTCCTCCTGTTCTTGTTGATGGACAAAATGAGTTTGAAGTCTCCAAGATTCTTGATTCCAGAAGACAGGGCCGTGGATTTAGTCTATTGAAACTTTTTGACATACAAGATAAATGCCAGAGGAATAGGGAATAAATGTCCCATTGGACCTTAGCAGAAATAAGCAAAGACAAGATGGTTGTCAGGGCTCCATGAGAGAGGTTGGTCACATGTTAGGGAAGCATGAGGCATGATAGGAGATCAGGAGGACAGCAGGAGAGAGGTGGTACAGTGTAAAAAGTGATAGTGAGCAGTGGCATTTTAGCACTGTGTGCCCATAAGATCTGAGGGACAGTAAGGACTGCATAACATCTGGAACATGGTCCAGAACGGAAGACCAGTGGGAAGGCATCAACAGCTTCCCCATCTGGCTTCGACCACCAGACAAGTCTAGATCCACCAAGGCTTGTGGCCAGACGTTTGACCTACTGGTCATCTAGAAGGTGGAGGTTGTGTACTAAAAACTGTGAGTGTCTCTTCCTTCTAATGTTGTACATTCTGAGAGAGAAGTTCACTGTAGGGGGGTTTAAATTGGCAGCGCTAATGTTTTATTAAACCCCTACTCATTGCACGTGGAGTGGCAAGAGGAACAAGCACTTGTATGCGACAGTTGTAAGCACATCTAATGGCAAGGTCTATTAAAATACACAGAGAACTAAAATAGCTATTTAGGGAACAGAAAAATCTGCATTTTCCCAAATTACTATCATTAAGCTTTGAGTCCGTCGGTGAAAGGTAGTGACTTCTAGACAGAGCAAACTAAAGCCTACTGCTGTGGTGGTAGACTCTGCATTAGTAAATTATCCCTCTGTAACCTGCGACAGCACAAGGTTGTGACAAACATTTGTTTAGGTGTGTACAAAATTGGTTGAGATCCCCTAATGGTTTAGATCCTAGGCAAAGTTAGTCTTTCCTACAGAGATTTGTAGTTACATTTATGTATTGAATTAGGGTTAGCACTCCAGCTCTTAACTCAAATTTCTTAACTCATTGCATTATCTTGAGACAAAAGCCATTGAAAAGCAATTGAGGGTGTTTGCTTAAATTAGATAACACAACTCAGAATTCTCAGAAAACAGGAGTGTTAACTCTACTCCATCCGTAAATACATTTTAACACAATCAAATTTCTGCTGTTGCTTCAAGAGCCATCACATTTAAAAGGGTTATGACATTATTGATGTAAGACATAAAAATCATATAGTACAGGACAATCTCTATCTATCAAAGCTAGAACCAGCCCTGTACCTCACATGGATCCAGAGATCTCCCCATTCATTGTTCCAATTGTTATGCTAGATTTATTTCAGCCTGGCAGCTCAGGGAGGCATGTCCTTTCTGCTGCAGCCCTTACCCTGTAACTACCACAACTTCTAACAGAAGATATAACTGGTTGTAGCTGAAGACTTAAACTGAGCATGTGCAACCACTCAGTGAGGTGAATAGATAAATAAGGAAAATAATAAACAGCAGGTGGCGCTATAGAGATACATTTTATTGAATAACTCATTTTTAAGTACATGCAATTACAAAAGTTTTCACATCCAGGTGCTAGTTTGATAAATGTAGAATATTTTTCGTGGCACAACCCCTTTAAGGCCTCCAAACACATTAGTGTATTGTCAGCCGAACCCGCTACGAACAACTGGTTTGACGGACAGTCTAATGTGTGTGTGTGTGGGGATCTCTCCACTCGGTCTTGACAGAAGAATCTGGCCAAGTGAAAAATTTTGCCCAATCCTTTTATCCTACAGGAAGATCATTTCTACCCATTGGCCGAGCTGAATGTGTATGTGTATGGTGGGGGGTAGGGGGGTTGCTGGAGGGTGTCGAGAGAGATAGCTGTTGGTCAAACAGTTTGTCCAACAGCTATTGAATGTGTATGGCTGCCCTTATATTTGGCTCATTCAATAATGACATGAGGAAGGACCAAAATTGTCATATGGTCTGAAACGCGTTGACGAAACTATCCTGTATGAAGATTTTAACCGCATCAATAAAAAGTATTTCCTGCTTAGACGTGGAGCTGGATTTTTCTTCCAAATGTGTATGATATAGCCCATTGGGCAACACACTGTAGACGGTAATAAGAAAATACCACCAGTAAGTTCACACAGTGGAAACTTACCATCCCCTGAACCTCTGAATTTAGCTACGTCCTTTTCTATGTCCAAAACAACAAGAAAACAGTACTTCTATGTTCTTGGCTTAGTAAATACATCCAACTCTTTAAAAAAGCTAACTTTTTCAGACTACATTGCCGTCTCCCTGCCTGTGTGAAATTTCTCATACTCTTAGATACTTCCAGGAGGAAAAGTGATGTTTATAAAAGTGACATCTTATTTAAGGATAAACAATAGAGTTTAAAATGTCTTACATAAGAACAAGGAAATTAGTTTGGAAAGTAGCAGCACTGTTTGCAATAAATATTGAAGCTACTTACGCTTTTTCCAGAAATGCATCCCGGGACATGTTCTGTGCCAACAAATTTGTTGCCAGACTGAAAATCTCATCTGTCCATTCCTAAGTAGAAATAAAATAAACATGCTTTAGCTAAAGTACAAAAGCCATAAGATGTTTAGTTTGATCTGTTCTCGTAGCCAACCAAATATTTTTTATGTTGCATAGGAAGAAGAAAACGATGATGTAAACATAATGTCGGGATGTCCCTCTTACCTGTGAGACAACACAAATATCCATGAGAAAGAACCTGTCTTAAAGGGGTTGTCTAGTATGTGTGGTAAAGCTCATACTCACCTGCCCCCCGCCCCTCATTCCATTCTAGCTCCTTGCCTTTCTTCACTGGACGTCCAGTCCCTATGTCAACTTTCATACGGACAAGATCATGTGTGCCGCTGTGGCCAATGACTGGTCTCAGCATTGACTTGTCCCCAAGTGGCACATAACCCAGCAGGGACATACAGCTGGAGGACAAGTCACCACTGTGGCTAGTCATTGGTTGCAGTGGTACATGTGACTCGGGATTTGAAGAAGTTGACAAGAAGTTCAGTGAGGAAAGCCCAGGAGCCATGAAGCCCGAATGAAGCAAAAAATAAAATAAAATGTCACCTGTCCATGGCCTTGTTGTACCAGCACTGCTGCCCCATTCCTGTCTGCTTCGGGTCCATGCAGTACCAGGAAGCGGCTTTGTCCCATGATTGCTACAGCCAATTACAGGTTGCAGTGGTTACATCTAATGGAATGATACGTCAAAGCAGTGAGTGACTTAAAAAAAAAATGGGGCACAGGTAAGGATCATTGGGGTTGTCGAATGACAGTGAGGCTAATCTATTTGCGGATTCGCAGCAGTCCAAACTGTAGAGGTCTGGGAGCCAGCTCCAATTTCTGCTGCAAACATTATGGGTCAGATTGAACACATTTTAAAGGTCAATTGCAAAATACTCTGACTGAGATTCAATCAAATAAACCCATTGATAAACTTCCTCAATGTAATACCGTAATGTTCAGAGGGAACAATACATTGTCCGGACCCCCACCCTGTCCTTAAAGGGGTTGTGCCACTTCAGCAAATAGCATTTATTATGTAGAGAAAGTTAATACAAGGCACTTACTAATGTATTGTGAGTGTCCATATTGCTTAATTTGCTGGCTGGATTCATTTTTCCATCACATTATATACTGCTGGTATCCAGGGGTTATGACCACCCTGCTGGAGTGACACAAGGGTGCTGTGCACCCTTCTGGGCCGGCGGACTTGGAGGGCGGGCAAAGGAAGAGGCTGGGGAGGAGTAAAGTAAAAAGAAGGCAGAGGAGCTTGGGCACCTACACACTGAACGCCGCCCCTAGGCACTTGTGAGTGCTCATTTGCATATGGATTAAACAGCGTTTTTCCTGCTTCTGCAAGTCTAAAGAAAATAACAAAAGTACCATTAGAATCATGTAGAGCTGTGCTTCGGAGCCATTATAAGGTCATATAGTGGAGACAGACTCCCTTTATGGAGGATTTTCTTCCTGCTAAAAAGTGAATCTTATTGTCCAAAAGGCTAACAGTCTGCTGTATTTGTAAATATTCTATATCATTTTTTTTTTTTTATGAAAAACAAAACAGGCGGATGGTTTTCTGGATTTTTGAAGTCACTCCATGTATTCCTCCTCCTCTCCTGGATCTATAACTTCCTCTTTGTTTGGTATTTTAGAATAACGGCTTCTCTAGACCTTCTCAGTCAGACCATTCACTGTGTTCAGAGGAGATGAACGACTCTATTATTGCATGACTTGTTACACTAAGTGCAATACTCTTCGGTAGACATCTTTATCTAGGACTATCAAGAGAACAATAGAACTGTCATACTGTTATCCCAATTCTACACCTACTATCATCATCAGAAATACCCTTCAGATAACATCTTCCCCGCACAGCAACAATAAACTGACAAGGATTACCTATCTATATCGGGGCTTATGATTTCTGTTACAGAAGGATATTATTTAGTATTTAATTTTCAATGGCATAGTAAAGCTGAAATTAAAAAAAAAACCTCCCAAAAATTCTAAAATAAATTATTCTCTATAAATATTGAGTTTAAATAAAAAGAATAAGCCCTTTCTGATGGAAGTGTCACTTTAAATTAGAGGGTTATTCCAGCAAGAACAAATTGTCCCCTATCCACTGTATACAGAGTAACAGTTAAATAGGTAGGAGTCTGACTCCTGAGACCCCCACCAATCACAACAATGAAGGTCCTGTGTCCCACATATGAATGAAGAGCATCTGCATGGCTACTCTATTCAAACTCTATGGGACTGTCTGAGCTAGCAAAGTAGGTGCTCAGTTATTTCTGGCAGGAGGAATAGGGTACATGCTCAACGTGTGCTCCATTCATATGGGAGACACAGGACCCTCATTCTTGCGATTGTTGGGTGGTTCAGCAGTCGGATTCCCACCAATTTAACAGTTGTACCCTTTCTAGTGGATAGGGGACAACTTGTTTTTACTGGAATACCCCTTCAATGTAAGACGTTTATCCCATCAAACATGATCAGGAAATGTCAGTTGGAATCCAATTGCTGGCTGCCCATTGACCTGGAGGGCTGCAGTTCTGAAAGTTTTCAATGCCTAGGGGGCAGCCCTGGCATCTCTGCCATTCAGCAAGCTGCATCTGTATGTAATTATAAACTGTAGTAAAACATTCTTTAGGATGTGAGCTGGGAAATCTGGAGACGTAATGCACTGGAACAGTTTCACATTTGGGACTGAGCAGGATCTGCCTTTTTTTTTTTACTCTGGAAGTATACACTGGGAAGTAATTGCATGTGATACATTGTTGATAAGCTATATTAGTGCCGCCGTCTACACCGCGCTGTTGTGTACACAAGCTAATCTGAAATGAAAGGAAAAGGATTTATTATACCAAACTGTAGCTCCCATTTCCAACAGGAATATTTTTCACCCTGTTTATTAGACCTTCCATCTTCCAGCTTGAAAATGCAATTCCAAAAAAAAAAGAGTCGTTTTAATAATGAGAAAGCCACAAATTATGTCTCTATTTTCTTCTAACTGGTTGAGTAATTCGAATTTATGTCCTCCTCAATACCGACTCTCGTAAAGACTGCAGACAGCCAGAGCCCTAATAACAGGAGCCGTGAGAAGACCGCCAGGTACAGCAGAACAGAAGCCGGTCTGTTATGCAGGAAGACATTAATCATCACAAAAAAAAAATATAAGAGCATGAGAGTTTCAATTTTCATATACGGGTAATTTAGAAACTAAATAGCGAATGTTTACCATAACAAATATGAGAAATTCGCAATGTAAACAGGGATAATGAATTGAATAATCAGCTGAAAACTTGGCACAGTGACTGAGTCTTCGTAAATGATTGTTGGCATACAGGGAAGTTATTTAACAGCCCTTTCCAGAGAAGTTAATCTTGTGTTATCGAGCTTAAAATATACATTTAAAGGGGTGTTCTGAGATTTTTTTAGTTGATGGCCTATGCCAGGGATCAGCAACCTCCGAAGCTGCAGCTGTTCTAAAACTACAACTCCTAGAATCCTCTTTTCACTTCTCTGGGAGTTACAAATGCAGACGAGTAAGTGTGCATGCTGGGAGTTGTAGTTTCACAGCAGCCGGAGTGCAGAAGTTTGCTGATCCCTGACCTGTCCTCTATTCCCCGCACATCACCTGGGATCCCCGCCGATAAGCTGTTTGAGAACGCACCGGAACGCTCTGTCTGCTCACCAAGCACAGCGCTGTACATTATATAACGGCTGGGCTTGGTATAGCAGCTCATCCCCATTCACTTCAATAGGGCTCAACTGCACCTAGGCCATGTGGCCGATGAACGTGACCTCACATGGCCTAGGCAAAGCTGTGAGAAGGCTGTGGTGCTACTTTGAGCACCGGTGCCTCCTCAGACAGCTGATCTCCAGGTGTCCCAGGTGTCAGACCCCGCTGATCAGATACTGGTGACCTATCCAGTGAATAGATAATCAGTTAAAAAAACCTTTAAAGCAGGCATGTCCAAAGTGCGGCCCTCCAGCTGTTGCAAAACTACAACTCCCAGCATGCCTGGGTAGCTTACAGCTATTAGGGCATACTGGGAGTTGTAGTTTTGCAACAGCTGGAGGGCCGCAGTTTGGACATGCCCGCTTTAAAGGGACACTCAACTAAGAATCTAATAAGGAAAAGGAAGGAACCACAGGAAACAGGACTCCATTCCTTCCTTCATGTCTCTACATTTGGCTAAAGAGTGGATACAAAATGGGGGGCTTAGCTAAAGGGGTTGTGCACAACTTACCTGGTCTTTATTGCAGACTGAACACTTGGGGAAGTGCAGCTGATTCCAGATCAGCATGGTGGCTCAGTGGTTAGCACTGGTGCCTTGCAGCGCTGGGGTGGAGTTTGTATGTTCTCCCTGTGTTCGCTCCGGGTACTCGATTTCCTCCTACTCTCCAAAGACATACTGATAAGGACCTTAGATTGTGAGCCCCACTAGGGACAGTGTGATGCTGATCTGTAGCAGAATATGTCAGCGGCTCAGCGCTATATAAGTGCATAACATAAATAAATAAAAAATAGACCCTTTTACATAGGCTAAAGGTAGGTGCAATTACTGGGGATAAGTGTTCGTACAAACACTAGTTCCCAAGAGGTGACCAAGTCTTTTATGAAGAACATCAGGCTTTGTAAACAGGAATCCTGGCAAAGAATGAATCTTTATTGGGACGAGCCCATACAAAGGATCATTATACATAAAATGGAGCTATTACCTCTGCTCACAATTGTGCAACTATTAGGAATGTTTGGTAGGGGAGAATGTTTTTGAGAGAGGGATGGCTGAGGCATTTCAGTTTATAACAAACTTAAATACAGTATTATCAGATTCAAAAGATCTCATATGACCTTTATACCCTGAAACTGAAGGATACGGATTTGGTGATATTTACCTAACTCTGCATTGAAAAAGGTTTAAATGATACTGAAGATTATCAACAGTTGAAGGCAGGCTCCAGTGGCGTACTAGGTGGTCGTGGAGGGCAGTCTGCCCCGGGTGCCGGCTCTCAGGGGGGTGCCAGAGGCCATGAGCGCTTCCATCAATATAGATAGAAGAGCTCATTGCTGGAGCGCAGGGAGCTGGGTCCTGTCACTCACCGCTCAGCTCCCCGCGCTCCTCCCCTCCCAGGCCGGCGGCGCTCTGAATGGTGAAGCAGGAAGACTTTTCCACGCTCCACCATTCAGCCTGCAGACACAGATCGCGCTGCCAGCCTGTGTGGGCGGAGCCTGCAGCCCAGAAATCTGCATAAGTTCCGCCCAAAGAGTGCTGCAGAGCAAACTGTGCCTGCAGGGAAGAGAGGTATGTGAGCTTCAGGAGCGGAACAAGGTGAGAATTACATTTTTTTTTGTTTTTTTTTTAATACAGAGGGCTTTATTATTATGGAAGGTGCACAGAGGACTTTATTACTATGGATGGGGTACAGAGGGCATTACTAATGTTAAGGGGGCACAATGGGCATTTCTACTATGG
This sequence comes from Bufo gargarizans, assembly GCF_014858855.1. NCBI lineage: Eukaryota > Metazoa > Chordata > Amphibia > Anura > Bufonidae > Bufo > Bufo gargarizans. Next base: position 460,455,414 of record NC_058083.1, on the reverse strand, counting down.
AGGGGGCACAGAGCCAGAGGGCATTACTACAATGAAGGGGGCACAGAGGGAATTATTACGGTGAAGGGAGCACAGTGGGCATTATTACTGTGGAGGGGGCATAATGGGGATTTCTACTATGGAGGGGGCACAGAGGGCATTACTAGCACAGTGGGCAATACTATTATTAAAGGGACACAATAGGGATTATTACTATGAATGGGGCACAGTGGGGATTATTACTGTGAAGGGGGCACAAAGAGGGCATTACAACTATGAAAGGGGCACATAGATGGCATAACTACTGTGAGGGGGTACAATGTGGGCATAACTACTGTGAGAGGGCACAATGTGGGCATAACCACTGTGAGGGGGCACACGTCTGTACAAAACTACTGTAAAGGTTGTACAATGAGTGCAATACTACTGTGAGGACTAGAGAAATGACCCGCCCTGGGTGCCAAACACCCTATGCACGGCACTGGCAGGCTCAAGCTAAGAGGTAGCTAAGTAGATGACAATTTAGGGCACCATTAGAAATAGATATGCAAATAATCTGTAGTTGTTGATATAGTAAATCAGTGTACTGGGGAATAAATGGTGCCTTTAAATTGAATTTCACTGTGTGACAGTCACCCACCGATTCTGTGACTTCCCTGTCTAAAGAAGTGTTAGATGGCAGAGAGTGTTGGGCACGGGCATAGCTAAATGCTTATGGGCCCTGGTACAAGAGTTCAACTTGGGCCCCCCTTCTCTCAGTGCTTTATGGCTAGGGGCACGGAAGCACATAGCCTTTGTGCTGTCTGAGGCAAAAATTGAAACAGCACCCACCCCCCCATGCCAAATTCTTGACCTAACCCCTTCCCTCCAGCCAGAGGTGTAACTTGACCTGCATGCACATTCTATAATACCAGTGTCTCCTTATGTGGCACAAGGGTCTTTGGGCCCCCCTCAGGCTCCTGGGCCTGGTAGCTACTGCTACCTTTGCACCCCCTATAGCTATGCCCCTGGCCTTGGGTGGCAGTGTTGAAGAGAGATAGGTGAGGATTCCAGATGGATAAGAGCCGCAGGAGCCAGTCAGCCTTACGTTAAGAACTGTGAATGTGTGGAGGGGTGGCAAGATGCATAAAGACACTAGAGATTGGTTGGAAAATGGAGGGGGGGGGGGGCAACAGTGCAATTAAATGAATGAATGTACACATGGGAGTTATCATGCAAAACTTCAGGGGAGTATGCACATTCCTAAACCCTGGGGATCACGAGAGCTTGTCCGGCCCCAGTTAGAGGGAGTGTACTGATGCAAAAGTATGTACAGTATTCCAAACGCTCAAATATTATATTACCTGAAAGTCTTAAAACTGGCATATAATGAAATAAAAAAAGCTACAAAAATATTTTACACGGGCCCAAGAATTTGTGCAATTATTGGAAGGAACATTCCTAGGAAACGTTCGCTCCTGATAATTCCCCTGTGTAAATGTGCCACCAATCAGCTCATGAACGAGAAAACTTGTGATTGACTCTTTAATGAAGCACCAAAATCCATCATTGCTTGTCGGAAAAGAGATCGCCCTGTGTAAACAGGGATCCACTGTCCACAAATAATGAATCTGTATGGAGACGAATGATTGCAGGGGTGGTAGTTCGTCTCAATACAGAATGGTTCGTTCCCGATAATTACCTTGTCCGTCGGCCAGTATAAAAGGGCCTATTCTCTACCACATGTATTATATAAGGCCATTACATAGAAAAATGCAGGGGAATGTTAAAAAAATCACATAGAAAATAACCAGCACTACCTACATCTACTATAAATTTACTGAGTCAAGTGCATATTTTTTTCTGCAATTTCCCAGAGAAAAATCGCTGACTGTAATTTCAAGTCATACTTATCCATTACTCTTACATTTCAAATCCTTAAGGGATGATCATAGGAGACAGTTCTGTCTATTCAACAACCTTACAAGAATTTGATGAGCAACTGGAATGTTACCTCCTAATGTCAGCCATTGATCTTGATCATTTCTGATGGCGCATGTCACAGTGGCAGACGTCGGGTTCAACAATGTGACATACTGATGTTTAGTGCTGTAGAATATCGAGCTGAACTCCACACTTCTTGAAATTTATTGATAATTAAACATTTATTACAATAAATTGTAATATAAACTTAGCTTATATTATAATAAACATAAACCTATATTTTATTTTAAAAAATTATTGCGTTAAAATGTTATATGGAACGTTATTATTATTATTATTATTATTCGATCCGATGCGCACTTTTGCAACTGTTTTTCTCTATTGTTTTCCTTAAATATCCTGCTGTTTTATGTATACGTCCCCTATGCATAACTATGTGTCTCCATGGTTACAGTCCACAAACAAACCCTGTGTGTAGTCTGATCCTGCTGTCATGTTGCACCACCTGCCTCGACTTTCTTCTATATGTAGGATAACAGGAAGGCAGGGCAGAGGGAACGAAATTAAATAAAACAGCAGCATCTGAAAAACGAATCAATAAATAAAGATTTCCTTAATATATAGATTGAAATGTTATGGAAGCTGTGGATGTAAAATGCTCCTGTCCTAAGGCAGTTGTAATGTAACAAGGGACATCTATAAGACACCCACGAAGGGTTACAATATTAGCCATAATAACAGTGGTTGCTCACAAGACCACAGAACTGGACTTCACTTATAGTAGTTGTCTTTCCAAAATTCAAACAGTGTCTCTTAAGATACCCCCAACACTTACAGTAGGGCTGAACTGCACAATAAAACGTGCATGCATCAGTACTGGCAGAAAACAAGACAAAGAGTCCCCAAAGAATGACCCAAATGCTGAGAGAAGATGAAGATGATTCATCAATGGAATGGATAGTGGATGTTCAGTATACAAGTAAATAGCAATAGACAAATTACAAAACACAGCAATGACAAGGAGTAGGACTACAGATTCTAGGATACACAGATAACTCACCAAACTAGAATAAGATATAAAGAATCTGGAAAGAAATTCACTTAGGAATTCACAGCAACTAAAACAGAGATAACCGTAGATCCATCAAGGCTCAGCAATAAGCAACTCCACCCTAATTAACCATGCCAAGCTAGGCGATAACCAAACCCAGGTTCAGAGGCATAGCAAGCACCCAAACAAAGTTGGTAGCTAGGTGAATATGAAGAAACAGGGAAAGCCCTATAGCTTGTAGCATTGGTTCCCTACATACAGCACCTTGCAATCACGCTCATTTCATTCCATGCATTTATAATATATTCTATATTGGCTCTCTGAACTGATATAGGGGATCATTTCTGGGGAAAAGGAGCACTGCTTCTTTGACTTAGGCCTCATGCACACGGCCCTTGTTTTGGTCCGCATCCGAGCCGCAGTTTTGGTGGCTCGGATGCGGACTCATTCACTTCAATGGGGCCGCAAAAGATGCGGACAGCACTCTGTGTGCTGTACGCATCCGTTGCTCCGTTCCGTGGTCTGCAAAAAAATATAACTTGTCCTATTCTCGGCCGCGCTTTGCGGACAAGAATAGGCAGTTATATTAAAGGCTGTCCGTGCCATCCGTGTTTTGTGGATCAGCGATTTGCGGACTTAAAAACACACAACGGCAGCTTTAAGCCTCATTCACACGTCAGTGTTTTGCATCAGTGATTGTGAGCCAAAACCAGGAGTGTAGGCTACACAGACATAAGGGAAAGCTCTGTACCTGTTCTGTGGAGGCTCCAGTCCTGGTTTTGGCTCACAGTCACTGATGGAAATCACTGAACAAAACACTGACGTGTGAATGAGGCTTTATGGTGTAGCTATAGGGAATGTTATAGGGAATGTTAAAGTTTTAGCCCCTCCTGGACCTTCTATAATTTTGTATCAAAGTCCTGAAGCATCAAGTTGCTCCTCTATACAATGGATCACTATTATGGACTTAATCTTTGTTATGGGCAAAGTGAACGTGTTCACGAGGTAAGGATGAAGCACTTGGAGGTGGGTTCCACCTAGATCTACCATAGAAGTCCCATTGCACGTGGTCCAGTGAATCAGATACATATTTCAGTGCTTCAGTGTGCTGAGGTTTCAGAGTACAGTAGTAATTTAGCTGAGCATGTTTGCTATGCCACTGAGGCCAGTGACTGACTGCAAAGGTGACATGGGGTATATGACATGTCATTGCTGCAGACAGATTCCGGAGAGGAGGACCACACCGGCAAATTTATGTGCAATGGGGACAACCCCTTTAACCCCTTAGGGACCCATGACGTATCGGTACGGCATGTTTCCCGAATCCTTAAGGACCCATGACGTACCGGTACGTCATGGCTTCAATTCGCGATTCCGGCGCCGCGGGGGTTAATCGGAACGGGATGCCGGCTGAAATCATTCAGCCGGCATCCCGTAACAACGCAGGGGGGGGTCATTTGACCCCCCCGTATAGACGATCGCAGAAAACCGCAGGTCCATTCAGACCTGCGGTTTTCTGCGTTTCCGGTCCATTCGGGTGTGCTGTGACCCGATGAACCGGAAAAAGACTGCGATCGGTGGCGTAATTTTACACCACCAATCGCAGTCCGAGGATTTGAGGAGGCGGTGCTGGCCCTGGTGCTGAACGCCGCTGTCCAGGGTGCTGATTGGTGCAGGGGAGAGAGGCGCGAGATTCAAACTTCCTGCGCTCCTCTCTCCCCTCCTCTTCCTGTCCAGCACCCTGACCGTGCAGCATCGTCCAGCACCAGCTCCTGTGTCCCCCTAATCGGCATCCATCACCCTCCTGCACCCATCGCCACTCAGGTAGGTTAGGGTCAGTGAGGGAGAGGCACCATTAGGAAGGGAAAGAAGGGAAAAGTTAGTTAGGAAAAAAAAAAAAAAAAAGAACTTTTACACAAAACTTTTTTGATCCATCTATCAGACCCCAGAGCCCCCCCTGCCACTTGCCCCCCCCTACCAGCCCCCCACCACCACCAGCTCCCCCCACCCCCCCCCACCCATCCCCCCACCAGCCCTCCCCCAGCCTCCCCCCCCCTCACCACTAGCCCCCTTACCACCACTTTTTTTTTATTTTTCTGCGTTCGCTGACTGGTCGGCACTTTAGCGTCCGTCCACTGTTAGCGCATCGCCTGCCCCACCGCTGATCAGCGTTGTACCGCTGATCAGCAACTTCGAACTTTTTTTTTTTTTTTTCCTAACACTTGCCCCTTTATTTTCCTTTTTTTAGTACGCGAACACCCGTTGCCCCCACACACACGCACATATAATAAAGGTTTCCACACACGCACACCTACACGCACACACACCCATGGCCCGCCGGGTGTTCTCGGCCGAGGAGGCATACGCCCAGATTGCCTCCGACTCCGAGAGCCCCAGTGAGGATGAGGATGACCCCACATTCCTTCTGTCATCCGCATCCTCCTCATCATCATCGGATGACGATGAGCCACCAAGGCGGCGGAGACGCCGCCAGGCGGAGCCAGGGGCCACACATGCTAGGGATCCTGTGGCCCACCCTAGTACGAGCCGCCCTGGGGTTCGTACTGGTTTCCCGGCCCACCAAATAAGTTCACCGGAGCCCCCTGCCGATGAACTTAGCTGGTGTCCCCCAGTGGACTTTGAGCCTGAGATTCCGGATTTCGCTGGCAATCCTGGAATCCAGATTCCCACAGTGGGGTTTACTGAAATAGACTTTTTTAGTTTTTTTTTCAGTAACCCACTGGTGAATTTGATGGTGGAGCAGACGAATCTGTACGCCCAACAGTTCGTCGCTCAAAACCCAGGCTCATTTTTGGCTAGACCCGGTGGCTGGACGCCGGTCAGTGCAGCCGAAATGAGGACATTTTGGGGCCTCGTGCTGCATATGGGTCTAGTCCAAAAACCCAGTGTCAGGCAATACTGGAGTGGGGACGTCCTATACCAGACCCCACTGTACAGTATGGTCATGACACGTCCCCGGTTTGAGGCCATCCGGAAATGTCTGCATTATTCCGATAATGCAGCATGTCCACCCCGAGGTGATCCTGCCTATGACCGGCTGTATAAGATACGGCCGGTCATCGATCACTTTGGGGCCACATTTCAGCAGGCCTACGTACCTGGAAGGGAGGTCGCGGTTGATGAGTCTCTCGTTGCGTTCAAGGGGAGACTCAGTTTCCGCCAATACATTCCCACAAAGCGGGCGAGGTATGGCGTGAAGCTATACAAAATTTGTGAGAGTACCTCAGGGTACACTTACAAATTTCGTGTGTACGAGGGGCGAGATTCCCGTATTCAACCCCCAGAATGTCCCCCCACTCTGGGTGTTAGCGGGAAACTCGTGTGGGACCTTATGCACCCACTGCTGGATAAGGGTTACCACTTGTACGTGGATAACTTTTATACCAGCATTCCCTTGTTCAGGTCCCTTGCCGCCAGATCCACGTTCGCTTGTGGGACCGTGCGGAAAAATCAGCGCGGCCTCCCTGCCCACCCCCTCCAGGTACCTATCCCCAGGGGTGAGACCCGTGCCCTTACCAGTGGAAACCTGTTGCTGGTCAGGTATAAGGACAAGAGGGATGTCCTTATGCTGTCCACAATCCACGGTAACAGCACCACCCCAGTCCCTGTGCGAGGTACCGCGGCAACGGTCCTCAAGCCCGATTGTATCGTCGACTACAATCGGTATATGGGAGGAGTTGATCTCTCTGATCAAGTCCTCACGCCATATAATGCCATGCGCAAAACCCGGGCATGGTACAAAAAAGTTACGGTCTACATGGTGCAGGTTGCCATGTACAACTCTTTTGTACTATCCCGAAGCGCTGGCAGCACAGGGACATTCCTCCAATTCTATGAGGCAGTCCTCAAAGACCTGATCTTTTCGGACCGGGAAAGAGCAGGCCGGAGTACCTCGGGAACTGGAGGCGCCCGGATCGTCCCTGGCCAACACTTTCCAGGTGTGGTCCCCCATACTGGAAAGAAGGGACGAACCCAAAAAAGATGCAGAGTGTGTCACAAGAGGGGGATACGGAAGGACACCACCACTCAATGTGACACGTGCCCCGATCATCCGGGCCTCTGCGTTATCGATTGCTTCAGGGAGTATCACACTTCCATGGAGTACTAAATTTTTATAATCCCCAACAGTCCACTAGAGAACATAAAACACTATGGCTCTTAGACTTTGGAGACACAGAAACAATTTTTTTTCCCCCAAAAAATATTAGTTTTAGAGCAGGCATCCTCAAACTGCGGCCCTCCAGATGTTGTAAAACTATAACTCCCAGCATGCCCAGTGTTAAAGGGGATATTAATTATTGATATTTATGCAAATCTCAATAATTAATATTCATAAATAGGCGTAGTCGTCTTGTGATGACTCTGCCTATTTATGCCTTAATGAACAACAAATCGCTACTGATTGCCCTACGCTAATCACTAAACTAGCTGCACGCGCCTTACTGACTACCACTAGTAATCACACATTACACAATAGGGATAAATGACACGGTATTTATTAATAATACATTAGTAATACAATGTCAACAATATACTAACTCTATTGCGGCGATACTTTACAACCAAAAAGGTATTAGGTTTATAACTATATATATCTATAACAAGGGGATAGATATATATTGTTATAACCGCACACTACAATATAAATACACACACTAATACAATATACTAACACGGTTCTGACTACACTACACAGTACATTCCCAAATTCCACCCACAATCTAACTACACAATACACACATACAGGTATAACAGCCCTCCCGCCTGGATCTATACTATCCCTATGGGGTAATAGGGGTAAGGTACCTGGGGGATGTCACGACAGGGCTGCTACAAAATAAGGGTTAAGCACAACAAGGGTAACAGGGGTAGCAATATTCCAGGGTAGCGGGGAATAAGAGGGATCCTGGGGGAGACACAGGGGGTGGGGGCTCAGGACCGGGGAAGGTAAGGGTAGCCCAAGGTTATGGGGGGGGAAACAGGGGCTATAGGGGAACACAGAGGGTTAGGGGTTAACCAGGGGAATGCAGGATCAGGGTGGTATCAGGGGGGTATATAGATCAGCAGGGGGGTATATAGGTAGCAGCAGGGGGGTATATAGATCAGCAGGGGGGTATATAGATCAGGGGGGTATATAGGTAGCAGCAGGGGGGTATATAGATCAGCAGCCGGGGGGTATATAGATCAGCAGCAGGGGGGTATATTTCAGGGGGTTAATGATACTTAATGCTCGTTGTCCAGGGGGGCTCGTCCGTCCAGGGGGGCTCGTCAGTCCAGGGGATGATCGCTTGGTGGTGTACTTACCTGACTGCTGAGCGGGGCGCCGCCGGTCTATTTAAACTTGGCGGCGCCCGCTCGCAGTCTTCCTATTCGCGCCGTGCGCATGCGCACCGCCGGCCTCAATACGTGGGCCGGCGCGGTGATATGACGTCACCGCGCCGGCCCGAGGATCTCGGAGCGCGCTTCCAGGGGGGGGATCCTTTGATCCTCCCGCCTGTGAAGCGGACGCTTACCTCCGGCGCTGTAATTACAGCGCCGGAGGTCAGCCACTCGCAGGGGCATGGGAACTCTTTGTTCCCATGTCTCTGTTAGGAGCATCATCTCCGGCGTGGCCGGAGATGGTGACAAAGGGCAGAGGATCTATTGATCCTCTGTCCTTTGTAGAGGCCGACGCTGGACATGATTGTCCAACTGTCGGTCTCCTCCCAGCAAGCGGCATGATTCCGGCCATATATGCCTATAGATGCGTGGGGCACATCCATAGGCATATAGGAACGGACATTACACATGGGGGCATGTTATATATCTTAAAGGGGCATAAAGGGGGCACATATCAAGGGGGCAATAACAAGGGGGCACACATATATATATATATATATATATATATATATTAAAGGGGCAATAACAAGGGGGCACACATATATATATATATAACAAGGGGGCACACATATATATATATATATATATTAAAGGGGCATAAAGGGGGCACACATATATATATATATTAAAGGGGCATAAAGGGGGCACACATATAACTTCCATCAATACGTATACACAGAGATGCATGTCGCCAAGGGGGCCTACATACATCTCTGTGCATATCCACAGATCCCACCTGGAGGAGCCCATATACAAGGGCTAATATATATGTATATATGTCACGGCATATATACATATATATTCAAATATGACACTTCCCTCAACACCCAGACAACCTACAGCCATCAGCAGGGCATGGTGGGAATTGTAGTTTTACAACATCTGGAGGGCCGCAGTTTTTAGGATGCCTGCTTAGTGTCTCCAAAGTCTGAGAGCCATACATATTGGGCATCGTCGCGTGCGTAAAAGTCGTCGCTATAAAAATAACATTTGACCAAACGCCTCGAATGAACGGTGTTAAAAATATAAAACAAAAACGGTGCCAAAACACCCATTTTTGGGCAAAATTTCAATTTGAATCCCTTTTGCCGGTAATAAAGCAAGGGTTAACAGCCAAACAAAACTCAATATTTATGGCCCTGATTCTGTAGTTTGCAGAAACACCCCATATGTGGTCGTAAATGGCTATATAGCCGCACGGCAGGGCATAGAACGAAGGGAACTCCATACGGTTTCTGGAAGGCAGATTTTGATGGACAGTTTTTTTTTTTGACACCATGTCCCATTAGAAGCCCCCCCTGATGTAGCCTAGACTAGAAACTCCAAAAAAGTGACCCCATCTAAGAAACTACACCCCTCAAGGTATTCAAAAGTTACTTTACAAACTATGTTAACCCTTTAGGTGTTCCACAAAACTAAATAGCGAATGTAGAAAATTTTTTAGAATTTAATTTTTTTGTTACATTGCCTCAAAAAAGAGTAATATAGAGCAACCAAAAATCATATTTACCCCTAAAATAGTCCCAAAACAACAACCACCTTATCCTGTAGTTTCCTAGATGGGGTCACTTTTATGGAGTTTCTACTCTAGGGGTGCATCAGGGGGCTTGAAAGGGTACATGGTGTAAATAAACCAGTCCAGCAAAATCTGCCTTCCAAAAACCATATGACGTTCCCCTCCTTCTATGTCCTGCCGTTTGGCCAAACAGTAGTTTACGACCACATATGGGGTGTTTCTGCAAACTACAGAATCAGGGCAACCCATTTTGAGTTTTGTTTGGCAGTTAACCCTTGTTTTACTCCTGGAAAAAATTGATTATATTGGAAAATTTTCCAAAAAATAGAAATTTCTAAATTGTTTCTCCATCTGCCATTAACTCTTGTGGAACACCTAAAGGGTTAACAAAGTTTGTAAACCCAGTTTTGAATACCTTGAGGGGTGTACTTTCTTAGATGGAGTCACTTTTTTGAAATTTCTATTCTAGGGGTGCAACAGGGGGCTTCAAATGGGACATGGTATAAACAAAACCAGTCCTGCAAAATCTGCCTTCCAAAACCCATATGGTGTTCCCCTCCTTCTATGTCCTCCCGTTTGGCCAAACAGTAGTTTACGACCACATATGGGGTGTTTCTGCAAACTACAGAATCAGGGCAACCCATTTTGAGTTTTGTTTGGCAGTTAACCCTTGTTTTACTCCTGGAAAAAATTGATTATATTGGAAAATTTTCCAAAAAATAGAAATTTCTAAATTGTTTCTCCATCTGCCATTAACTCTTGTGGAACACCTAAAGGGTTAACAAAGTTTGTAAACCCAGTTTTGAATACCTTGAGGGGTGTACTTTCTTAGATGGAGTCACTTTTTTGAAATTTCTATTCTAGGGGTGCAACAGGGGGCTTCAAATGGGACATGGTATAAACAAAACCAGTCCTGCAAAATCTGCCTTCCAAAACCCATATGGCGTTCCCCTCCTTCTATGTCCTCTCGTTTGGCCAAACAGTAGTTTACGACCACATATGGGGTGTTTCTGCAAACTACAGAATCAGGGCAACCCATTTTGAGTTTTGTTTGGCAGTTAACCCTTGTTTTACTCCTGGAAAAAATTGATTATATTGGAAAATTTTCCAAAAAATAGAAATTTCTAAATTGTTTCTCCATCTGCCATTAACTCTTGTGGAACACCTAAAGGGTTAACAAAGTTTGTAAATCCAGTTTTGAATACCTTGAGGGGTGTACTTTCTTAGATGGAGTCACTTTTTTGAAATTTCTATTCTAGGGGTGCAACAGGGGGCTTCAAATGGGACATGGTATAAACAAAACCAGTCCTGCAAAATCTGCCTTCCAAAACCCATATGGTGTTCCCCTCCTTCTATGTCCTGCCGTTTGGCCAAACAGTAGTTTACGACCACATATGGGGTGTTTCTGCAAACTACAGAATCAGGGCAACCCATTTTGAGTTTTGTTTGGCAGTTAACCCTTGTTTTACTCCTGGAAAAAATTGATTATATTGGAAAATTTTCCCAAAAATAGAAATTTCTAAATTGTTTCTCCATCTGCCATTAACTCTTGTGGAAGACCTAAAGGGTTAATAAAGTTTGAAAAAACAGTTTTGAATACCTTGAGGGGTGTAGTTTCTAGAATGGGGTCATTTTTGGGAGGTTTCTATTATCTAATCCTCACAATATGACTGCAAACCTGAACTGGTCCATAAAAAGTGGGATTTTGAAGATTTCTGAAAAATTTCAAAATTTGCTTCTAAACTTCTAAGCCTTGTAACATCCCCAAAAAATAAAATATCATTCCCAAAATGCTACACACATGAAGTAGACATATGGGGAATGTAAAGCCATCACAATTTTTGGGGGTATTACTATGTATTACAGAAGTAGAGAAACTGAAACTTAGAAATTTGCTAATTTTTCAAAAAAAATTGTAAAAATTTTATTTTTTGGTGCAAAAAAATTAACTTTTTTGACCCAATTTTAGCAGTGTCATGAAGTACAATATGTGACGAAAAAACAATCTCAGAACGGCCTGGGTAAGTCAAAGCGTTTTAAAGTTATGAGCACTTAAAGGGACACTGGTCAGATTTGCAAAAAATGGCCAAGTCCTTAAGGTGAAATAGGGCTGAGTCCTTAAGGGGTTAAAGAGGTTCTCCAGGAACCATGATTTAATTTTATTTTGCAAGTTTCCCAGCCTGCCTCTGTGAATGGAAGATGTATTCTTACCTGCTCTCTGCCGCTCCGATCCTCTGCTCTGTCTCCCACATGTCTATATTCCGTTTCCCTGCGTAGTGTTTACATCGGCTGCAGAAAAGGCATGGTCGCATGCTCCTCTGCAGCCAATGACTGACTTCAGCAGTGATGCTTTACTTGTGGCCACATCACAGTTCTTGGCTGCAGCAGATCATTTGACCATGTCTATGCTGCAGCAGATATAAACACCACAGGGGGGACCAGAACATAGACATGCAGGTGGCAGCATGGAGGACTGGAGAAGAGGGGAGAAGGTAAGTGTGAGTCTTCTATGGAGGCCGACTGGGTGCACTTGCAAATAAATCATTATTCCTGGAGAACCCCTTTAAAGGGGTCTGCCTGCTTTTCATAAATAACATTAATAGAAACAAGCACTTTATGTTCTCAGACTAGATGATATGCTGCACATATGTTGTACAATAACCAAGAGGAGACCTCTGGGAAAATGGGCCAGGTTTCTACTTCGATATTTCAGCTTTATTATACTGTTTTCCCGGTTAACACCACAGCAATATACTGCATATAATGATCTGCACAAAATTGTGTACAATGTAAACATTGGAGCGAGCGTCTGCTCTGTTGTTCACAACCATGTTCTGCAGATTCCCACAAGCCTGTTATTCCCTGACAGATTTAATTACTATAAATCTGCATGTCACCATGGGGAAAAAGCCATCAAGAAAGACATAAATGTCAGAAGAAGTCACTCAGGATTATAACTTAATTAATGAATCAGACATCATACCGTAAGACAAACAGTGGCTACCTCAAAGGTGTTCATACCTCAGGACATACATCATTATTGAAATGACTTTTGAAATTTTCAAAAAACAATTTTGTCATAAATGTTATTATTCCTATTTTTTTATTTATTATCTTCATCTGTGAAATACAGCTAAATCAATCTAAGAGGACAACGCAATTTAGGTCTTCTATGGGAAGGGTCTTCTCAAAGAACATGGCCAGTATGAAAAATATATGGTGGAACTGAAAATCTGGAACCTGGTCTGGTTAAAGGAGTGGTCTCTGGCTCTCTTCATTCATTTTCCAGTCCTCATCCTGCAAACCTCTGGACGGATCAGGTCATATGCCAATGCGGTAACATGTCCCCAAGTGGCACACCACTGCTGGGCCATGTGCCGCTAGGGGACAAGTCATCTCTGAGACCAGTCATTGGCTGGACAATTGTAGAAGATTCATACTTACCTGCCTGCTGCTGCGATGTCTGTGACCGGCCGGGAGCTCCACCTACTGGTAAGTGAAAGGTCTGTGCGGTGCATTGCTAAAGAACTGTCACTTACCAGTAGGAGGAGCTCCCGGCCGGTCACAGACATCGCAGCAGCAAGCAGGTAAGTATGAATCTTCTACTATTGTACTATTGCTAAGTAACCATGGCAACCAGGGCTGCAGTAGCTTCCTGGTTGCCATGGTTACCGATCGGAGCCCCAGCGATTAAACTGGGACTCCGATCGGAACTCCGCTGCCACCAATGATGGGGGGGGGGGAAGATGGAGGGGGGCGATGGTGGGCGCACACTGTGCCACCAACGATTTTTAACTATAGAGGGAGGAAGGGGGGGGCGATGGGCACACACTGTGCCACCAACGATTTTTAACTATAGAGGGAGGAAGGGGGGGGCGATGGGCACACACTGTGCCACCAACGATTTTTAACTATAGAGGGAGGAAGGGGGGGGGCGATGGGCACACACTGTGCCACCAACGATTTTTAACTATAGAGGGAGGAAGGGGGGGGCGATGGGCACACACTGTGCCACCAACGATATTCAAACTGGGGAGGGGGGGTCTGCCCCCTGCTGCCTGGCAGCCCTGATCTCTTACAGGAGAATATGATAGTACAATTAACCCCTTTAGGTGCCGCACCTGAAGAGGTTAATTGTGCTATCATATCCCCCTGTAAGAGATCGGGTGGTGCCAGGCAGCAGGGGGCAGTCTTGTACCAAGTTTGCAGTGTATTCTAACTAGAAGCGTCCCCATCACCATGGGAACGCTTCTGTGTTAGAATATACTGTCGGAAATGAGTTTTCACGAAGTGAAAACTTAGATCAGAAAAAGCTTTTATGCAGACGGATCTTCGGATCCGTCTGTATGAAAGCAACCTACGGCCACGGATCACGGACACGGATGCCAATCTTGTGTGCATCCGTGTTCTTTCACGGACCCATTGACTTGAATGGGTCCGTGAACCGTTGTCCGTCAAAAAAATAGGACAGGTCATATTTTTTTGACGGACAGGATACACGGATCACGGCCTCGGCTGCAAAACGGTGCATTTTCCGATTTTTCCACGGACCCATTGAAAGTCAATGGGTCCGCGAAAAAAAACGGAAAACGGCACAACGGCCACGGATGCACACAACGGTTGTGTGCATGAGGCCTAAGACAGCTGTAATACGCCACTTATAAGAGTACAGATTCAGGGAAAAGACTGACCAGGTTGTGTCTACATGTGGATGGTGTCTTAGCAGTATTCCACTGACACCAGTAATGTCTAAGCCGTTACAGATTCTGGAATTTCCTTTCTCTCTCTCTCCAAGAGTATTTCAGTGTAAAGATGGTGCTTTCTTGGTAGATCATACAGAGATTATTAGTCTCTGTAGCTGGAGGCCTGGTGCTGAGGAATGAAGCACATGGAATGTTCCCTCTCTCTCCTTCCCTGTGTAGCTCCCTAGACCTGGAGGTACTACAAATTGTATATTGTTGTGCATTATATATTTTATTGTTTGCTTCTCGCCACCGTTACCAGCAAGGAATGGCTGGCAACGATTGGCAAGGAACAAGGCTAACCACCCTGTTTCTCTCCTCTTGGTAGGAGTGCTCCCTGCTAAGAGGGGGAGTTCCTGTCCAGAGACAGAGGAGATTAGGAAGCACGCTGCCTGAGTTCCTGCCCCTGTTACAAATTGTCCAAAAAGAACGACTCCAATTGTCCTCAAATAAAGGCTTGAGGTTCCACACAGCAGCGTGACCCGCTACCTACAGCATTAAAGACACTGCTGTGAGGTATGGGATTACAGCCAAGCCATCCATCACCAAACAACCACTAGGCCAGTATCACCTAAGTGTGGAATTGCCACCAACCAACCTGTCCATATCCTTACTGGTGCCAGAGAAGATTTCCACTTGAAGCCTGCTGCTACTGTGTGTATTTAAAGTTCTATGTTGCACTTAGGTCCCTTGCAGACGAGGGTTGGTCACGCTGTGAGCCCGCAGCGCAGATCCCGGCCTGAACTCCCAGCGGTGCAGGGGGTCACATAGCATTATATTGATTTATGATGCTATGTAACCCTTACAGTTCTAGAATGTACTGGGTAACACTGGCAGCATTATGCCAGTGTTATCCAATGCATTACAGAACTGTAAGGCCCCTTTCACACGGGCGAGTATTCTGCGCGGATGCGATGCGTGAGTTGAACGCATTGCCCCCGCACTGAATACCGACCCATTAATTTCTATGGGGCTGTTCACATGAGCGGTGATTTTCACGCATCACTTATGCGTTGCGTGAAAATCGCAGCATGCTCCTCTTTGTGCGCTGCGTTGCGATAATCCACGCAACGCAGGCCTCATAGAAGTGAATGGGGTTGCGTGAAAATCGCAAGCATCCGCAAGCAAGTGTGGATGCGGTGCGATTTTCACGCACGGTTGCTAGGAGACGATCGGGATGGAGACCCGATCATTATTATTTTCCCTTATAACATGGTTATAAGGGGAAATAATAGCATTCTGAATACAGAATGCATAGTAAACTAGCGCTGGAGGGGTTAAAAAAATAAATAAAAATAATTTAACTCACCTTAATCCACTTGCCCGGCATCTCTTTCTGTCTTCATCTGAGCTTTGTGCAGTAACAAGGACCTTTGGTGACGTCACAGTCATCACTTGATCCATCACCATGGTAAAAGATCATGTGATGGATCATGTGATGACCGGAGTGACGTCATCACAGGTCCTGTTCATGTATTTAATGCTCACCCCAGGTCCTGTTCAGCAAAGGAGCCAGAAGGAGATGCCGGGCTACGCGAACAATTGGATTAAGGTGAGTTAAATTTTTTTTATTTTTTTTTAACCCTTCCAGCGCAATTTTACTATGCATTCTGTATTCAGAATGCTATTATTTTCCCTTAAAACCATGTTATAAGGGAAAATAATACAATCTACAGAACATTGATCCTAAGCCTGAACTTCTGTGAAGAAGTTCGGGTTTGAGTACCAAACACACGCGATTTTTCTCACGCGAGTGCAAAACGCATGACAATGTTTTGCACTCGCGCGGAAAAATCGCGGGTGTTCCCGCAACGCACCCGCACATTTTCCCGCAACGGCCGTGTGAAAGGGGCCTAAGGGTTACATAGCATCATAAATCAGTATAATGCTATGTGATCCCTGGCAGCGCTGGGAGTTCAGGCCGGGAGCAGCGCTGAGGACTCGCAGCGTGACCAATGCTCGTCTGCAAGGGCCCTTCTTTAGTTCTATATTTCAACTACACCGATCCCCAGGGAGCAATGGCCTGAGGGAGTACACCATGACACAACACTTTATCAGGATCACTACCACTCCTATCCTCTTCACTGGCTCCTCACTGCCCTGCTAACATTAGACTCCTCTAGTAGACTGAGCTAGAGGTGGAGCTAACAGTCCACACCTCAATTTCCCTAGGGGTCGTGCCAGAGTTGGTTAACTCCGTCACTCCAATACATTACCATACTGGGGATACAAAGCATACAATGATAACATTAATGAACACGACAATTTTCAAGTACCCACTGCTCTTGGGGTACTTGTGGTATTCTCTAAGAGGTGGTCTTTTGGACAGGTTTCACTGTATGTGTTAAATTTTAATTGCGTACATTACAAATCTTTTTGGGGCAATTAAAATTTAGATCTCCCGAGGCCTGATGCAAAGCTACACCTAAACAGGGCGCCAGTGAAAACCAATGCCACCGTATACAGCGTTATCAAAAATGTCTAGATAGGTATACATTATTAAAATTAATGTATACCAAAATTATATAAAATTTATTTGTACAGTGAGTGTAATTACAAATAATTTGGCCAACTGGAATACATAGGTCATTATGCCTCTACCAGCATCATTACACCCTGTAGGACTAGTTGCAATCTCACCCTTGGCAAGAATTAGTGGCCCCTTTACATGGGCTAATACACAGAATAATTCCCTGATTGTAAGTAGAGGAAACTGCATTTACATGCTGTGTATGGGGAAGAATGATAGCTACAGCAATCGATCTTCCCCATACAGATTAATTGTAGGTACTAATTACAGTACGTGAACAGGGTGATCTGCTGCAGTCATATAAGATGCGTTCACCCCATGAACGAGCATTTGCTCATTCACTAGTGGCATATGTACACTGTGCAACTAATGGGAGCATGAGCACTCACTCCAGATTATTGCCCCAATCCTTAACCTGTGTAAAAAAGACCTTAAAGGGGTTCTCTGGCTATGAAGAAAATGAAAATACTTAACTATTAATTTATTATAAATCAAACAAAACAATAGCTGATCTTAGGGAGACCAGCTACAGAAAACACTGTGGAGCCTCATTTAAGAGTCTCGATACAGCAATCCAAAGCAATCCCAGCTCCCTGGGAAACAGTGATATGCAAAATAACCGCGGAGCCCCAGTTATGTGTCTTCAACACAGCGAAAGCCAGATATCCCTCAAAGGAAGGAAAACTGAGCAAAGGGGTGTCCCCATTACAGAAATCACCAAATCCAAATTTGGTGATCTTTATTATAAATATATTCCCAATTACATTTCATTAGTTATAATGGCTTGTTTTTTCTATGGAGCAAACATCAGGAGAAATAAAATGTTCGCCGTCCTAGTACAAAAAAACCTGTCCTAGTCACACAGCAGGAAAAGTTACTTCACAACACTGCGCTAAAGAGCTGCCTCATCCTCCTCTCTGCTTGTCAGGGATTATGGTCCTGAATACAGCTAATAAAATGAATCTCTAGGAATGGAGTTCATAAGTAGACATGAAGTACAGAGCGGAGGCAGGGTGGAATAAGCAGCAGCACTTGTCTGCAGTCTCCATTACAGTCTGTCCTGTCCATCCTCTGTGTACTTTATGTCTACTCATGAACTCCATTCCCACAGAGATTTAGCTAAAGATCTTATCAGCTGTATTCAGGACAATAATCCCTGACAAGTAGAGCAGAGAGGAGGATGAGGCAGCTCTTTAGCGTAGTGTTGTGAAGTAACTTGTCCTCCTGTGTGAATAGGACAGGTTCTGTGTGTACTAATAGGACGGCGGACATTTTATTACTCCTAATGATAACTAATGAGAGGTATTTAGGAATATATTTATAAAAAAGTAATATTTAAGCATTTTAATTTTCTTAATTCCCGGAGAACCCCTTTAAGCAATGCACAAAACTCCCTTACTAATTTATCCATATATCTATTTTCTTCACAAACCTCCCTCGGACATCAGATAGCACATAACTTACTGCCTCTTCTCTTATCATTGATTTTTGTGAACCCAGCAGCTAAGTGATTGCTCATCGTTTACAGGGAATGTGACACCTATCATTTCTTTTCTGCCAGTTAAAACCAGTTAGTGACATATTCTTCTATTTCCTGAACATGACTTTGGGGGCGGCCATGTTTTCTGAGCTGTTCTTAACAGCAGTTAGAGATATACTGTACATCAGCCACCATAGGCCATAGACACAATAATCTGGATGGAACTCATTGATTTCTATCAGGAGGGAGCAGATAAGCTGTAATATTGCATGTTGTGATGATGTTTATTGTGAATGATTCTGTGCTATCTATACAGAGGTGATATCTGTCCTTTTAATATTTTAATATCTGTAAGGCTACATTCACATCTGTGTTGTGAATATCTGTTCTGTGTTGGGAACAGAATGACGGAGTTCACTGTATCCGCCATATCCGGATACCACCATGTACTACCCAATCCGCATTCACTATAATGGGATCCGGACGCTTTCTGGTATTTATGCCGGCTTTCAGCCAGACAAAAAAAATGCTGCATGTAGTTTTGTCCGGCTGAAAGTTAGCGTATACAGTGACCGGAATAGAGCGCCTTAGTTCACAAAGCAGATTTACAACCAGAGATTGAAAAAGTCCAACCAGAGAGACAGGCTGGTAATTTTATCAAATGTACGGTATGTCATGAGAAGATGGAAGTAAATGGATTTACCACCTAAACTGTGCGGCACCTACATGATCAAACCATTAAAACTGAATTGGTGGCTTTTTGAATACCTAAGCTCTGTTCAGATGGTGTGTTTTATGTACACAATGTTTAGGTATTTTACATGTACATTTAGTTTTTTGGAAGTCAGTCAGGTTTGAATGAGTTAAATTTCAGGCATTTGCGTTTTGTGCGGATTCGTCATGGACAGATCCGTTCAGATAATACAACAGTCTGCATCCGTTCAGAACGGATCCGTTTGTATTATCTGTAACATAGCCAAGACGGATTCGTCTTGAACACCATTGGAAGTCAATGGAGGACGGATCCGTTTTCTATTGTGCCAGATTGTGTCAGAGAAAACGGATCCGTCCCCATTGACTTACATTGTGTGTCAGGATCCGTTTGGCTCAGTTTCATCAGACGGACACCAAAACGCTGCAGGCAGCCTCCAGAGCGGAATGGAGACTGAACTGATGCAAACTGATGCCTTCTGAGCGGATCCTTTGCCATTCACAATGCATTAGAATGCAAACTGATCCGTTTTGGACCGCTTGTGAGAGCCCTGAACGGATCTCACAAACGGAAAGCCAAAACGCCAGTGTGAAGGTAGACTTAGTGGGATAGATGCTAGGAGTAATTGAAATGTATTGTGGAGGGAATATCCTTGATTAAGGCCAACCCAAGAATATGGAACCTATTTAAACAGAGGCTGTGTCGACGATGGAATCCATGCATTTTGAAATGGCGATGGAGAGGTTTTTGGTCCACAGAGGCTTCCGTATCTACAGTGTGACGTTACACAGAAGTTTCTTGAGGAATACACGTGGGTAGCTATGGTGCCATCGTGGTGAGCCGAAGAGGATGGACCTGTCACTGACTCTCAGGAGGAAATGAGACTGAATAGATTGATCGGTCCCACGCAGGTAGTCAGCTCTATGCTTTGAACACACAGTGACAGTTTAATCCAGAGTTATAGCCACATTAGCAAGTAGCCGATCAGTTGGGGTCATTTATCAAACTGGGGTAAAGTAGAACTGGCTTAGTTGCCCATAGCAACCAATCAGATTCCACCTTTCATTTTCTACAGAGCTGTAAAAAATGAAAGGTGGAATCTGATTGGTTGCTATAGGCAACTAAGCCAGTTCTACTTTACCCCAGTTTAATAAATGACCCTAGCGGGTTTTTTTTTAGATGTGCTAGCGCAGATAGCATTAATGAAGCAGGTGTTTCAGATGTGAACTTGGCCTGAAGTGATCTGTACAGACTAAGACGTGGCGCCTATTATTAGGTTTATAGACCAGTGAGAAAACTGCAGGAACTTAGGATACTTTATAATTATGAATAGTGACATGGAAAATGAAATAAAACATCACAAACACATCCTTTCAAAATCTGTTTAACAAAAAAACTGTATTTAAGCAACAGGTCATTTTATGATGGCACATTCCCTTTAACTGCTTGTATGGGGCCTATGTAGTTTTTACCTGATAGAGGGGAGATAACTCCCTGAAACGCATTGTATCTCTCTGCTTAATAAACTACTGACAACCTACATCAATCTGGATCCTTCCAGCTGGTTCCTTGCGCCGAGGGATGTTTTCCTGAACGTGTTTACTTCCAAATCTTCTTGGGGAACCAGGCATCCCCGATAAGAAGAGCAACATCCGTGGTTGTAGACCGCCCTTTCTTGGGATCCACCCTCTACCACTCGGACAAGCTTCTTCGAGAGTTGTGCCTACGGTTTGCACAACCCCTTAAGGTGAGCCTCCTATTTGGAGCCCAATACTTCCCTTTCCTATACGTTATTAGCCTGTGCTGCTCCTGGTACTACTGATCTAGGAAGTAGCATGACCATTGATTTCCCTATTACTATAATCACTCTTTTTATTGTTTCTGAAACCTAGTGTTTATAGTGTTTATATTCCACATTATATACCCTAATTAAGGTCCATAGTATCCGTAATGTTCCAACAGAATGTCCTTTGACAAACCATTTGTTTTAACTTTTCTTTAATTAAATTGATGACGTTGCATATTGTAGCCAATACAAAACAGTTAAAAGGATCTGTCACCAGTGACCTCCCCATTGAACTGTTTGCATAGACACATCGCTGTGCTTCACCTGATTAAAACACTGTTATTCTTTGATCTGCGGCTCCGTTCCCGAGTTATGATACTTTTTCTTAATACGCAAATTAATTGTTTGGTGCAAAGAGGGAGTCACCGTTGCACTCCTCCCTTGCTGCTTGGACAACGCCTTACCCTGTCAATCAAAGCAGGGAGGGTCTGGTCACAGAAATGAATGGCGCTTGAGTGAAACAAGAGCAACGGTGATGCCCTCATTGCACCAAACGACTTCGTATTTAGAAAAATATCATAACTCGGGAACACAGCCTCGGCTCAACAAATGAAAAACAGTGTTTTTATCAGGTGAACCACAGCGATGTTTCTATACAAACAGTTTGAGAGCGGTCGCTGGTGACAGATTCCCCTTAAAGCAATAGTGAATATAACCTACCTTTGCAATTTCTTCTTGAAATGCTACTAAATTCAGATATGAAATGTTAACCAGATCTGGGCCGTACACAATGGTAAACATCCGATATTCTAATCGACCTCCAAAGTTTCCGACTTCCAACTGCTCCTTCAGCTTTGGGTCCTGCAAGCACAAAAAGTTAAAAATATAAAAAAAAAATCACCAAAAATTGTTTAAAAATATGTTTAACATAAAAACTTGATTTCGACAACAGGTCATTTTCTGATGACACATTGCCTTTAAAGCTTATAGCACATCAAACATTAAAGGGATTGTCTCATGATGAAGACTAATGAGAATAAAGAGCTGCTATCTAAGAGTGGCTGTCCATGCCCATTCATAGAGTGGAAGCCATTTACCTGATGTGATATGGCCAGATCCATATACCTGGCAACAGTGGCAGCTGCCTAGAGAAGAAGGACTCATTAGAAGATCGGACCACTTTCCACACAAAATATCAAATATCTCTTAAACCCCAACCCTTCACACACCATTGTGGAACTGAGAATCGGAGATCCTTGGACTACCAGCAACAGCACCAGAAAGTATAGGATAGCTCCATGTTGATGATGGATTCCCCATTCCTCACATTACAGTTCTGACAAGTTAAAGGGGTTGTTTGGTTTCAGCAAGAAACCAGACTATGCTGAAGAATGCCAAAAAGAAAGTTCAGTACGGCACCACACTACGGCAGGAAAGACGGAGCGCTCCTCTGTTGGAGTTGAGTCCGTATCAGCTGCAAACCAAAAATCCAAAACATGAACGTGACCACTGCAGCCAGTCACTGGTCTCAGCAGTGATTTCTGAAACCAGACAACCCTTTTAATAGGTACGGTAAATGCGCCTTTTTAAGAAAAGCTTTTTTTTTTTTTTTTATCTCAGAGTCAGGCGAGCTATAGACGAGCAGCCATAATTACCATTATTTTATGTCTTTTTTGTTTTGCTGTTTGGGATTATCGTATTACTGTCAAATTGCATCTTGTTACCCGCAGAATGAGACAAAACATACGGCCTGACAGAAGACATCAAATTATATCAGGAACGGTGCAGCCGCACAGTCGAATCAGCGCAGATAGGCAATTATCAATCTGATTCTATTTCAGCCTTTACTAACTAGAATAGCATTACCACCATATAGTCACTATGCAGCGCATACCGCAAAGAGATTACAAAGGGTAGAGGCACCACTATTTTTACTTATAGCATTCAGTCATGATCAGGCGTTAAAGAAGTGTGTACGATTCCACCAAATTATATTTTAACGTGAATCAGCCAGGTAACGTGGGAATATCACACTTTACAAAAACAGATTTTTTTTTGATTTTTTTTACATCATTTCACTTTATCAGCGATTCCTGCCCATTGGCTACTTGACCCGATCATAACACTATAACACAGATAATCTATCACAATGACATTATAATTCATCACCGAGGAAAATAATGTGGCCTTTTGTGACGCAGGATGACAGACCAATCTTATGTGAAGACACGGTTCACTGCCCCAAAATAGGTTCACTATGGCGTAATCCATTTAGATAGTATACCAATATAGAAGGTTAGGCATATACGTTATACCTGTTTACTGGCTAAATGTAGATTTCTAAAACCTCTCATAAAAGCCAGAATATTCCACTTTATGTGACCTCTTTTTTGCTATATCACCTAGCCATACAATATAATTTGACTATATTTGATTTATGGCATAGTTAAATGGAAAGTACTGATTCCAACATGAAATTGAATGATTTCCAGCAAAAATAAATTCTATTTTTTGGATGGCAGCCTGGCAGACTGTTTTAGTAAATAATTGCGTTGCCAATAAAATAACAATTTTAGAGAAACTTTAATAAGAATTCAACATTGTGCTGTTCCTCTGTTACTCCTCCTGTATATAATAAATATATTGACAACTGGATATTATAATTTCCAGTGTGAACAATCAGTGATGACAGTATCACTATGGTCTCAAATTGTCTTGGCTTATCGTATAGGTTTTGCACCTTATGTAATACAATCACAAAATTGATAGGTGTGACATCCTCATCACTGCCCTCAACCTGGACTACCTTCTCTTTGTAAATAGCTCAGTTACATACAATTTTAAGGTTATGCCACTTTATATACAATGCATTAAGAAAGTTAACTTTTTTCATATTTTGTATATATGTTATAGGTGGGATTAAAGCGGCTCGACTGTTCAGTAGAATGGCTGAGGTGCTGAACTGCTGGTTTTGACTCACCCAGTCAAAAAGAGAAGATTTAGAATAAAAAGGTAGCAGGCACACTCATAAATGGGATAAATATAATGGTCTTTATTTAGTTAAAATACTAGGTATATTAAAATTGGGTAAATGTGTTAGAAAAAGAGGTGGGTGTGGTGGTCTGGACACTTGGTACGGGTGCCAGATGGGGGGTGGCTGATATTAGGTGATCTTGGGATGAATCCATGGGGAACAAGAGGTAGAGCCTTTTGTGGCTGGCTCAAATAGGTGGGATAACTTTCCCAGTATTTGTGAAAAATATAGTGGTGTGAGATAAAAAATATAAAATAAAATAAAAATGGAAAAATGGGATAAAATGGAAAAAATGGAAAAAAATGTGTAGTCTTATATAGTATAGTTCATCATCAGGTGGTCCCAAGGTAGCGCTAAAAATAAAAATTTAAAATGGTGGAGAGGTACTATACATTAGGTATGTAACATATTGTCCCATAAGTAGCGCTTAAAACAAAATTGCAGTGGATATAATGTGAGGTCTTGTAATTCTGGAAAGATATATGGTTCCTGTGGGGGAATTGGTGCTCTGGACCTCGGTGCGGCGTCCCGCACTGTCTTGGGTACAGAGATCACTTGTATATATGTTGCAGCCTTTGCTAATTTATTAAAATGGAAAAACGATAATCTTGTTTTGACATCTGATCTTGGTTTTATCAAACCAGAGAACCTCATTTCTCACAGTCTGAGAGACCGTTAGGTGCTTTTTTTTTGCAAACTCCAGACGGGCTTTCATGTGTCTTTTACTAAGGAGTGGCTTCTTTTTGGCCATTTTGTCATAAAGTCCAGATTGGTGGAGTGCTGTAGTGATGGCCTTCTGCAGAGTTGACCTTCTGAAACTTTCTTCCATCCACACAAAGGATCTTAGGTGCTCAATCAGGGTGACCATTGGGTTCTTGGTCACCTCTCTTACCAAGGCTCTTCTCCTACGCTTCTTAGCCCTGGTTGTTCCAAACTTCCTGCATTTAAGAATTGTGGAGGCCACAAAGCTCTTGCAACAGAAATTTTTTGTATCCTTCTTCAAATCTGTGCCTACATACAAAAATGTCTCTGAGCTCTTCAGGCAGTTTTTTATTCCTCACAGCTTGGTGTTTGCTCTGATATTGTATGCATTATCAGCTATGAGACCTTCTATAGACCGGGGTTTGTCATTCCAAATCATGTCCTATCAACTGAATTTACCACCGATGGACTCCAATCAAGGTGTAGAAACGTCTCAAAGATGGTCAAGAGAAATGGGAGACCTCTAGAGCTAAATTTCAAGTGTCAAAGCAGAGGGTCTGCATACAGGTCCTGTCCATGCATTATTATTTTTTTTGTCTTTTATTAAATTAGCAAACATTTCTAAAATTCTGTTTTTACTTTCTTGTAATGTGGTATTGAGTGCAGATTGATGCAGAAAACAATTTTTTTTTCAAAATTTTAGCTCAAGACCGCAACATAACAAAATGTGAAAAAGTGAACACTTTCCGAATGTGTCTATGTAAAATTATAAGAAACTTTGCAAACCTTCAGTTCCAACTTAAATTGTATCCCAGAGCGGCCTTCATAATTCTGCTAATTGCTATAGGAAACTGCCGACAAACTTACATCAGGCACCTCCAAATCAGTTTACAGTAGCTGACCCATTTATTGTACATGGTCAAACAAAAAAGACGGAATTCCAGATTTCATCTCTGAAGCCTAAAGAATTGTGACTGAACCTCTGGAGTATAACACATGCATTATGCATGTTTTGAGAAGATTTCTTTCAAACTTTCCTAGAATAATCCCCTAAATAATTATTAAAAGAAATCTGAATATAACTTTTCTTATTCTATTCAATAATACATCAGAGGTTGAAATATCCTTTTCTAAATGTTGCACGTGTTATAACGATATTTTAAGGCTTATCATCAACCAGTATTTACTCCTTAGCTTCTCTTTATACCAGTCTTACAAGTTACTTTCTGCTGTAAATGACAATAAAAATCAACCCAAAGCAACAACTCCGTTCCCTAGGCCCAAAACATCAACGCATCAGAGATCTCCAGACGTCACTACATCTGATTTAAGAACAAACCAGTCCTCACTTGAAGTAAAACTAACTTTACCGCTGGTAATAAAAATGATTGAGAGGAAACGGAGCCACAAAAAACAGTTGTGCCTGTAACATTCCTTTGATTTACACATGGAAAATAGGATGTCTCATGTAACAATGCTATGTACAGTAAAATGGCAGGGCAAATAATCCTTCATTGGAAACATATGCTTGGGATTTAGTCCAGATGCTAACACTCAGATGTGCTCATTCTAAATGTCTTCAATATTACAGGAGAGTCAAGCAATTATGTTACTTCATTCAGTATATCTAATACACTATGCAACCGCCAGAGTACCAGCAAGGGCTCATGCATGCAAACGTTGTTTGGTTCCGCGTTCACTTCAATGGGGCCACAAAAGATGCATCCGTTGCTTCGTTTCATGGGGCAAAAAAAATTAAATAGAACGTCCTATTGTCCATTTTGCAGACAAGAATAGGCATTTCTATTATGGGTAACCCATTCCGCAAATTGCAGAACGCACACGGGCAGCATCCGTGTTTTGCGAATCCTCAATTTCTGGACCGCAAAACATGACACGGTCGTGTGCATGAGCCCTAAGAGTCAGTCAGGGGTTACAGAACAAGGCAGGAATTATGACTGTCAGGAATAAGGACCGCCTTATTCCTAGTTATAATGTTTGCTGTGATATTATATGTTTCATGGGTATATGTCGTAACATAGTCCAGTGTGATTCACATTCATATACAGTATGTATTTATGTATTTGTATTGCCAGGTCAGCAGCCATTGATGAATTGGTTGAAGGCTGCATATAGTGCCGAGATATCTGCCTCATACCTGTGAAAACAGCAAACTGCTCCCCTGGGGTTAGTTAGCACAGAGATGCTAACCAGGATGGTCTCGTTTGCTGATCACTCAGGACAGGGGACAGCAAACTCTCTGGCGCTGTGTGTCAGCATTGGGGCTTCTTACCAGAGAATGAACAATAAGTTGTAATCCATCATAACTTGTTCAGGATGGGGCTGATGTCTCCAAAACCCAGCTCATCATATCTGGTATGATGGGGGCATCGCATGGACACCAGACATGGCGTATCAACTCGCCTTCATCTTCTTAAAATAAGGATCTCATCTTCTGAGTGTCTCGTTTGATATGCTAGGACTCGGAAAGATAATATATGAATTATGAAGAAGGTCTTGGGTCTGTAGTTTCCCAGTTGCCCTGGTGAAGATATATTTTTGATATTTTCATACCTGTTCACTAGATGGCCAGTGGGCCGGCTGCATGGGTAATGAAGCTTGGCCAGAGGGGCTGAGTCAGAGTGGGAGGGAAAATCCCCCTCAGGCCTGCCCCTGGAGGAAAGGCATAAACATGTAATCCCTGGATATTTGGGTGTCACAAAGTGGGAGATCCAATCGAAATTGGTTTGTGCACTATTACTCGGCCCAAATCTCCTGGGAGGAAAGCACTTTTACCACGCAACCGCTAAGTATTAGAACTTTCTTTGTTTTCTCCTTTTTGTTTTACAATTGTTTGCCATTTATGTATGTCTCTTGTTAATCATTTTTTGTAACCAAGTGCTGTCTATTTTTAATACATCAAACCTAAAAGTTTGATGGTTTGTCTTGTAACCTTAAGAACCTGTTAGCTCCATGAAGAGTGGAGTGCAGTCTGAGGCTGTATGTTGTTTTTCCGTGAGGCTTACTACCGTGTGTGTGTGTCTGCTTGCGAGTGGAACACTCAGGGTGTCCTGTCGACCTTATAACTGACAGGTGGTGGCAGTGACAGTTTTGTGTTAGTGAGTGGCAGGCTTCAGGGGCCGAATTATGCTCGAGTTAAGGCCCAGCATAGGGCGTAACAGCGTGTGAGGGCGTGAGGTGAATCGGCCTGAAGAGCTTGGGCAACCCTTGTCACGTGACGCGGTGGGCTGGTCTGGTCCCCGGTACATGACAATGACTATGCGCCACCATGCCGCTTTTACATGACTCTACACACCGGCAATATTCAGATAAAATTTTAGTTTTGGTATAATCTGTACATTTTTAGAAATTTAATATTGTGTTAATTTTCGATTCAGCTAGAAAATAGATTCTGTTTAGTAATTACTGCTGACAGTGCCTATAGTGCTGAGACATGGAATTTATACTATTTCTCTCTTGCAATGCAGTTTTAAAGAGACCCTGGACCCTGTAATTGAATCCCAAATTAACAAACTACGGTATATATAACTATTAGTGATGTTATGAAGTTATAAAAAATTCGATTCAGATGCTTTGTTGAATTTTACTAAGAAATTTGATTCATGACGAATTACTTCATCACAAAGCACATTCCTTTGTATGTCACTGATGACGTCACTGTGCCCGGTCAGCGCAGTGATGTGGTGATGTCAGATGTCACAATGCCCAAGATTTTGCACAGTATCTTTAATCAAGATGGTCTCGACAGCCTCTCCACAAGCAAAATTATTGCTAATTGAGTTTTTTTTATTTTTGTTGCCAAAATATCAGGAAAAATAGACTCCGTACCACGAAGCGCAAAGTTTTTCCTGAAATTCTGATCAAAGTCAATTTGTTTGACTTCAATTTGCTCAACACTAATAACTATTCTATATATATTTTTTTATTATTCTACTTTCTGTCCTGGCTCTTTAACTTTCTTTTTGGTTGGATTTTTAGCACATCATAACCTCACTTATCAGAGACGAAGGGGAGTAAAAGACTGAATTTGATGTGAGTATCTTTAGTCTAGACCTTACAAGCAAACAAAAGAGCTGTCATACTATCATCCAGATTATATGCCTACTATTATCATGAGGCCTATCCTGCAGGTAACATCTTCCCCTCACAATAGCAGTAAACTGACAATGGGTTACCTATCTATATAGGAGGTCTCATTATTTGTCAATGGTACAGTAGTTTCCTATGAATTTCCATTATAATAAATATTTGTATTGAAACTGCTAAATAAATGTTTGCCGCGATGGACTATCAGTCCGTTTATGTCTATGTCAAAGGTTTTATCTTTTGCATTGCAATTGCATTGTACGTCTAAGTGTCAAAGAGTAGCTTAACGGTATTAGCAGAAGGTCTACTGTGCTTTCAATTTTCTCAGATCCCAATATAAGAGACTGCTTGAAATATCCTACCTGTCACATATCATCAGCCAGCATAAGGCTGTAGGTTTACAATGAAAAGACTGCAAAACCCATCTTTCCAAGAAATCAATATATTCTGTTTCTCTTTGCCTTTCTAACGATGGAAAACCGAGCCGAGCTTTATTTGTTTGTAATCCCGTTTTTATAGACTGAAATAAAAAAAAGAACTGATGCGTTCAATCACATCCAGAGGTGGATAAAAGGATTGTATGTCTGTTTTATTAATGTAGGTTGATTTGTAGCAAAGAGATTAACTCTAAATATTCCCCCAGCATCGTAAAAATGTGATATTCTCCGAGTGATAAAAAAAAAAATTCATAAAGACAGATGTATAAGAGCATAAAGTAATTTTCATCTACTGCTTTTAAAGGGGTTATCCGGTTTGGATAGTCATTGTCATTAGAAGGACTCCCAAATAAGCTTTTTTTTTTTTTTTTTAGGAGACTTTACTGCCAAGATCCCCTGTAATCAGCTGTACTTAAGAAGGGGAACACAGCAACACTACAGGGGAAATCTAAGAGGAGCTGTCCCCAATCCTGACATGTCTGTTGTAGCAGGTACGTACTTTCAATCCCCTTGCAATAACAATTTTTGAGAATCATTCGTATGACTATGGCCTCTTGCACACGACCATATGCCCTCCGAGACATGCGGTCCGTGAGTGGGCCATATGTCCCATGCACACATGCACACAATCAATGTAGCTCCGGGACATATGGCCCGCTCAAGAACCGCATGTCTTGGAGGGCATAGGGTCGTGTGCAAGAGGCCTATGTTGTGCAATTCCTTTATTATTCCTGCAAGAAGTTATAAATTAAAAGGGTTTTCCAAGATTTTCATACTGATGACCTATCCTATGTCGATAGTGAATCGATTTTCCATGAAATAGTGTAAAAAAAACTGTATGGTGTAAAAAGGCCACCTGGATTAAAGATCATGCACAAAATCTCGTGCTCGGTGACATATGACGTCATCACGGGCTGTGCGAGATTTCGTGCCAGATCTTTTCCGGCCTGTCGCGAGCAAATGGATGAGGTAAGTATGATTTCATTTAGATTTTTTTATTTTACACCCCATTATTGCTATCAGATGCCGCAATCATGTATGAACGTGGCATCTGAGGGGTAAAATGATGGGGAGCGGCACAATTGTCACGTTGCGAAATAACCAAATCAAATTTTTGAATTTAGAGAGAATTTAGGCTCAGATTTTAAAAAAATCCCATGAGATATCACCATATTAATCCCATTACCTCATTCCCATATCTACTGTATATTGTGTTCTGAAAGGAACTTTTTGACATTGAAAAAGAAAGATGCACTTACATATTACTACTTTTACATGATTTGAATGGGAAAAAAACATTTGCAAGAAAATGTGAACTAAAACTTTTCAGCCCTATTAGTGAAATGTATGTGGTGGATTCGATGTGATCCCAGACACCGCTTGTCATTTCTTTTATTTCAGAATGCTTCTTATAACTGAGCTTCAAAGATTTCCCAGTTCAGAGAAGGTGCTTCATGTGCAAGTGAACTCAGCAAAGACATGGCTCCTCAGCAACAGCTCCTACATTCTGTCTCCCAGCTTTGAATTAAAATGTACACTTTGTTATCAACACAGTAAATAATATGGCCAAATTATGGCCGCTCACTTTCAAAAACATATGGACTAAACAAAAAGTTGTGTACCAAGACAATGAATTGTATTATTTTCAATGGCCAAGCTGGAAACTGTAACAATATGTGAAATACTGCTATTTACTTATAGATATACTAGTATGTAGAAGGGCCTCCCCATGACAATGTGCCTTGTTGCGGGACCCCCAGCGATCAGCTGTAGTCCATGGTGGAACTTGGGGAAATCGACACATGCAACAGTTCTTATTAAAATCAATGGGCTTGTCATGACTCCCAACTCCAGCTAATAGAGGATGGAGGTAACAAGAGACCTCTCTTCACAACAGGACAATGGTTCATCTAAGGCAGAGTACACAATATATATTTTTTTTATTTTACACTATTAAAATGGGTTGGAAAAACATGAATCTAGCTTAAGGCTACATGCACACGACCGTATGTGTTTTGCGGTCCGCAAATTGCGGATCGGCATAAAAAACGGATGACATCCGTATGCCACCCGTTTTTTTTTTTAATGGATCCATTGTAACAATGCCTAAAAAGGACAAGAATAGGACATGTTCTATTTTTTTGCGGGGCTACGGAACGGCCAAACTGATGCGGACAGCACACGGTGTGCTGTGCGCATTTTTTGCAAACCCATTGAAATAAATGGATCCGCATCCTATCCGCAAATAAAACAGAACTGACACTGAAACAAACAACGTTTGTGTGCATGTAGCCTAAGATGACAAATTAATACTAATAACCCCCTATCTAAATTGGGTCGAGTGGAGGGCAACTAAAGTAATAACTGGAATGGGGGGACTACAATACCCAGAAAGATTATCAAAATTAGGGTAATTCACTTTAGAAAAAAGACGACTGAAGGGAGATCTAATTACTATGTATAAATATATCAGGGGTCAGTACAGAGATCTCTCCCCTCATCTATTTATCCCCAGGACTGTGACGAGGGGACATCCTCTGCGTCTAATAATAATATTATAGGCTATAGCTACTAGAGAGGGGTCGTTGATCCAGGGAGTTATTCTGATTGCCTGATTGGAGTCGGGAAGGAATTTTTTTCCCTTAAGTGGGGAAAATTGGCTTCTACTTCACAGTTTTTTTTGTTGCCTTCCTCTGGATCAACTTGCAGGATGACAGGCCAAACATGATGGACAAATGTCTTTTTTCAGCCTTATAAACTATGTTACTATGTTACCTTAAAGGGCTTTTTGGGGGGGATTTTAACCCTTTAAGAATCAAACCATTTATGGCATTTAAGAGGTTTTGCCTTCACAGACAATGGGGCCATATTGCTAGGATATACCCCCATTGTCTGATAGGTGCGGGCCCCACCTCTGGGACCCGCACCTACAACAAGAACGGAGTGGGGAAATGAATGGAGGGCGCACTTACATGGAGAACTTAGCGGGGAAAGTAGTGGAGGGAGCACTGCGCATGCGCAGCTGCCCTCCATTCATTTTTATGGGGCCGCCTATTTCTGTAGGCCCCATAGGAGGTGGGACCCGCACCTATCAGACAATGGGGGTATATCCTAGCGAATACCCCTTTGAAGGCCAAGATAATTTTTTTTTGTTTCTGGCTTATCTCATACTACATAGCTTTTACAGCATATTTTGTGGAACAGGTTGTATATTTCTTAGCCATGACTTTTTGATAACTACATGGTAGCATTTAATTCACATACATTTTTGAGTATGCCAGAATGCATACGAAAGGCAATTCCCCCATTGTTTCTTTTTCCATTTTTTTAATGTCCTTCACTATAAAATTCATAGAGAGTGTTTATTGTACTGAGCAAGAAAAGCGTGTGGAACTATATTTGTTTTTGTGGTTATTTTATGGGTAAATAAAGATGATTAATAAAAAAAAAAAGTGTCTCATTATATTATTTCATTTTTTAAACATTATTATAGTACTTGGAGACTTTTCACAGTTTTTTTTCACTGTAATGAACATTATGTCCATATGACAGGGTATGTAAAATGCATTTTGTTAACGCATACAGTACCTGTGTTATGCCCTAACAGACACCATAACCAGGCAATCCTATGGACCTTTATTGGGCGCCAAACTGTCTCAATTATCAAGTTAGCCGCAGCCTCCCTTTGCACCATGAACAGTATATACAGCAGTGCTTAAGGTTTTAACATCCAGGATTGGAGTTTTGTCCGATCCCAGCCATCAATGCTGGAGGGTGGAAATGATTCACAGCCATTCTACAGCAGGTGAGCATGAGGCCACCATCATGGAATTGTACATAGGGATGCTAGAAAGGTACTCTCCTCGACATTTGAGTATGAAATTATGCATTTGTCATTCAACTGGATAAAGAACCATGGTCTTCCCTGGGGCAAATCAGTCCAAGCTGCACGCCAGACACTGCTACAACTGTACATATGGTGCTTTTCCAGAAGGCACTTTTAAAGGAGTTGTCCCATGAGTTTTCAAACCAGCACCTGCATTTGAATACTTTTTGAATTACATGTAATTCAAAATTTAGCATAGCCACTGAATTACTCAATAAAATGTATCTGTATAGCGCCACCTGCTGTTTGTTTGTTTTTTCTTATTTCTTTGTCCTGCTCTCTGAGAAGGCTGCACATGCTCAGTTTCATCCTTCAGCTGCCTCCTGGGCTGTGATAGGGAGAGCTGAGACACTCCCCCTGAGCTGCAGCAGTAAAGACACGCCCCCTGACCTGTCAGTTTGATATAAATCTAGCAGAGCAATAAATGAGGAGATCTCTGGATCCATGTGAGGTACAGGGCTGGTTCTAGCTTTGTTAGATAGAGATTGTCATGTACTATATGATGTCTGATTAATTTTTTTTAGTCATGGGACAACCCCTTTAATTATACAGTGGAACGGCAAACATGACACCTCACCCCAACTGTAGAAAGTATATATAAATATGTTTTAAAGATACTGGCATTTTTTGGCACAGCAACAAAAAGTTATTTGGCAAATAAATGTCCTCATTATTTAGTATAAAGTGTCACCATTTTCCTATAGACTTTGTGTATGAATTTCCTACTCATTTTATTACCTCTACCTGCAGTAAGTGAATATGTCTAGAATAGATCATATAATGATGGTGATGTAGGTGCACACATAACCAGGGCAGATTTACATCCTCTGGAAGTAAATACATGCCCCGACAGCAATAAGAAATCATGAAAACCAAAATGTGGTATATTACAAAACTGTATAACATTTCAATAAAGTATATTTGCTGAAAACAGAATACCTCTCCGATGAAGGGTTCTGTCAAGCAAATAATGCTTATATTGGACCCTGAGTAGGTTTATTTCCACTCATCTACAGAATTATTCTTAAGGAAATACAGATAGTTGTATTTATTTCATACGTGCCAACTCTCCAGGAGGGTCCGGGAGGCTCCTGTACTCATGGAAGAGCTAGTCGATCTACTGGATCCCATGAGTTCTATCTGCATCTGGTGCCGGGTTGATGCATCATTAGCCACAGCTTCGGTGCCCATACCTGGTCTCAGGTGATGTGAAGTGGCACTAAAAGGAATGTGCATCATAAAAGAGGCAGAGCTTACCAGGAAAGGAGGGGTGGTTGCAAAAGACAAGTGTCCGGAAAAACCTTGGAGGTGCACAGCACCCATTCCTCTCCTGGAAGCCAATTTCTGAATGCTGATAAGCATGACTAATGATAATGTAACTCACAAAGATAACTCCTGTCCATATGCTCTTTTAGAACATGTGGACATCATAAAGGGAAGTGTCCCCAAATCAAGACCTCTTTCTATGAGCTTGAGTAGAGAGACAATCTGTCATGTCCATTCTCTAGCGGCGAATCCAGTCACTCCAGGGTTGTGCCATTGATGTGGCAACCAGCCCCTCTAATGGGGTGGGCTGGCCTATCAGGGAGCAGGGATGTCAGGCCAATATGGCTCGGTGCTGGTGTCATATGCTTGGAGATTTAAACAGACAGCTGCTAACAACAGGTGCCTGTGATTGGTCATCATTGCCACACTAGCGTTTTTACATTTTTGAACTCCTAGATCTTGATTTCTGCTTTGACTTTGGTCATGCCTCTGACTGCCAAGTATATTTCTTTACCTCCTGGTATTGACCGTGCCTGCTATTTAACTCTGTTTTGGATGATGTTCTACCTTCTGGTTCTGTCTTTATCTGCTGGTATTTGTACCACATTTTGTTTAGGCCCCTGCTCTTAGTTAAGGTAGGGACCGTCAACTAGTTGGAGGCCATCATTTAGGACAGAGTGTCCAAGTAGGTGGAGATAGTGGTTTGGGTACAAGTCCCTACAAGGACACAATCCCTCCAAGCATCTGCTATTATGGTGGACCCAAGCTGTCCTTCTATAACATGGATGGCCATTCATCTCAGTGGCTGCCATGTAATACCACATACAATGTAATCATCTGATCTGCTTTGGCTTTATTTTAAAAGGAGCTGTCTGCCATGAGACAACCCCTTTAATGAATAGTGCTAATGATATATAAGTGTGTGCTGGAAAATCTGAGAACACATTGTACAAGAGAGGCAGCACAAATATGACACCAATCCTCTAAAAAGATACTTTATGACATTTATAATCAGCTTATGTGCATCTTTCTTATGCGTTATATCTCCAATGTGTCTTTCAGCCCTCATCACTAGCTGACAGATGTGCTCCGGAGCTGCGCTCCTCTCCCTTCTCCTCGCCCGCCATTCCATTGCCCTTAAAGAACTCATACATCACTCAAAGCCAACAAAGATATGAATCAGATATGATGGCAGAAGTAAATTGATTCTAATTAAGCTCCCCACATTGAGTAGGTGTGATGTATACATTTTATTAGCACGCTGCGCTATAGTCTGGTGTCTGCGAAATAAAAGTGCCACCTGTCCAAGATCAAAAAGAATGACAATCCAGTTAAGCTTTATTGTATCCATGGAAACAATAGCAACAGATGTGAAGAACGAAGAATGGGAAAGCGAGATTTGTTAAGGTTCCAATCACAATTTTTTTTTTTCCACTCCGCTGTGCAACTGGGGAAATCTGGACACATTCATTTTTAACAAGGCCTTTAATTGCTTGCATTCCATGTTCGGAAATTATGTTATCCACAAGTGAGCTGTATGAGGCTGTAATTACTAAGAAAGCCCTGATGAAGCTCTGAAAAGTTATATCAACCATGAAAAGTATGTTTACATCTAAATGCACTGGGTTTTCATTAGGAGTTTTAAGACCACCATGTTCCATATGGGCAACACAAGAGGAAAAGTTTTTTAATGAGAGTTAAACAGAAGCTTGCTCGTTGCTGAATTACTTACTGACACTGGGCTTGTGGCCGAGCAGTCGCAATGTCACACCGTGGAATCAAATCATAGTTAATGTGGTGGTGGCCCAAGCAGCCGATTACTTCAACCGCAACGCAACAGCCAGAAGGAACTCAAAGCTGCTGCATTTCAGCGTGACCACATTCACTAACATTAATTGCAATTTTAGCCTTACAGCATTAGGTTTGCCGCAAGTCAGCATGTAAGCCTAGCCTTAAAGGCTAGGGTCACCAATCTAGGCATTTTTTTTATTTTATTATTATTGCATTCTACTTTTCTTGGGCTAAAATATTTTTTTCAACTGGTCTTTATTTAAAATTTTCATAATTTTCAACTGTTTGTCCTACAGACCTCATTTTCGCTGCATCTGCAGACTCGTTACCAATGCCACAGAATGGGGAGAACTCATAGTTTATTTCCTGGATACAAGAAAAGTGATTATATTGTAGGGGTGATCAGTTCTGTAGATCTGCCATTAGATTATTGGAACAGGGATGTTGCTAGACATGTAGATCAGAGGCCTGGGCCCGGATTGCAAGCATACAGGTCCTTCTAAAAAAATTAGCATATTGTGATAAAGTTCATTATTTTCTGTAATGTACTGATAAACATTAGACTTTCATATATTTTAGATTCATTACACACCAACTGAATCAGTTCAAGCCTTTTATTGTTTTAATATTGATGATTTTGGCATACAGCTCATGAAAACCCAAATTTCCTATCTCAAAAAATTAGCATATTTCAGCTGACCAATAAAAGAAAAGTGTTTTTAATACAAAAAAAGTCAACCTTCAAATAATTATGTTCAGTTATGCACTCAATACTTGGTCAGGAATCCTTTTGCAGAAATGGCTGCTTCAATGCGGCGTGGCATGGAGGCAATCAGCCTGTGGCACTGCTGAGGTGTTATGGAGGCCCAGGATGCTTCGATAGCGGCCTTAAGCTCATCCAGAGTGTTGGGTCTTGCGTCTCTCAACTTTCTCTTCCCAATATCCCACAGATTCTCTATGGGGTTCAGGTCAGGAGAGTTGGCAGGCCAATTGAGCACAGTAATAACATGGTCAGTAAACCATTTACCAGTGGTTTTGGCACTGTGAGCAGGTGCCAGGTCGTGCTGAAAAATGAAATCTTCATCTCCATAAAGCTTTTCAGCAGATGGAAGCATGAAGTGCTCCAAAATCTCCTGATAGCTAGCTGCATTGACCCTGTCCTTGATAAAACACAGTGGACCAACACCAGCAGCTGACATGGCACCCCAGACCATCACTGACTGTGGGTACTTGACACTGGACTTCAGGCATTTTGGCATTTACCTCTCCCCAGTCTTCCTCCAGACTCTGGCACCTTGATTTCCGAATGACATGCAAAATTTGCTTTCATCCGAAAAAAGTACTTTGGACCACTGAGCAACAGTCCAGTGCTGCTTCTCTGTAGCCCAGGTCAGGTGCTTCTGCCGCTGTTTCTGGTTCAAAAGTGGCTTGACCTGGGGAATGCGGCACCTGTAGCCCATTTCCTGCACACGCCTGTACACGGTGGCTCTGGATGTTTCTACTTCAGACTCAGTCCACTGCTTCCGCAGGTCCCCCAATGTCTGGAATCGGTCCTTCTCCACAATCTTCCTCAGGGTCCGGTCACCTCTTCTCGTTGTGCAGCGTTTTCTGCCACACTTTTTCTTCCCACAGACTTCCCACTGAGGTGCCTTGATACAGCACTCTGGGAACAGCCTATTCGTTCAGAAATGTCTTTCTGTGTCTTACCCTCTTGCTTGAGGGTGTCAATGATGGCCTTCTGGACAGCAGTCAGGTCGGCAGTCTTACCCATGATTGCGGTTTTGAGTAATGAACCAGGCTGGGAGTTTTTAAAAGCCTCAGGAATCCTTTGCAGGTGTTTAGAGTTACTTAGTTGATTCAGATGATTATGTTAATAGCTCGTTTAGAGAACCTTTTCATGATATGCTAATTTTTTTAGATAGGAATTTGGGGTTTTCATGAGCTGTATGCCAAAATCATCAATATTAAAACAATAAAAGGCTTGAACTACTTCAGTTGGTGTGTAATGAATCTAAAATATATGAAAGTCTAATGTTTATCAGTACATTACAGAAAATAATGAACTTTATCACAATATGCAAATTTTTTTAGAAGCACCTGTATTGCCCTGAATCTCTATCAGGCACCTTCATCGTTTCATTGTTTTACAGCGGTGTGGGGCTGATGGGCACCCCAAAAGAGTAAACCTTAAACCTAGAAGAAGCGGCTACCTGGTGTGCCTGCTGAAGTATAGTGAAAGCAGCCAGCAACCCGGCGCTGGTGGCTCAGTATGAGAGAGCAGGAAGCAGGTCTTAAGCTGAGCCCTGGCCTTCAGTCAGGCTTAGCAGTGGATGATCACATATCAGACAGCATAAGCAGATTCCAAAGCCGCTCCTGTCTCGCTTACCAGTACAGAAGTGTGAAAGGCCTTGTGCACATGGTATTTTCCAGCCCAGCAACAGCCAGTGCAAGTCCATGGAGCAGAGAGAAGTACTCACAATGAAGAGGAGCTTCATTTGAGTCATCCATGTATGTTTATGGGATCTGTCTGTGTCCATATGGTGACTGAGTAGATGTGTATATACTGTAAATAGAGGAGATGTGTATATACTGTAAGTAGAGGAGATGTGTATATACTGTGAGTAGAGGAGATGTGTATATACTGTGAGTGGAAGAGATAAGTATATACTGTAAGTGGAGGAGCTGTGTATATTCTGTGAGTGGAGGAGATGTGTATATACTGTGAGTGGAGGAGCCATCTATATACTGGAGGTGTATTACATGGAGAACTGTACTATTCACAATATGATTGCATTTACAGGGGCAATGTGGCTGGCAATCATGAGGGAAGTCTGGCTGATATGCATAGGGTATATGTGGCTGTCACTACTTTGATGTACTTTGTGCTCCATTGTGGCATGTGGTACTGTTGGGGTTAGTATCTTTTGCAATGTTAAGGTCTTGGTATATATTGTGACACAGTGAGAGGTTTGGTCTGGGAAAACAGGTATTTTCCTCCCAGCATGTGCTGCTGGGCTGATTTACAGCCAGGTGAGGTCAAATACCGGACCGGATTTTGGCTGTCCTTAAATAGGCAGATGGGCTCAGAAGCCAGATCTCTGTATTGGGATCTGGGAGCCTTGTGTCTGGGTGAAGGTTTGCTACCTGTTTGGCATAAAAACAGGTTGGTGCTGCTATCAGCAATGATTCTTTGAGGCAGAATTGCTGCACGGTGTGAATTACCACCACCACTGCAAGGTGACTTTTTGTTTGATTATGACTGTTTGTTTTGTGACTTGCCTAAAGTGTGAATAAAACACTGAACTGTTTGATCCAAAGAACTTGTTGTAAGATAAGATGCCTTTATTGTCACTGTACAATACAATGTAATACAATGTACAATACAATGAAATGTTGTTTGGAGCAATCCTAGATGCCATGGACAGAGGAACAAGAACTGACATTTAAACTAAAGCATTACACTAGTTGACTCATTACTGCGTCCGCTAATCCTGTCTACCAGAGCGAGTCCCCACAATATATATATTTCCAATGCAACATCTCATCATATACATGTGATAGCGACCAGCTTTCAGACCTCTGTAAATGTGATATGGAGCAGTCACCGGAGCTAATTAATTGTAAGATCTTTCATCTCCAGTATGATGCAATCTACGTATATCATCCTCCTGCTTTACAGATTAAATGTTTCAGTAATAAATACTGTAAAGACAAAGTAAAATTCATTCAAGCATCTGCCAGAAGCTGGATGCCTGGTCTGTAGGATGAACAGACCTGATACTATTCAGGTGTTTTGAACCCAATTCTTGAAAGAGACGCTAACAATTTCTAAATTGTTTACAAGATTTGCATCTAATAGGGGCAGATCATTAATTTTAAATAGAAACCTGATGTCTATATTCTATTCTGTCTATACATCTCGTTATCCATATTTTTTGTTCATACCGTTTTTTGTTTTTTATTGCAGCATGCCCCGTCTGTGGTATTTTTTCTAGCATTTCCCATTGACATTTCTATAAAAAAAAAAGGATCTGAAAAAAATGTTAATAAAACATGACTAAAAATGTCTAGGATAGAAGTGGGCACCTGAATTCCCTTAGTGCTTTAAGGACTCACGTCAGATATGTCTGATAGGTGTGGGTCCCACCTCTGTGACTTGCACCTATATTTAGAATGGAGCCCGCAAAGGAGGACACACTGCCCAATTCACTCCTATGGGAATGCTGAAAATAGCCAAGAGGAGTCTTTGGCTGTTTTCAGCAGCCCCATTGAAATTAATGGAAAGTATATCCCGCAATTCACTTCTATGGGACTAAAATAGCCAAGCCAGCACTCAGCTATATTCGGTGCTCCCATAGGAATGAATTGAGGGCGGCTGCGCATCACTTTGCGGGCTCCGTTCTAAAGATAGGTGCGGGTCCCAGAGGTGTGAGATCCTAGGATATGCCCCCAATGCCTGAAATGAGACAACCCATTTTAAAGTATGCAGGTTGGGAAATGGCGAGAATTCTAATCTTTACTCCATTCAATATTTTCTCAGACGTCATGCAAATCAGTGGTCATTATTATTGATGAATTTCTCTACGGACAAGATTCTATTTTAATGACTTTGTTCTTCCCAGCAGATCGAATGTGGCCCTTGAGCGATCAAAGGCAACATACGATAACATTGAGAAATGATCATATGCAACATATGGTACTCGGAATGCAAACACTGTTCCAACATGTACACAAACTTGCCAAACTTTCTAAATGTTCCTCTGGGACCACCAATTATAGTTATGTATTCAGCTTTGATTCATCTATATATGTAAATGCTATTTTGAATAAAACATCTAAAAGCATAATTAAAATGCGCTTTTATCAAAACGTGCTTTCATGTGCAAAATGTTGGCCCTGGTGTATAGGGGTTTGAGCAAAAAAAACAAGAAAGGCACAAAGCGCAGATAAACATGCAAGATGCTGCAAGGCAATATCAGTTTCCAGATATGTCATCTGATTCATCTCAGGTCAATTTCTAGCAGGCTGTTGCCTTTCTAGGACGATGGCTTCTTTTCATTTATTTATTTCATTTTACAAGTGCCCGAGGCTTTATAACAGTTTGGAAGAAAGCATAAATATCCATATGTTTTGGACATGAAAGCCCTGAAGCTTAATGGTGTCTCTCCATGTCAAAACCATACCTCAACCCACACTGTGAGAAATGCAACCCAACTGATCATTGTCTCCAGCTATTTATGCATTTGCTATGGAGCTCTTAGATGAGTTTTTAAAAAAGACTACCCACATAAAATGGACACACCATAGGCGGGCTCAAAAACAAAAACAAGAAAAAAAAATGGCAGTATTACTGTAGTACTACTATTAGCAACTACAAAGCCCCAATTTAATCGTGGAAATATTGACTCACCCTACAATGGAAGATCTATTCATGTAGAATAAATATCTAGATCATGGTGGATAGGATGTATCGATTCAGTAACATGGTTGCCCTTACCTAATTTATCATCTTATTTTATGTCCCTGCCTTCCCCTTGAAGTCTTGATTTTTCCAGAACTTTACAGAAGTTTTAAATTCATGGGGAAAAAAGTGGTCACCAATAATTACACCTTGTCAAAGTAAGAGGAGTGTACATACTTAATCTTCTAAGATATCATAATCTTGCCGAAATTGCTATGGCAAACTTAATGGATGGCTAGTTTTGTGACTAAACAATAAAACCGGCTGCACCTTACACATACCTGTACAGTATGTGACTTTTCAGAGAAAATATGCCCCCAAGCACCAGAAAGAAAAATAAGCTGGTCCCACCTGCATTCACTTGACGAACTATTATCCCATAGAAAAAAAGAATTCTAAACACAAGTTTCCAATTTTGTAGCTTTAAAACACTTGGTTAATTTCAAAAAAACAATGGCAGTGTCATGGTGGCACTCAGTGTCCACCGCCACCCAGCAGCAGGCACAGATGCTATATCACATCACTCATCTCTCCCAAAGGCCGGTCCCTGATAGATCTCCTCTGCCTTCATGTAGTGAGGACGGCTGGTGTACTCCTGTGTACCACGTTGGAGGCGGCAGCCAGCACCAGGCTTTAAGGCCTTTTCCTGTCTTTTTAAGGGCACATGCATCTCCCAGCTCTTAAACGGCCAGTGTCCAATTGTTTCAAATCTGTGCAAGCCAATGGATGGTCACCTTTGGGTATTTAAGGAACCTTCTCCTAGGGGATGGTGCCTGAACTTTAGGTTTCTAGCCTGTGAGTTTTCAGTTAAGGTGTGCTTTTCTGTTAGACTGCTGAGTAGTGAACTCTGCCTGTTTATCGACTCTATCTGC
The DNA here is from genome assembly GCF_014858855.1 of Bufo gargarizans. Taxonomy (NCBI): domain Eukaryota; kingdom Metazoa; phylum Chordata; class Amphibia; order Anura; family Bufonidae; genus Bufo; species Bufo gargarizans. Next base: position 460,412,739 of record NC_058083.1, on the reverse strand, counting down.
TGCCTATCCTGACTTCCTGCCTGGTTATCATATTGATTCTCTGCTGCCTGCTTCAGGTTGATTTACGTATACTCATGAACTCTGCCTGCCCTGACATCCAACAGTTTTATGGATACACGCAAACTCTGCCTGCCTTGACCTCAGCCTGTTCCTGACTACAAGTATTGCCTGATTCCTTGGTGCTTCACACTGGTGTCTCAGGACCCCATGGGTCAGTTACTTACTACACCTGAAATATTCCAAGATGTAGAGGAGTGGTTGCTCCCCTGCAGCAAAGGCCAGATCCCTGTATAGGGGATAAAAGGGTGAAAACCAGGAGATTGCGATGACAACACCCTTAGTGATATCTGGTTAGTTGGCACAGTGGGTCCACTCCCACTGACAGGCAGTCACAGAAAACATTATTTGGGAGAACTACAGAATATTACATTTCACTTGATATTATACTTAATAACATGTGGGCTATGCAAATTAACTCATAACAGCCAACCTGAGGCACTCATCTGCAGACAGCCCTGTTTCGGAGTTCTTGCCCCTCATCAGTACAGCACAGGGTACTGGATGGCTGTACAAGATGCCTTAGACACAGCTCAGGAGGTACTGTTTCTCACTGAAGGACACAGTGATGCATGGATGTAATGTTCCTTGGGAAAATTATGCAGATTCACTGGTTCAGCCATGCTGTGTGAGATACACTTACATTTTAAACAATATTCAAGAGACAGACCATAATTTGGCAATTTGACTGTGATTTGCCTGGCATCATGACATTCAGAAAAGGCCTGTGATATTTAGTGAGCATGAAAGAAAAAATAAAACACTTTTCTTCACAATGAAAAATTCAAATTATAATTGATCACTTTATTGGGGTTTGAGAGTTTGGGCTTCTACGTACCAATATTCAGAGGTCTGGCACAGAATGTAGTAGATCATTTCTGTATATAAGGCCATGCATGGCCCCTTAAAGGGGTTGTCTGAGTGTTTAATACTGATGATCTACCCTCAGTATAGGTCATCAGTATGTGATCAGTGGGTGTCCATATCCTAGCACCCCCATCAATCAGCTGTTTGAGGAGGCTATGGTGCTCAGTGATCGCTTTGGCTTCTTTGCAGATTATCAAGCAGAGCAATGTCAATATGCAGGTGACTGTGCTTGGTATTGCTGCTCAGCCTCATTCACTTGAATGGAACTGAGCTGCACCTAGACCATGATAGTGACATCACTGGCCTAGGAAGAAGATAAAGCGTTTCTCGGAGCACCACAGTTTATTCGAACAGCTGATTGATAGGGGTGGCGGGAGTCAGATCCACCGATCACACACTGATGACCTATTCTTAGAATAGGACATCAGTATTAAATACTTGGACAACCCCTTTAATCAAAACCCATTAATTGTCAACATTAAGTCTAGCTCTTAGAAACCCTAGTGATACACTATAAAATCCTATCATTGCAATAACCCTTTATATTGTGTTCTTCCTTACTATTGTTAGCTCTCCGGCTGTAGAATAATATGTGAGACTCTTTGATGTGTGTGAATTATTTTTCCTCATACAAATAATAGAGAAATGGCAGTAGTTACACTCCACTAATCTTACTTTTACATAAGGTCAGACCGGAGTGCAGAACGAATCTAACAATAGCATAAAACAAAGTACCTGGGCTCCAGAGAATGGGTCTCCATTCCACTAATGTTTCAAAAGTATTAATGACTTCAACAGTAAAGAGACAGGAAACGTATCCCAGGTTCATAGCGGTGTTAGCTAACAACTGTCTAGAGTAAGAAGTAAAAAAAAGGAAGAAATACAGAATGTGGCAGATGTTTAGAGTAAGTTCAGGCTAAGATACGATTACCAGAAAAGTGAATCTTAGCCATGCCACCCAAAAAATTAATCATCAAAGGGGTTCTCCCTGACTGAAAGACTGAAGTCTCTCCCTAGAATAGGCAATCAGTGTTTGATGGATGGAACCCCCATTACCGATCAGGACAGATGAGAACACTGAAGGGCAGGGTCGGCCTGGCCAAAGACCCTGCAGGGAAATTTTCTGGTGGGCCAATGCCCAAGGAGCCACCTGAGCCCTCTTCACGGCTGCAGGCTGAGTATAGCTGATCCTCTCAGCATTAATGAATGCGAGGAGCGTCAGGCACTTTTGCATCTGGCTGGCAGCCACAGGTGCCCTCCTGAAAGCAACTTTACTGCCGTTCTTGGGAAGTTGATAATGCAGTGGGGGCGGCAGTATTTTGTGCTGCACTGTGGTATTTGGTTCTGCCAGGGCGGTATTTTGTGATGGACTAAGGTATTGCTGTCCCTGCCTTCTTGTGTCTTCTGTCAATTTTGACCCGCCTACAACATAGGAGCCACTTTTATTTATTTATTTATTTTTTAACATTTTTTTTTAGGAAAAACCAAAAGTAAGACAAATACATTTTTCCCTATCCCTTTCCCAACCCACTTAACTCAAACCCATACACCGTCTCTTGCAATGCGTCTTTTTTTATTTTTTTATAAGCGAACAATCAAAACACAGAATATGGGGAGGGGGCATAACAAATAACTACCACTTCCAACCTCCCCATATCTTGGACCATTTATCCTCAGCATTTCTTTGTTTATATAAGACCTTCTCATATCTCTTAACTTTATTGACCAAGTGCAACCATTTATTAAACTTAGGAATAATTTGTGAGATCCGAACTCGAACAATTAACAATCTGGCTAAAAACATAATTTTAGTCAAAAGAATCTTTTTATCCTTATGGCAATTTACCCTGGTTAAGTCATTCAATATCATGTACAAATGGGATTACTAACCTTAGTTTTTGGGTAATAAACCTCTGAATTGAATCCCAATAAACTTTAAGATACGGACATAACCAAACCATATGTAGGAACCACTTTTAGTTTTTTTTCCATGGCGACTTTAAAGGGAACCTGTTACCAGTTTTATGGTGTCCTAACTAAGGGCAACATAAATAAGTGACTGATTCGCTTAGCAAAATGCTGGGTCACTTTTTTTAATTGACCCAGTCAATCTGCCAACATCTTGTATTGAAAAGCTCCAGCTGATAATGATGAGTCATGAATATTCATGAGCTCCTGACTCTGCCCGCCTACCTGCTGCTGAGTGACAGTTTGTTTCCATAGGAATCAGCAGCAGGTGGGCAGGGGAGTGGTTATAGCTCTGAATTAAATATACGCTGGACTCACTGACATCACACTGGACTCAAATCAGCTCATTATCATGCGGCATCTTTGTGTGTATATTATGAGGTAACCATCTGTCACACCAGTAAGTGAATACATCTAAGGCACTTTTTAGTAGTTAATGATTGTATATAATTAGTTAGATTATAATCAAATATCCACATGAAAGGTTCCCTTTAAGTTCCCAGTCTTGGGGGGCGTGGCCTGGCTGCTGAGCGAGATGGCCGCATGTTAGAGGAGCTCCTGCACCGCAGCGACTATTCCGCAGCCAGCCCATAACCATCAGCTTCTGTGTGGCCGTTCTTCCTCCCACCGCCATCACTGCCGTCCCCTACAGCCATGGGAAAACCGAAGAAGTCCCTCCCGAAGCTACAGTACGGGTCAGTGGACTCTTTCTTCACAAGGGGGAGAGGGAAAGATGGCGCCGACCGCATGACGGAATCCCCGCCGGCATCCCCACTCAGCGCTCCGTCGCCCTCACCTGCAGTCCGCTCCCCGTCTCCACCGGACCATCTGGAGCTGACTCACCTCCTTCATGGCCCCCAGCCATCGCTCCCTCCGACTCCTGCAGACGTCGCAGATCCGGCACATGTTGGACAAGATGGCGCCCGATCCCCCTCAGTCAGCGCGGGCCTCTGCGAGTGGCCACAACTTAGAGGTTCCCAGCAGCTGAACCTGGACCTCGCCGAACCACATGCTGGGCAGGTCAGTGACTTTGTTAGCAAGTCTCCTGTTGCTGAGCAGCCAGAAGACCCGTTCCAGAGTTTCCCTGCTTCTAATAATTTAGTCACTGAGGATTCTCTAAAGAATATGCTGCTGGCCTTAAAATCCTCTCTTAGCACTGATATGGGGAAGCTCATTAACCCCGTGCTCGCCAGAGTACAGACAGCTGAAAGAAAAATTACCCATATTGAAACAAAAATGGGCGAGTTTGCAGCGTCCCAAAACGAGCTTATTGACGCTCATAATGAAATGGCGGATCAGATTGAAGCCATTAATTTAAAGATTGCTGACATGGAAGATCGCTCCAGGCGCAATAACATTAAATTTAGAGGCATCCCTGAAGAGGTGACCCCAGAGGACTTGCAACCATACTTGAAAGGCCTCATGAAAGTGCTCCTGCCTCAGATTCCGGGTCCAGACATGATTATAGATCGAGCTCACAGGATTCCAAAGCCCTCTCATCTAGGGTCCCATATCCCGCGTGACACCCTGGCTCGCATCCACTTTTTTCATACCAAGGAAGCCATGATGTCAGTGGCGCGAAGAAAGCATCCACTCCCAGCGCCGTATGAAACGGTGAAGCTTTTTACGGACTTGTCCCGATTTACGCTCCGCCGTCGCAGAGAATTAATACCTATAACTATGGCTCTTCAGGACAGTGATGTCCCCTACAAGTGGGGATACCCCCTGAAAATTCTTATTCGCAGGAACGGGCAAGTCCATGCGATCAAAAATCTGGATGAGGGGAAACATCTCCTCCAGCTCTGGGGTATCCCTTTATCTGCTAAGTCCACTGGAGATAATCCCCCTGTCTCATTATAACCTTATTCATTCTTCATAGGGACTGTGACGGCCCCTCCATTTGATATATAGCACTCCTGACAGGAATGGACACTTTGAATGTATGGAACCCACCGGATGACGGAACCAACACGGCATTTGGACTCTAATAAAGGGCTATTTTCTATTGCTCACACAGAACCGGTGCGATCTCCTACCTCCTTCTACTTGTTCTCTACCTCGCCAGCCCTGGCAGTGGACTTTCGCCCCTAGTTTGTCTAGGTGACTGGTTAGTCGCCTCCCATCCTATCCCGTCCTAACCCTCTTTCCTTCCTCCCTTTGTCGTCTAACCCTTCCTTCTCTGTCTAGGAAAGTTGTTTTTACATCTGTCATTTTAAGGAATATTTGTCTGATTTTATAGTTCCATTTTGTATTGCACTGAGCTGAAGTTGTATCTCCGTTGCTTTCCTAATATATAGGTGTCCTGCACTGGGTAGAGATGGGTCTCAAGATTATGAGCTTCAATGTCAAAGGCCTCAACTGTCCTCAAAAGCGTACCTATCTCTGGTCTGAAGCATTGGCTTCTCATGCCGATGTGCTGTGCATTCAGGAATCCCACCTACTCCAAGCAGACGCCTTTCGAATACATCATCGCCTCTTTTCAAACGTCTTTCACTCACACTTCTCCAGGAAAAAACGAGGTACTTTTATTGCAGTTAAAAACACAGTAGCTTTCACCCTAATTGCCTCCAAGACAGCCCCTTCTGGCCGATATGTGATCTTAGTGTGCTCCATCAATAATATAGTGTACACTCTCGTCAATATATATGCCCCTAATTCACATCAGTTGGCGTTCCTACATAAAGTCTTGCGCCAAGTTCACTCACTTAAGCAAGGTAAACTGATTATCTGTGGAGACTTTAATTCGGTCCTGCAACCTACCGTGGATTCTTCCTCCCCCTCCCGTAGAACAGATGTGGGTATAGCCCCCTTTTTGCAGTCAGAGGGATTGTATGATGTGTGGAGGGCCCAACATAGCCTGGAGAGAGACTATACCTTTTTCTCGGTCCCGCATCTCTCCTATTCCAGGATAGACCTTTTTATGGTAGACCATACCTCCCTACTTCATACTACTTCCTCAGAGATAGGCTTGATAAAGTGGTCTGACCATGCCCCCATCACTATCACTCTTGAAGAACAGTACCAATCCCACAGGGCCCCAGTGTGGAGAAACAACACTTTTCTTTTTAATAACCCTAAATACATTGAGGAATTGTCTGCCCATCTCTCAGAGTTCTTTCAGTTCAACGTTGGCTCTGTCTCGAGTGACTTTGTTTTATGGCAGGCCCATAAAGCCTTCATGAGAGGCTCCCTAATTAAATTGAATATTAACTTAAAGAAACACAGGGAGAGGGAGATAGCGTTGATCTTGAAAGAAATAGAGGATCTGGAAACTACCAACAAGTTATCCCCCACTCTACACGGCTCTAATTCCCTCCGAGTAGCGCGGAATAAATTGAGTGCTCTATTGATGCAAAACTATCATAAATCTCTTCTTAGACTGAAAGCAAAGTTCTACGCTCAGGGAAATAAGTCCGGCCGTCTCTTGGCCCAGCAGCTTAAAAAGCAACAAGCCAAATCCAAAATCCCATACTTACTTCACCCGGTTACAAAGGCGAAATTGATGGACCCAAGAGACATAGCCGATCAATTCAAACAATACTATCAAACCCTGTACAATTTAAAAGACCATACCCCTCTGCCGCAAGATTACCCGACACTGGTGGCGGACTTCCTTTCCAAAGCGTCCTTGCCCACTCTAAACGAAGCGCAACTTCTATCTCTCAACTCCCCTGTTTCCTCCCAAGAATTGACCAAAATAGTCATGTCATTACCCCAGGGTAAATCCCCGGGCCCCGACGGGTTGTCGAACGAATATTATCGTCATTTTTTACCCGCCCTTCTCCCTCACCTACTAAGTCTGTTTAATAGGGTAATGGCGGGTGACCCATTCCCGGCGGACATGTTGGAAGCTTTAGTGGTCACAATTCCTAAACCAGGCAAATCCCCTGATGTGCCCCAGAATTTCAGACCGATCTCCCTGTTAAATTCTGACATAAAACTTTTTGCCAAGCTCATTGCAAGCAGGCTCTCTCCCCTGATCCCTTCCTTGATCCATCCGGACCAGGCCGGCTTCGTGGCGGGAAGACAGGCTTCCGACAATACCAGACGCATTGTAGATTTGGTTAACTTTGCGGAGGTGCATTCTCTTCCAATGCTTGCAGTGACCTTGGACGCCGAAAAAGCGTTTGATCGCTTACATTGGGATTACGCTTTTTCCACTCTCCGAGGGATGGGGTTCTCAGGTCCGATTATTCATGCCATCTCCAGTCTGTACTCGCACCCCTCGGCGAGAGTGTGGGTTAATGGAATCCTGTCGGATCCGTTCATAATCACTAACGGGTCGAGACAGGGCTGTCCGTTGTCGCCGCTTCTATTTATTTTGGCATTGGAGCCACTGGCACAACACATCAGAAACCTGCCCACTATCTCTGGGATTGTAGTTGGCAATAGAGCCCACACAATTACCCTATACGCTGATGACATCATTCTCACGTTGACAAACCCCTCACAATCCCTCTCGGCCACATTCGATGTGATCTCTCACTATAGCTCCCTCTCGTATTACAAGATTAATAGCTCGAAATCTCAGGCCCTTCCTATCAACATTTCACCTGCAGATTTAGCCACTCTGAAAGCTTCCCACGACCTGGACTGGCAGTGTTCAGAGATTCCCTATTTAGGAATCAAGGTCACCTCGCCCTGTTCTTTATTATACACACAGAACTATGTCCCCCTTCTCAATACCTTGTCTACGGACTTCGCGAGCTTCTCTATGCAGACAATCTCTTGGGTGGGTAGGATTGCATCGTTCCAGATGATGACCTTGCCTAAGCTGATTTATATCTTTCGGGCCCTTCCAATCCCGATCCCAGCTGCATTTTTTCAGAAAGCCCAGGCATTATTGGGCAAGTACATATGGGGAGGTTCTAAGCCTAGGATAGCTCGCGAACTCTTGACCAGAAGGAGACGCGCTGGTGGAGCGGGTCTCCCAAACATTAGAGATTATTTTATAGCAATCGGCCTTTCCTTTGCTAGGGAATGGTGGGCGTCGAGTAATGAAAAAGCGTGGCAACAGATTGAGAGCCATGCGTTGAAACACGTTCCGGTTAGGGATTACTTAATCCACCTGTTGTGGGGTCCTGCTTCCCTCGCACCCACTCTGCTCACAATATCGCATGTGGGAGCCCGGTGGACCACCATACATAAGGCATCGAAAGATGATTCATCCCAGCTCTTCAAAATAGCCTCCACACGGGCTATTGAGTTGTCCATACCCGACATTAACTTAGCGCCTTGGCGAGATAAAGGGGTCATCACTATTTCCCAACTGATAGCTGACCACTCAATTCTCCCGTTTCCTACCATTCAAAGTGCTTTTGCATTACCTCACTCTGAAATTTTCACATATTTACGAATACGTCACTTCCTTTCAAAGACCCTTCAATCCCCTCCACAGATCAACTCATCCGTGATGCGATTATTCCAGTTTCCCTCCTTGTTCAGAAAACACTCCACAAGATCACTTTATGACATACTGGGGGATAAAGCTTCTTTTGTTAAATCCCCTCCTGTCCTCAGATGGGAAAGGGATCTAAATAGGACCTTTTCAGAGGACTCATGGACTGATGCTATTGGATTTATAGCTTCAAATTTCAAGTGTGTCACTCACTATGAGGCAGGTCTAAAAACCATCCTACATTGGTACTTTACCCCCCAGAGACTTCATATAATTTATCCTTCTACATCGCCATACTGTTGGAGAAACTGTGGAGGAGGCGGATCCTTACTCCATGTCCTATGGTCATGTCCCATCCTAAACGACTATTGGAAGTCAGTCTTCCGTTTGGTTTCAAATTTAGCGAGGCGGAAAATAGACCCATCCCCTGAGTTGGCCTTGTTGTTCATTGGGATTAAGGAAATACCGCTCCCGAATAGACACATTGTAGGCCATGTTTTGCTCAGCGCCAAATTGGTAGTTACCCGGCACTGGAAAAGTCAGATCCCTCCTTCGATTTTCGAAGTTATACAAGAGATTAATCAGACTTGCAGGTATGAACATTCATTACCCCCATCAACCATACCCATTAAATTGAGACAGGCGACTTGGAGTGAGTGGATCAGTAGTCCCTTCTACTCCCCTTGAGGAGGGAGTCCGGGATACAGGCGGAAGCAGCGGAGATACAGCTGAAATACGATACGGGTATTTCTTAACCCTTCCTTATGTGTGTTCCTCCCCCATCCCTCCGTTATTTCCTCTTCCCTAGAGGAGGCCTTACCCTAGGTTGCTCTGTGGTAATCCACAGCTCTTGGTTTGATCTGTTTATACTGTTGGTGTATACGGCGGCATGGCCTATGCTGCGGAATGTGGATAACACCTGTAGGTGTTTTGGCGTTACACCTGTGTTACTGCTGATATGTACGGTTATGGTGTATTGTGCATTATTGTGTGGCAGTGGCTGCGCCCACTGATGTATTGTCATAACGCACCTTCTCATCTGACTACTGTGATGGTGTCTATGTCCGAATACTTCTTTGTTTTATTGATAAAATAAAAAACTATTGAAACTAAGTTCCCAGTCTTCCACTGCTGAAGGGGCCATTGTCATGGATAACTGTGCCTAGTACTAAAGCACATCCTATTTAGTCTCCATCAAGTGAATCAGACCAGCTGCCATACCAGGCACAGCTGACCACATGGAGTCTGTACCTAAAATGATGGGACCCCTTCATTGTGCTAATTGTTGGATGGATTCCCACCAATCCAACATTGATGGCCTATTCAAAAGATTAGGTATCAATGTTGAAAGGGTTTATGCCATGAATGTTGGATCAGATAATCAAATAATATATGAAAATATTTTTGTAACAAAGCTAGAACTAGTCCTGTACCTCACATGGATCCAGAGATCTTCCCATTTCATTGCTCCAGTTGCTCTACTACATTTTCTTCAGGCTGACAGCTCAGGGGGTCTGTCCTTTATCCCGCAGTTCTCTCCATGTAACTGTTACAGCTTCTAATAGTAGATATAGCTTGTTTTGTTGCAGAGCAGAACTGGCCAAATTTAAAAGGGATTATAAAGATAGACAATCCCTTTAACTATTTCGCTACCAGCGCTGTACATGTACGGCACTGGCAGCGCTGTGCAAGTATGACGCCCGCTTTCATGTGCAGCGGGCATCATGGCCGGCAAGTCTCTGCTGTTTCAAACAGCAGAGACCTGTGGCTAATTACCACAACTGGCAATAATGCCGATCGTGGTAATTAAATGCTTTAGATGCCGTGATCAAGTGAGATCACGGCACCTGAATGTGGAAAAAGAAACCCTGTGCGGCCAATCAGGACTTCAGTCCATGCGCTGAATGCGCTGAGTCTCTATGAAGAAATTCAGAGCATTAATGCTGCAATTCTTATTTTGGCCACCAGATGGCAGGCCAACATAAGAAATGAGCAAAATGCTAAGACATTGTAATTTTTTAAATCCCTTATAGGTCAAAATGAAAAATGAAAAGTTAAAAAATATATAAAAAATAAAAAAATATTACATTTTATATTTTTTTTTATATTTTTTTACTTTTAATTTTTCATTTTGACCTATAAGGGATTTAAAAAATGACAATTTCTTAGCATTTTGCTCATTTCTTATGTTGGCCTGCCATCTGGTGGCCAAAATAAGAATCGCAGCATTAATGCTCTGAATTTCTTCATAGAAATAACAAAAAAAATAAAATAAATATAAACATCCTGAATATCACCGCGACCGTAAACGCCCATAATATTAAAATAAAAAATAAAAAAAATCTAATACGGTGGATGGCGTAATGGAAAAAAGGGTCAAAATGCCCGATTTGCCATTTTTTCATTGCTTCTCTTAGCACAACATTTTTTAATAAAATGTGATCCAAAAGTCATGCACACTCCACAATGGTATCAATAAAAACTATGAATTGCCCCGCAAAAAATGAGCCCCTAAGCAGCTCAGTAGAGATAAGTTTAAAAAAAGTTATGGGGGTCAGAATATGGTGGTGTAAAAAAAATGATAAATTCTCAAAATTTACATTTATTTTTACACTATTTACACATAAAAAACGTATACATATGGGGTATCGTTGAAATCGTACTGACCCAGAGAATGAAGGTCATAGGTCAGTTTTTCCATTAATGCCGTGGGAACAAAACCTGTAAAATGTATTTTTTTTCAATTCCACCCCATTTTGAATTTTTCCCCCGCTTCCCACTACATATTATGCCATAATTAATGGTGGCATTAGAAATTACAACTTGTCTTGCAAAAAATAAGCCTCATACAGCTATGTGACTGGAAATCTAAAAAAAGTTATGGCTCAAGGAAAATAGGGAAGAAAAACAAAAACGCAAAAATAAAAACCTCCTTAACTACTCCACACCTACACCACTGAATACACAGCTTATTTGTCTTTAAGGAACCTAAGAAAGTTGTGTGATGCATACTTCCCAACATTTAAGTAGCCACAATCGGAGCATTTAAGCCCCATCCCAAGAACACTCAGGAACATCCCTGAAATGGTCTGGACTCTGCATAAACCCTCTCCTTTTGTGGTCCAGTCACTGGATTACCCAGGCAAAATCAGGACTGTTGGCCAATTTTCAAGTTAGTGTCGTAACAGTGGCCATAATGACTGTCCCCAGCTTTTCCAGAAACAGATATTTCAAAGAAACATCCTCTTTAATGTGCTGCCTCAGCTGCGGAGCCATCTTTTATTGTTAATTAGGAGCTGTTTTGCTTGTCTTTGTAATTCTATGAGAAAGGTACAAGACTGGTGAACTCATATTTTGACAGAACAATAGTGAAGCATTGCCTCTTCAGTCTCTGACATTGTGATTACATGGCTGACTTTCCTTCTGACAGCCCAAATTTATCACTTGACATCTTCAGGTTTCACCTACAGATAGCTTGCAGAGCAGAAGCAGGCTGCATGAAGATTGCAAGCACATTGGGGCTATGCAGAAGAAAATCATCTACTGTCTACTAATCCGCTGGTAATACACTATGATCAGAGGCGTCACATGCAGCGAGAATGAGAAAACGGCCCTGATACGTTTTAGTTTACAGTAAGAAAAGCTCTGCAGTGTTCTTCACTACATAGTGGCAGCACTTCGGTTTTACCTTACTCCACACTTGGCGTCAGGTCACATTTATAGTGGACAACCTGGCCATGTTACTAAAAATCAAGCTGCTTTCTAAAGTGTTTTTATTCTAGTTTCTTGATGTCATTTATGCATTTTTCTTTACATTAGCTTATATAGCACCAACATATTCTGCCTCACTCACTACATTTACAAAATACACATTAAGGTCAATTTCATAGGAAGCTGATTACCTTATCAGTATGGGGGTTCTGGGAGGAAACCCCATACAGCCATGAGGTCATACACAGCAACTTTGCCCAAAAATTTAACAAGGCAGCAGATGTATCCTCAGAGTGACTGTACTGCACAAGCAATCCAATCACCTTTCTGGCAACTTATGGCCACATGGCAACATTAAACGGTTGTCCAAGAATGGGGGGGAAGTTGGCAAACCCCTCCACTTGGCCGGACCTGTAAAGGGAAGCTTACTTACCTGCTTCCTTGTGCTGGCTCCCCACTCCCTCTCTACCAGGCCTGGGTTGCTCTGCTGTGCTTCCTCTCTGAAAATGTCCGGTTTGACATTGCCATAGCTTGCTGCAGTGGAGACCGGATCGCCTTGCATCATGTGACTATTTGTCCGCTTCTTTTGCGGCTTCATTGAAATGAATGGGTCCGCATCCGAGCCGCCAAAAAGGCGGCTCGGATGCGGACCCAAACAACGACCGTGTGCATGAGGCCTAAGGTTGGGTGAACATACTGTACATCAGTTGTGTCCAGAGGGGGGGTCGTATTCAACCTATATACGTACATGTGAACTTAGGGTACTTTCACACTTGCAGCAGAGGAACGCAAAAGGATGGCATTTGTCAGACGGATCCGGATGCGGATGCGTCTGACAAATGCATTGCAATACTGGATCAGTCTCTCCGGTGTCATCCGGAAAAATGGATCTGGTATTTTTTTTTTTGCATTTTTAAAGGTCCGGCAAGTGATCAGTATTTTTGGCCGGAGAGAAAACTGCAGCATGCTGCGCTATTTTTTCCGTCCAAAAAACGTAAGAGGGACTAAACTGAGGCATCCTGAAAGGAAAGCTCTCCATTCAGAATACATATGGATAAAACTAATCGGTATTGAGCTCCTGTGTCCTCAGGTTTATAGTAAATCACCGTAGAAAAAATAAAACACTTAAAAATGAAAATGTACTTCTAGGTTTTTGAATGGTTTGAATAATCTGCACAGAGCCAGATGATAGCTATGAAAGCTTTTAAAATAATTTTTCCATCTCTGCCTAAAAGGGGTTGTCCAGGAATACCTCCGTTCTAACAGGTGCCTCCCCTACTGAAAGGATCATACTTTCTGCTGCTTCGGTCTTCCATGTGGGCTCCTGTGTTTCTATCTTTCAGTCTGGGACTTGTTTTTTAACTCCTGCATGGGCATGGTGGTCACCTGAGACGCAGGAGCCAGCCCAGAGGACCGGAACAGTAAAGTATGATTCCTCCAGTAGGGGTGACAACGCCAGCACCTGTTAGAAATGATGTATTCCTGGATGATCTGTTTAAATTAAGTATCTATAAATATTAATAACTGTGTTTCTGCAATATTGTTGTGTACTTCACAGCTGAGAGATAGGCGAGACTGACATGCTCACAATGGCCCTAGTTCTGCTGTCCAAAGTAAAGTGGGAAGATAGGGATGAGCAAACACTAGACTGTCCTGTAATAAAGTAGAAAGGATGTACTGCTGTAGAATGAACCAATGCCAATAGCAGTATTTTTTTTATTTATTCCTTTTTTTTCTCACTAGAATGGAATGGCCTACCAAGATATCAGAAGATCCTCTGATGGGCCCCAAAGAACCAGCAGAAGACAACTTTTATTAGTAAGTGACTTTCAAGACACTTTCCTCTAGGATCTATCTCTTGTGGGATGGTAACAAATAAATTGATGACATGTTTTAAGAGTGATAACAACAAAATTCACAATCCTGTTAGAAGTGGATGTGCACAGGTTCGATGTTGATTAAAGGTGGAACCTAAGAATCATTTTATCTGCTAGGGACGAGAACCCCAAGTCCAATACTATGACCCGTCTCCTCTGCATCTGCCCCTGATCTCCTTATGCTGTGGTCGCAATTGTTTGCTATAATGTCACACTAAGAGAAGTACTAAGGAGGATAGGCAAAAAATCCATAAATACCCCAAATAGGTTCACCTACAGATTTATCTCTTGACTTCGACATACAATGTTTACCCATATTCATATATTTCAAGTCATTCTTGTATATCATTGATCATTATCTACGTTAGTTCTTTCCATTTTCTGGCAGGGGCAGTGGATCAAGACTCAATATCACAATGTTCTTCGTGACTTTCTGCCGTTTTCCCTGTACATTTGTGAGGCAGATGGCTGACAATCTGTGCTTAGCCGAATGCAGGAAACTGAGAATGTCACACGTATTTTCCTTAGAGCTTCAATAATGGCGGGGAGAATAAAGACCAAGCCTGTAAAGGAAGGTCATACGTCCAGGTCAGATGTGAAATCCCCAGCTTCCCTGCATTCATATGACCCATTACCAAACTTATCTGTTTATCAAAGGTTATTTGGCTTAGGATTATAGCTTTGTAAAACCTCAACCATGCCAGTTATCACGTGGCCGGCAAAGTCTTGCCAGAATACCATGAGGACCACATATGGACTGATGATAGAGAAAAATATAGCAATTGCCCATAGCAACCAATCTAATTTTAAGCTTTTCAGTTTCAGGGGCCTCATGTAAAATTAAAACATTACATTTTAATGATAACTAAAGGCAAATCGTAAAGTTTTAGCTTTATTTTTAATTAATATCTAAAAAAATTTTCTTCCAATTTGTAATATTAAAACACATCTGAATCCAGTTTCAAGAACCCATAGTCCCAATCTATGTCTATTTGCAGATGCCACAGTATCCATATCTATAAAAAGAAATTCTTATAATTTCAGGAAAGATATGTGGTTATATTTATAGACACATAACTAGGATAAGTTGCAATCACTGATAAGATAATGTCATTTTTTTCACCTGTTAATTTTAATTACTTTTAAATTAAGGCTAATCCAGGGTATAATAAACCAATGATTTAGCATGCAAACTCCTGGCAGGTTTGCAGAATACAGACATAGGCAGCGTAGGCATTACAGTGGTGCCAATGTGGTGTTGCCTAATAATACTGAAATAACAGTTTACAAGTTGTGTTCACACTAGAGGCAAGGGAGTCTGGCAGGCTGTTCCGGTGGGTGAACACCTCCAGGCAGGGGCAGATTGGCCAGGCAGGGGCAGATCTGGCATTAATGCAAGTCATTGGGAAAAATGCCGGATCCGGCGTTCAGTCGTAGTGTTCCAGATTTTTGGCCGAAGGTAAAAATACAACATGCTACGGTTTTCTGAAAAGCCTGATCAGTCAAAAAGACTGAACTGAAGACATCCTGATGCATCCTGAATGGATTTCTCTCCTTTCAGGATGCATGGGGATAAAACTGATCAGTTCTTTTCCGGTATTGAGCCCCTAGGACGGAACTCAGCGCCGGAAAAGAAAAGCGCTAGTGTGAAAGTAGCCTTACTTAGCTCATGTATATCTTCCCCATGTTTTTTTTTTCCTATTTGGGCTCTCCTAACTTGTTTTCACCATGTAAACCATTCACTCTGGTTTGTCTACATCCTGTATGTTAGCACTTCCTGGTGCTGTCTCCAACCAAACCCATGATGCACTTCTCCTTTCTTTTTCACAGCTCCAGCCCTGCCCCTAACAACACCCAGCTAATTTATAGCCCCTCCCACCCAGCTAGTTACATAGACACTTCCCTGTCACTGCCCCTAACACCCAGCTAGTTTATAGCTCCTCCCACCCAGCTAGTTACATAGACACTCCCATATCACTGCCCCTAACAACCCCCAGCTAGTTTATAGCTCCTCTCACTCAGCTAGTTACATAGACACTCCCCTGTCACTGCCCCTGTTGCTGCTCTGACACGCCCATGGACATAACATCACAGGAAGTAAGCTAGAGCAGCATGGACATGGTCATGTCACCCCAGCCCAGAAAGGGAGATAGGAGCAATAAATGTAAAATAAATACATTACAAAATTACAGAGACCTTCATCAATGATTATTTTAAGGGATGTTGCTACAAACCGGAAAACCTCTTTAAGGATGGCTCATCACTGTGTTGCTATTGGGTGGTCACCCAACGAACACTGGGTAGGCAAGGATTTTTATTGACAAGTGGCTTTCTAGTTGCATGCAGTGCATACTGTACAAACATGTATGGTCCATTCAGACCCTCTCATTGGCACATCAGAGCCCTAATGAAAAATCATGGTGGTGTCTTATGTGGCAGAGAAGCTTTTTGGGCACCAAAACCCAGATGTAACTCCTACCTACATACTGCAATTACTATGGCTATGACCCTGGGTTCCATTTAGTGTATAATTGCACCTGCTAGTTCACTGCTATCAGGGTATTTTACAGAAACTCTGAGCTAAACGATTCTGTCCTGTTTTTTTTATTCAACAGATCATAAGTGATCGGAAACGAACTGATAAATACAAAAATTCTGACTTACACCATTTACAATAGAAGATAAAGTGCAGCAATTAGCAAAATATCCTTTAATGGTTACTTACTGCCCAGTGCAACATGAAGTATTATTCCAGAAAGTGCACAGGAAATACATGTATACAAGCCTTAATCCCTTAAAACGCGTAGTCATGTCTCATTGAGGCTTTGTATAATGTGCTTTGTTTCTGCATAACTTCTAATTGCTTTTCTGGTAATTTAAAACCCAAACTGCTTTACGTCTGATTGTTTCACCTTCACACAAATATATTTGGAGCCAACAGAAAATCAACTCTGGCACCTTCACCGGAAACATTTTCACGGAGAAGCAATTAATGGAGGGACATGTACTCTGACTGTACTCTAGTCCACGTGCTGGAGATTCTGCTAACCCAAGATAACTCAGATTGTGAAGGTCTCAGCATTCCAGGTCTTGGCGGTTTAAACTAGCAAGAGAACAGAATGCTTAACATTTATGGACTCACAGAAGATGATCTTCTCAGCTTCCAACTTCTATCAACACGTTCTCCACATGGCACAAACACAGAGCATTGAGAAGGATCATCACACTACGACAGCATAATATTCAAACAACTCCATAGCTGTCATAAAAAGAGAACTAAAAGTCGTGGAATTGATGTCATCTTTCCATAAACCCTTTTTTGGCAGTTAATCATTCCAAGACAGAGGCTACATATGGTTCTCAAGGGCCTCAATCTGTTGTTTGTATTCTGGAGGATTGTTAATGTATGTCTACACTTTTAATCACAAGACCACAGTATGAGAGAATGTAAAATAACCCTGTAACTACCCACTCTGCAACATATACTAAAGAAAAAAGGTGAGTAGAAATATTGCCAGATGCTTTGTCCAGCAATGAAGTCTGATGGATAAGTTCTAACTGTCCAGATGCTGTATCGGGGCATGTTAAGCTGATCTTAACATCCCCTACCACAGCATCTGATCAGGTGAACTCCCAGCGGCCCAACTACCTCGCAGTGTAACCTAAAATACAAAATAAAAAAGGACTTTTAGGCCCCTTTCACACGGGCGAGATTTCCGTGCGGGTGCGATGCGTGAGTTGAACGCATTGCACCCGCACTGAATCCTGACCCATTCATTTCTATGGGGCTGTGCACATGAGCGGTGATTTTCACGCAACACTTATGCGTTGCGTGAAAATCGCAGCATGTTCTATATTCTGCGTTTTTCACGTAACGCAGGTCCCATAGAAATGAATGGGGTTGCGTGAAAATCGCAAGCATCCGCAAGCAAGTGCGGATGCGGTGCGATTTCCACGCATGGGTTCTAGGTGACAGTCTATTCACTGTATTATTTTCCCTTATAACATGGTTATAAGGGAAAATAATAGCATTCTGACTACAGAATGCTTAGTATAATAGTGCTGGGAGGGTTAAAAAAAATAAAAAAGTTAACTCACCTTATCCCCATGATCGCCTAGTTCCCGGTCGGTCTCTTCTTTAGCTGTGACTAAAGGACCTGTGGTGATGTCAGATCACATGCTCCATCACCATGGTGATGGACCATGTGATTGGAGCATGTGATCTGACATCACCAAAGGTCATTCAGCCCAAGCCCACAGCTAAAGAACAGACCGACCGGGAACTACACGATCATGGGGATAAGGTGAGTTAACGTTTTTATTATTTTTTTAACCCTTCCAGCGCTATTATACTAAGCATTCTGTATTCAGAATGCTATTATTTTCCCTTATAACCATGTTATAAGGGAAAATAATAGAATCTACAGAACATCAATCCCAAGCCCGAACTTCTTTGAAGAAGTTCGGGTTTGGGTACCAAACATGCGCGATTTTTCTCACGCGAGTGCAAAACGCATGACAATGTTTTGCACTCGCGCGGAAAAATCGCGGGTGTTTCCGCAACGCACCCGCACATTTTTCCGCAACGCCCGTGTGAAACCAGCCTTAGGCTGAGTTCACACGAGCGTGACAGATTTGGTCCGGATGCGTTCAGGGTGCGTTCAGTTAAACTCGCACCATTTTGCAAGCAAGTTCAGTCAGTTTTGGCTGCAATTGCGTTTAGTTGTTCAGTTTTTTCCGCGCGGGTGCAATGCGTTTTGATGCGTTTTTCACGCGCGTGATAAAAAACTGAAGGTTTACAAACAACATCTCCTAGCAACCATCAGTGAAAAACGCATTGCATCCGCACTTGCTTGCAGATGCAATGCGTTATTAACGCAGCCCCATTTACTTCTATGGAGCCAGGGCTGCGTGAAAAACGCAGAATATAGAACATGCTGCGATTTTAAAGCATTGCAGAAGTGATGCATGAAAAAAAATGCTCATGTGCACAGCCCCATTGAAATGAATGGGTCAGGATTCAGTGCAGGTGCAATGCGTTCACCTACTGCATTGCACCCGCGCGGAAATCTCGCCCGTGTGAACGCAGCCTAAAGAGGTTATCTTCACATGACAACCCCTTTCTATAATGAAATTGGCCTGCTGATGTACATGAATCCAACTACAGAAGCTCCCACAATCACAGGTTAATACTAAGGACGCTTTGGCAGGTCATACATTGCCGCAAATGTAGCATTATATTCTATTGTCTTGGCAAATGCAGGGCATACTAAGGCCCCTTTCACACGGGCGAGTTTTCCGTGCGGGTGCGATGCGTGCGGTGAACGCATTGCACCCGCACTGAATCCTGACCCATTCATTTCTATGAGACTGTGCACACGAGCGGTGATTTTCACGCATCACTTGTGCGTTGCGTGAAAATCGCAGCATGCTCCTCTTTGTGCGTTTTTCACGTAATGCAGGCCCTATAGAAATGAATGGGGTTGCGTGAAAATCGCATGCATCCGCAAGCAAGTGCGGATGCGGTGCGATTTTCACGCATGGGTTCTAGGTGACAGTCTATTCACTGTATTATTTTCCCTTATAACATGGTTATAAGGGAAAATAATAGCATTCTGAATACAGAATGCTTTGTATAATAGTGCTGGAAGGGTTAAAAATAATAAAAAAGTTAACTCACCTTCTCCTCTTGTTAGCGTAGATCCCGGTCTGTTCTTTATCTGTGGGCTAAAGGACCTTTGATGACGTCAGATCACATGCTCCATCACCATGGTGATGGACCATGTGATTGGAGCATGTGATCTGACGTCACCTCAGGTCATTCAGTCCACAGCTAAAGAACAGAGTGGCATCTGCGCGAACAAGAGGAGAAGGTGAGTTAACTTTTTTATTATTTTTAACCCTTCCAGCGCTATTATACTATGCATTCTGTAGTCAGAATGCTATTATTTTCCCTTATAACCATGTTATAAGGGAAAATAATACAATCTTCAGAACATCAATCCCAAGCCCGAACTTCTGTGAAGAAGTTCGGGTCTGGGTACCAAACATGCGCGATTTTTCTCACGCGAGTGCAAAACGCATGACAATGTTTTGCACTCGCGCAGAAAAATCGCGCATTTTCCCGCAACGCACCCGCCTCTTATCCGGGCAAAAAACATGACGCCCGTGTGAAAGAGGCCTAACATGGTTATAAGGGAAAATAATAGCATTCTGAATACAGAATGCTTTGTATAATAGTGCTGGAGGGGTTAAAAATAATAAAAAAGTTAACTCACCTTCTCCTCTTGTTAGCGCAGATGCCGGTCTGTTCTTTATCTGTGGGCTAAAGGACCTTTGATGACGTCAGATCACATGCTCCATCACCATGGTGATGGACCATGTGATTGGAGCATGTGATCTGACGTCACCTCAGGTCATTCAGTCCACAGCTAAAGAACAGACCGGGATCTACGCTAACAAGAGGAGAAGGTGAGTTAACTTTTTTATTATTTTTAACCCTTCCAGCACTATTATACAAAGCATTCTGTAGTCAGAATGCTATTATTTTCCCTTATAACCATGTTATAAGGGAAAATAATACAATCTTCAGAACATCAATCCCAAGCCCGAACTTCTGTGAAGAAGTTCGGGTCTGGGTACCAAACATGCGCGATTTTTCTCACGCGAGTGCAAAACGCATGACAATGTTTTGCACTCGCGCAGAAAAATCGCGCATTTTCCCGCAACGCACCCGCCTCTTATCCGGGCAAAAAACATGACGCCCGTGTGAAAGAGGCCTAAGAGTCTGTCAAGAGATAGATCAATTAAAGGGATCATCTCATGAAGGCAAACACTTTTTGAAAAATGGCATGCAGGTGATAGTCACAGGTCTAGCTTCAGAAACCCTTTTCCCTCAGCTGGAAGTAATAAAATAAAATAAAAATAAATTATGCAATAATTGGCAGTTAATCCCCTGCTGTTTCCATTGGCACAGCTCCCCGTGTTTACATGGCTGCAGTAGTGACATGTCAATGCAAACCATGTTACCACTGGAACCAATCACTGGTATACAGCATGAGAGGGCATAGGCTGGTGATTGACTGCAGTGGTCACATGGGGTATATGGCACATTACAGCAGCAGTGATATAACACAAGGAATGGCCAGAGATGCCATGCTGGAAAGGCCGGGAAATTACCTGGCTTCATTTTTTATTTCATTTCATTTCATTTGGTGAACCTTCAGTGGTGGCTAACCTCCGGCACTCCAGCTGTTGTGAAACTACAACTCCCAGCCTTGTTGCTCTGCTCTTCTCAGAACGCTTATAAAAATGAATAGAGCATGCTGGGAATTGTAGTTTCACAACAGCCAGAGTGCCGGAGGTTAGCCACCACAGGCCTACCACATAGTACATGGTCGAGCCAGTTCCACCAGAGCGAGAGCCACTCTTTGTGATCAGCTCTCTACTATGGCTAATAGGCAGAGGACCCAAAAGAGGGACCCCTCTATAATATCTATAACGCCTCTATAATGTCTACATGCCCTAGTATGGCAGAAAGGCATCGTCATCATGAGACTGTCCCTTATATATAGAAATAAAGATATATTTTAGACTAGCTGAAGGACCCGGCTTTGCTTGGGTATATTTAATCTATTTCATTCAATGTTTGTGTGTGTCGTTAAAAGATATCAACACTATCCACTATAACAGTGACATCTACAGCACCCGGCCCCCAAAACAGTGACCTAAACAGACCCCTACCCCTTAACACTGACCCCCCCCACAGTGATCTGTCCCTTAAAATTGGACCCCCACAGCAGCCCACCCCCTTAACTTTGCCCTTCACAGCAGCCTTCCCCTTTAACAGTGACTTTCACAGCATACCACCCCCTTAAGAGTGGCCTTTACTGGACCGGGGGGGTGTCCTTTTGAACAGCTCACTTTAAAACAGCAGCACTGTACTGACTGAGTGTGAGCTGCAGGGAGAAAGTCGCCCTTCCTCCCACCCCTGCAGCTGACAGAAGTTGATTTTAACCTTCATTTTTTCAATCCCATTCGGCTGAGGAGTGGGAGGGGGCGTGGCCAAACCAGATCTGGGCATAGCTTATCGGGACCTATAAGTTGATTTTTAACTTCATTTTTTCAATCTCAGTAGGCTGAGGAGTGGGAGGGGGCATGTCCTATCTGGATGGGGGTGTCCTTTTGAAAAGCTCACTCTAAGACAGCAGCACTGTACTGACTGAGTATGAGCTGCACGGAGAAAGTCACCCTCTCTCCCACCCCTGTAGCTGACAGAAGTTGATTTTTACCTTTATTTTTTCAATCCCAGTTGGCTCAGGAGTGGAAGGGGCGTGGCCTAACCAGATCAGGACATGGCTTAGCGGGACCTGGTGGCGGGTTTTAAGTCTTTTGAGGGTGGACACATTGTGGCAGGGGGTGTGTCTGGGCTCCTTCCTGAAAGAGTGACGCCCCTCTTCGCACCTTACTGGCTCATTTGCATACCAAATAAACTGGATTTTCAGAGGATAAAAACATCTATTGCTGGAAAAAAGGCACCTCTCGAAATAAGGTACTAAGTGCTATTAGGCCATGGCTTTACTTCAATAGCGATTATCCTAGTGACAGATTTCCTTTAAAGCTCACCTACAGCAGTGAAAATAAATGGCTGGGTTGTTATGGAAACCTGGAGTAAAACGGTGTATGTGGAGGCTAATGGCCTGCGAGCTTCTATCGGCTGATAAGGGTCATGTGACCAAGCTTCTATTGGCTAATGCATTTTTTAGGAATATCTCAGGAACGCTGAGACCTGGTCTAAAACCTTTTCCGGACACCTGATGTACCTGTGTGCAAAATTTTGTGATTGTAAATGCGACGGTGCAGATTCCTTTAGCGGACATACACACACACATACATTCAGCTTTATATATTTGTCATGGCTGAGGACGGGGAAAATTCTCAGCCGTGCGATGCCGTCAGAAGATGTTAGGCTGCTCGGCCAGGACGACAGGATTAGGGAGCAGGTCACCTCCTAAAGCGTCCCTAACCTGACCCTAATTCCTAGCTGCATGGGCCGACCTTTAAGGTAGGAGGACCCATGCTCAGGAACCTCGGATCCCTAACTCACCCTCCGACCGGTCCCTGGACTAGGAGTCAGGGTAAGACGGCCTGTTCCTTCTGGACACGGAGGAACAGGGGTCTCACTGGCCAAGCTGCAGGGAAAAGGGAAACACTAACAGTCTTACGGATATGGCAGGTGAACTGAACTAGTTCCACCTACCTGCCACAGCCTTGTTGACTGGATCCCTGTGCTGGCAAGCTGATGTCCACAGAACATGAAATGAACCCAGCAAACACATATCCACACACAGGAATCCAGATCCATAAGCTGCACCAAACAACAAAGGAAAATCCCAACTGAACATCACATAGACATCACACATAAACATGACATAAACTTAATGTGACATAAATCTTATGACCACAAGGGTGGCCCCCACTGGCAGGTGTAAAACACAGGAGGCTGCTCCAGCTAAGCATGGCTGAAGCAACCCTCAGACATGTGCTACACACTGAGGCTTTATAGGCCCAAGTAGCCACACCCAACAAACACTCCCAGAGCACACACATACTGGAAAGGGAGTTAACCCTTCCAGCACCAGGGAAGGAAACACAAAGTTAAAGGGAAAGTGTCCAACCCAAGAACACACTGTGGCTGTTGCCACAGGCAAGGACATGGGTGGCAACCATGTCCTGGGAGTCAGCCCGAAGGCCGGGACACTGCCACCACATGTACACATACAACCAAACGTTGCCACGGGCAACCACAGTGAAGGGAAGATGTCAGTGCACACCAAACATAAAACAGAGTGCACACGAGACATACAAAAGTGCATACATACACGCACACAACTCCAAGGCAACCACACACATACCTGTTGTCCGCGGCAACCGCACCTGAGGCAAACAGCAAAATGCCTCCAGCTGTGGTTGACACAACAACCCAAACCGCGGGCAACTGTATGCGGCTCCCAAGGAGTCACGGCCATTAACATGGTCGTGACAATATTAGATTGATTCATGCAGTTGTGATCTGATCATTCTAACACATCTAAAACTGACATCAAATTGCATAACATCCTTAGTCAGTGAAAAACTGATGATAAAAATAGAGTGATACTTTGTATTTCTGGCAAGTCTGGTGACATTTGTAGGTACTGTATCTAAGTAAAACAGAAGGACAGAAAAGGGTCAGAGAAAGTTATGTTGAGCTTACAGTAAACAGTCATGTGCTGGGACAATTTACAATCCACAAGGGTGGATGCACATATATCATTTGTGACAGTTTTTTTTTTTATTCTTTTTTTTATGGAGCAGGACACAATTGATATATGTGTATGTCCATTTAGTCCACAGGTCCAACACCTATAGACTCATAGTAAAATCACAAGTGATGTGCTGGATGTATATGAATAATCCCATAGATGGGATCAGTTCCAGCTGTTCCATGCTGGAAGAAAACTGAGCCAGGTCGGTGGACATATTTGAAGGAGCCCTAAATTTCAAGTTACTTTCTGCAGAATATAGAATTATTTTACTAGTGATGACCTATGTTGCCTAGTAATTAATAGGCCTGACATTACTGGAGAAGATTTACATAATCATAGTACAGTAAGTTGAAAATGGATACAGATTCATTTTGCAACTTGATTCACTGAAAGTTAAGTATTTAAAGGGTTTCTACCACTTCGGTTTCACATATTTAGCTGTCAGACACTAGCGATCCGCTAGTGTCTGCTCTGCCCAACCATCCTAATACAATTGCTTTTGGGGCAGCCGTTTTGCTAAAAAAAGAACTTTTATTAATATGCTAATGAGCCTCTAGGTGCTATGGGGGCGTCATTAGCACCTAGAGGCTCCATCTACCTTCAGAAACTGCCGCCGCCCAGCGCGTCCCTCCAGCCCGCCCATCTCCTCCTGAATGCGATCCTCCTTGTGAGCGCCTGTATTCGGCGCATGCGCAGTGAATGTCTGACAGCTTCCCTGCTCAGACATCTCCACTGCACCTGTTCCTCGGAGCACTATGGCGTCATCGCGCAGGCGCAGTGGAGATGTCTGAGCAAGGAAGCGGTCAGACATTCACTGCGCATGCGCAGAATACATACGCTCACAAGGAGGATCGCATTCAGGAGGAGATGGGCGGGCTGGAGGGACGCGCTCGGCGGCGGCAGTTTCTGAAGGTAGACGGAGCCTCTAGGTGCTAATGACGCCCCCATAGCACCTAGAGGCTCATTAGCATATTAATAAAAGTTCTTTTTTTAGCAAAACGGCTGCCCCAAAAGCAATTATATTAGGATGGTTGGGCAGAGCAGACACTAGCGGATCGCTAGTGTCTGACAGCTAAATATGTGACACCGAAGTGGTAGAAACCCTTTAACCCCTTAAGGACCGAGGACGTACCGGTACGCCCTATTTCCCGAGTCCTTAAGGACCGAGGACGTACCGGTACGTCCTGACTTAAAATCTGCATTCCGGCGCCGCGGGGGTTAATCGGAACGGGACGCCGGCTGAAATCATTCAGCCGGCATCCCGTAACAATGCAGGGGGGGGTCATTTGACCCCCCCGTGTCGGCGATCGCAGCAAACCGCAGGTCAATTCAGACCTGCGGTTTGCTGCGCTTTTTGCAGTTTCTGATCCCCGCGGTCCCTGACCGCGGGGATCAGAAACTTCAGAGTGCCTAAAATCAATATTGCGCACCCCCCCCCTGCACCCCTGCATGATTTGATGGCGGCGGGTGGTGCAGGGGGGGTGTCGCAGGCAGTGGGGGCGTTGCGGGAGGCGGGCGGTGCGGCAGGCGGGATCGCGATCCCCCGCCCGCCTCCCATTGCATAATCGTTGGCGTCTAGTGGGTTATACCAGGGTGCCAGCACATTGCTGGCACCCTGGTATAAACGGCTGACATCGGTGATGCGATGTCAGCCGTTTAACCCTTTCCATGCAGCGGTCCGTACGGACCGCTGTATGGAAAAGGTTAACAGCGCAAGGAGCTCCCTCCCTCTCCGATCGGGGGGCTGCTGTGCCTTTGCAGCCCCCCGATGGGAGAGGGAGAGAGCCCCCAGAGAGCCCCCCGAAGCCCCGTCCTCACCCTTCCCCGTCTGCGAAGTTGTGACAGACGGGGAAGGTTCCCATGGCAACAGGACGCTCAGGCGTCCTGCTGTCCATGGTGCTGAACAGATCTGTGCTGAAAGCATAGATCTGTTCAGTGTAAGTAAAATACAGTGCAGAAACCTATATAGTTTCTGTACTGTATTTTACAGACATCAGACCCACTGGATCTTCAAGAACCAAGTGGGTCTGGGTCCAATTTTTTTTTAAAAAAGTGAAAAAAGTTAAGATAAAATAAAAAAACATTTATCACTGAATAAAAATAAAAATAAAAAATACACTACACATATTAGGTATCGCCGCGTCCGTAACGACCTGATCTATAAAACGGTCATGTTACTTTCCCCGCACGGTGAACGCCATAAAAATAAAAAAATAAAAACTATGAGAAAATTGAAATTTTGCCCACCTTACTTCCCAAAAAAGGTAATAAAAGTGATCAAAAAAGTCGCATGTACGCCAAAATAGTACCAATAAAACCGTCATCTCATCCCGCAAAAAATGAGACCCTACTCAAGATAATCGCCCAAAAACTGAAAAAACTATGGCTCTTAGACTATGGAAACACTAAAACATGATTTTTCTTGTTTCAAAAATAAAATAATTGTGTAAAACTTTTATAAATAAAAATAAAGTATACATATTAGGTATCGCCGCGTCCGTATCGACCGGCTCTATAAAATTATCACATGACCTAACCCCTCAGATGAGCACCGTAAAAAAAAAGAAAAAAAAAGTGTAAAAAAAGCAATTTTTTGCCATCTTACGTCACAAAAAGTGTAATAGCAAGCGATCAAAAAGTCATATGCACCCCAAAATAGTGCCAATCAAACCGTCATCTCATCCCGCAAAAAATTAGACCCTACTCAAGATAATCGCCCAAAAACTGTAAAAACTATGGCTCTTAGACTATGGAGACACTAAACAATTTTTTGGTTTTAAAAATGAAGTTATTGTATAAAACTTACATAAATAAAACAAATTGTATACATATTAGGTATCGCCGCATCCGTGACAACCTGCTCTATAAAATTACCACATGATCTAACCTGTCAGATGAATGTTGTAGATAACAAAAAAAAAAACGTGCCAAAAAAGCTATTTCTTGTTACCTTGCCGCACAAAAAGTGTAATATAGAGCAACCAAAAATCATATGTACCCTAAACTAGTACCAACAATACTGCCACCCTATTCCGTACTTTCTAAAATGGGGTCACTTTTTTGGAGTTTCTACTCTAGGGGTGCATCAGGGGGGCTTCAAATGGGACATGGTGTCAAAAAAACTGTCCAGCAAAATCTGCCTTCCAAAAACCGTATGGCATTCCTTTCCTTCTGTGCCCTGCCGTGTGCCCGTACAGCAGTTTACGACCACATATGGGGTGTTTCTGTAAACTACAGAATCAGGGCCATAAATAATGTTTTGTTTGGCTGTTAACCCTTGCTTTGTAACTGGAAAAAAAATATTAAAATGGAAAATCTGCCAAAAAAGTGAAATTTTGAAATTGTATCTCTATTTTCCATTAAATCTTGTGCAACACCTAAAGGGTTGACAAAGTTTGTAAAATCAGTTTTGAATACCTTGAGGGGTGTAGTTTCTTAGATGGGGTCACTTTTTTGGAGTTTCTACTCTAGGGGTGCATCAGGGGGGCTTCAAATGGGACATGGTGTCAAAAAAACTGTCCAGCAAAATCTGGCTTCCAAAAACCATACGGCGCACCTTTCACTCTACGCCCCGCTGTGTGGCCGTACAGTAGTTTACGGACACATATTGGGTGTTTCTGTAAACAGCAGAGTCAGGGCAATAAAGATACAGTCTTGTTTGGCTGTTAACCCTTGCTTTGTTAGTGGAAAAAATGGGTTAAAATGGAAAATTAGGCAAAAAAATGAAATTCTCAAATTTCATCCCAATTTGCCAATAACTCTTGTGCAACACCTAAAGGGTTAACGGAGTTTCTAAAATCAGTTTTGAATACCTTGAGGGGTGTAGTTTATAGAATGGGGTCATTTTTGGGCGGTTTCTATTATGTAAGCCTCGCAAAGTGACTTCAGAGCTGTAGTGGTCCCTAAAAATTGGGTTTTTGTAAATTTCTGAAAAATTTCAAGATTTGCTTCTAAACTTCTAAGCCTTGTAACATCCCCAAAAAATAAAATATCATTCCCAAAATAATTCAAACATGAAGTAGACATATGGGGAATGTTAAGTCATCACAATTTTTGGGGGTATTACTATGTATTACAGAAGTAGAGAAACTGAAACTTTGAAATTTGCTAATTTTTCAAAATTTTTGGTAAATTAGGTATTTTATTATGCAAAAAAATTAATTTTTTTTACTTTATTTTACCAGTGTCATGAAGTACAATATGTGACGAAAAAACAATCTCAGAATGGCCTGGATAAGTCAAAGCGTTTTAAAGTTATCAGCACTTAAAGTGACACTGGTCAGATTTGCAAAAAATGGCCTGGTCCTTAAGGTGAAAATGAGCCCGGTCCTTAAGGGGTTAAGATGCATTTTTCCCCCCGAAGTGAGCACATCCATTATGGTGACTGTAGCGCTATAATCACTGTTCCCTGGTCTTCCTCCTGGCGCAACTGCTCTATGCAGTCAGGTCACAGTACAATGCAAGTCCAGAGAAGACCAGGAAGCAGTGAGTGCAGGAGAGACGGCCGACTCTGGAGAGAGGCAGTGGATCAGGAGAGAAAAATGTATTTATTTATTTTATCTCTAATGGGAGGCTGATATGATCTCTGATAGGGGTCTGATCAGATCTCTGATGGGGTTCTGATCCAAGATCTGATATAGTGGTCTGACATGGGAGTCTGATCTGAGCTCTGATGGGGGCTTGATGAGGGGGTCTGATCTGAGCTCCGATGGGGGCCTGATATGGGGGTCTGACATGGTGGGTTTGATCTGAGTCCTGATGGGGGTCTGATCTGAGATCTAATATGGGGGTATGACATGGGAGTCTGATCTGAGCTCACATGGGGGTC
Organism: Bufo gargarizans; assembly: GCF_014858855.1. Taxonomy (NCBI): domain Eukaryota; kingdom Metazoa; phylum Chordata; class Amphibia; order Anura; family Bufonidae; genus Bufo; species Bufo gargarizans. The sequence goes on along the minus strand of NC_058083.1, from coordinate 460,383,726 downwards.
TGATATGGGGTTCTGACATGGTGGGGTCTGATCTGAGCTCTGATGGGGGTCTGATCTGAGATCTGATGGGGGTCTGGTCTGAGGTCTGATATAGGGGTCTGACATGGAGGGTCTTATATGAGCTCTGAGGGGGGGGGGTGATATAGAGGTCTGATCTGAGCTCTAGTAGCGGTCTGATCTGAGATCTAATATGGGGGTTTGACAAGGGAGTCTGATATGAGCTCACATGGGGGTCTGATATGGGGTTCTTACATGGGGGTGTCTGATCTGAGCTCTGATGGGGGTCTGATCAGAGGTCTCATATATGGGTCTGACATAGAGGGTCTGATATGAGCTCTGATGGGGGGGTGATATAGAGGTCTGATATGAGCTCTGATAGAGGTGTGATACAGAGGTCTGATCTGAGCTCTAGTAGCGGTCTGATATGGGGGTCTGATATGGGAGTCTTATGAGAAGTCTGATGGAGATTTGGGGATTAATTTGGGGGTCTGATGAAGATTGAGACCCCCTTACGGTTTTGCTGTGGGGTTCCATGGTTACTTGTTACTGTCTTCATCTAAAACTATTAGAATGTATCAAGCAGTGCATTAGTACCAAGTGCCAGAAATTTTAGGACTGCATGTAACGGAAACTATGTAGGAAAACAGACCATGTCATATGTCAGTAGCGATGTTCCCCATCTGCTTAACTTTTTCCATTTTTGGCTACCTGAAGCCACCACTAGGGGGAGCTCACTGTATATAGATTTATATAGTTCCCATTGTAGTAAATAGGAAGTTTCTTTCTTTCTTTCTTCTGCCATGAGTTCCCCCTAGCGGTGTCATCAGACAGGATTTTATGTTTGCCCCTCTGGCTGTGTGGCTGCTTCTCCTGATGGTGAGCTAGCAGATGGGCCCCCAATTAGGCTAGGCCTAGTCCTGCTAAGGGTCATATATGTCTTATAGCAGTGACAGAAGAAAGTGTGAAGCAGACCCATAGGTCTATCCAAGAAGCATGTGATATCCACACAGTCTAATTTGTATTTAAGGGTTGAATTCTTATGACAACATCCTCCACAAACCAGGGTAATATAAATAAGGAAGCTAAAAGTCAACGATCATTTTATGGACACAAATGAATACAAAGCCCAAATCAATGAGAAGGCAATTATAAAACATACTCTGAGGACTTGTACTATGAGGTGAGATGTCATAGCAGACGTAACTCATGCAATACAGAGGATAGATCTGCTTTCTGCTGGCTAAATTCCATGTAATAAAATGAAATACATATTATTAAACACATTTCACCAGACCAGATATTCTAGTCTGTAAAAGGCAAAGAAGCAAAGGTCAACGTGTAGAGAAACTCATCATTTCTCACCATGTTTACAGCGATGTCAATGAGATAATGTTGCTATACGACCTTCCCTTGTAAAGCATAAGGCAAAATAACCTAAATGTCAATGCCTTCATTTTCTAACCCACACAAATTCTGCATTCACTGAGGATCCATAATCACTGTCAATCAAAACATTCATAACTCACATGTCAGCTTTGAGGATGACCTACACTTTTACCGATCCCCCTTCCTTTTAGCTCCCATTTCAATAAATAAAAAGAAAACAATACTTGTACACCTGTTATTCTCTTCTATTTCTATGTTAGAAACCCGGACATCTTCTCACCATCAGTTGGTGGTACATGAAGTTAAACGGGTTGTCCCATTAGGAAAACTACAGAATAGGGCGTAAATGTCTGATCGGTGGGGGTTCCACCTCTTGTCACAAGAATGGGGGCCTCTGTATCGCAGTTTGAATGGAGTGGTAGTCATGCATGTGTGCTGCCAATCCATTCATCTATATGGGTTTGCCGGAGATGGCCAAGAGCTTGTTCTGTCTCCAGCAGTCCCACTGAGTTGAATGGACTAAACATGCATCTTCCATTCCATTGAAACAGGAAGCAAAGGCCCCCCCCCCCCCCCCAATTCTCATTGTCTTAACGGGACAAACCCTTTAAAGTCTGACATACACATGATATGGGTTAATGATTGCCGTCTCTTCCAACTTCAGCTTAAAGTGAATTTGTCATCTGAATATGCCACCTTATGAAAGGGCAGCTCAGTATAGAAACAGGTCTGCTCTCCTATTAGTCCAAATAGCACAAAGTCTATTAGGGTCTGTTCACACAGAGGAATTGATGTGGTGTCTGCCTCCTGCGGTTTAAAGCGGTGACATGGCGATGTGTCAGAACAGCTTCAGCTTAAAGCCGCGGTGGCTGTATGCTCATACCTTAGCTCTATTCAATGGAGCTAAGCTGCTGGCAAGTCTGCGGCATCGAACAGTGGCAGAAACTGCAATGGTTTCTGCTGCGACATATGAGGTGGGTTTTGACTCTGTGATCTATTTGGCTAATGGGAGCAGTCACAGAATACAGCAGATTCATAGCTATCCATTGTATTCATAAAGGAATTGACAAGTGATTTTGAGGAAAAAAGTTTAAGGATCATTTATGAAGCTGAAATACTCATATATAAGGTGTATTTCAGGCACCGATTGCGGCACAACTTTTCCCTGTTCACACCAGGTCTAAAAAATTGGACATGGCGAGGGCCAAACCTCCCTCTGCTATATGCCCCAGTCTACACAGCAAAGCAGACAAGTGAGCTGCAGAAAACAGAAAGTATCAGACTACTGTGTGTGGTCTAGAGGACAGTGTAAAAACCACAATATTTACCAAAATTATATAATATATATATATCGGTATGTGTGTGTGTGTATATATACACTCACCTAAAGAATTATTAGGAACACCATACTAATACGGTGTTGGACCTCCTTTTGCCTTCAGAACTGCCTTAATTCTACGTGGCATTGATTCAACAAGGTGCTGATAGCATTCTTTAGAAATGTTGGCCCATATTGATAGGATAGCATCTTGCAGTTGATGGAGATTTGAGGGACGCACATCCAGGGCACGAAGCTCCCGTTCCACCACATCCCAAAGATGCTCTATTGGGTTGAGATCTGGTGACTGTGGGGGCCATTTTAGTACAGTGAACTCATTGTCATGTTCAAGAAACCAATTTGAAATTATTCGAGCTTTGTGCATTATTCTGCTGGAAGTAGCCATCAGAGGATGGGTACATGATGGTCATGAGGGATGGCCATATTCGGACTGTACCATTTGAATGTCTCAACAGAAATCGAGACTCATCAGACCAGGCAACATTTTTCCAGTCTTCAACAGTCCAATTTTGGTGAGCTCGTGCAAATTGTAGCCTCTTTTTTTTATTTGCAGTGGAGATGAGTGGTACCCGGTGGGGTCTTCTGCTGTTGTAGCCCATCCGCCTCAAGGTTGTGCGTGTTGTGGCTTCACAAATGCTTTGCTGCATACCTCGGTTGTAACGACTGGTTATTTCAGTCAACGTTGCTCTTCTATCAGCTTGAATCAGTCGGCCCATTCTCCTCTGACCTCTAGCATCAACAAGGCATTTTCGCCCACAGGACTGCCGCATACTGGATGTTTTTCCCTTTTTACGCCATTCTTTGTAAACCCTAGAAATGGTTGTGCGTGAAAATCCCAGTAACTGAGCAGATTGTGAAATACTCAGACCGGCCCGTCTGGCACCAACAACCATGCCACGCTCAAAATTGCTTAAATCACCTTTCTTTCCCATTCTGACATTCAGTTTGGAGTTCAGGAGATTGTCTTGACCAGGACCACAACCCTACATGCACTGAAGCAACTGCCATGTGATTGGTTGACTAGATAAACGCATTAATGAGAAATAGAACAGGTGTTCCTAATAATTCTTTAGGTGAGTGTATATATATATATATGATTTTTTTTTTTTCCTGGTCCAAAGAGAAAAGTGTCTCTGCCTTAATGAGAAGATCCATTAAAGTTGACCTCTCTGTACTCTTTGAGGTCTCACGTTTCTAGGAGTTACAGATTTAATTTAGATTGTCGACTAAGTGCACACTTGATAATTTGAAGCAAGCGAAAATGGTTGAAAGGGCTGATCAGTTTAAAATGACAGGATGAGAAAGCCGCTGTTATCTAAACTAGATATGTGCTGAGAGCAGGAAGGTTAAGAGAAGGTGATAGTGCCCAAGGGGACTTGGATGGAGAAAGACAAACTGATACCGCACAGCATGATGCCCAGGATGCATTATTCCTCCTTTTCGGGCTCATCAATGGTTGGAGCAGCAGTTTTTATTCATCCTCCTTCCACATGGCACTAGTCATGCAGATGACACATGCTACGGCACATTTACAGTTAACATGACAGATAAGATGAATATCACATCTCAGCAGCCCGTGACGATGATTGATCAGTTACATTATTAATGTTTTATCTGTGACACTTAAAAGGCTTTACTCTTTGAAAAGTATTGATCGTTCTGATGACAGGCTGTTCAAGGATCTCAGAGTCATTTTCTGCATCATTGTATGAAATAATATGGATGGTGCATCTAATGTATTTAAATTATTGGCTTAACAAACATACACCCTAATGTCCTTGAATTGTCTTCTTCTGTAAATACTGTTAAAAATTGTATTTCAACTTGCTGACCACCATTATGGCTTCCAAAAAGGTTGTCATCCAGTTTAAATGTGTTTAAATACATCTGCCAAATTATATTCTCAGAGTAAAATGTGAAGAGTATTATTACACAAATAAAGGGGTTGTCCAGGGTTAGAATAGCATGTCTGATTTCTTCCAAAAACAGCACTGCCCTTGTCCACAAGATGTGTGGTACCGCAGCTCATCTCTATTTATGTAAAGGGAACTGAGGTATAATAGTACCACACACACAACCTGTGTACAGTCTTAGAGTAAAACGGAAATGTATTTTTTATCCTGCTTAACCCCTTTACGGTTCTCCAGGACACAAAAAACAACAACAATCCTGATGGCCTATCATTAGCATGTCAGTACGATCGTATTGGTAGGCATCCCACTCTTTTCACACCACCTATCAGCTGAATAAAGGGGTATTCCCATCTGGCCCGTTGATGGAATGTTGCCAAGATATACCATCAATATCAGATAGGTGTGTGTCCCACCTCTCCAGAAATATCAGAGCATGTTCACTTGGCTATTTTTGGAAGCCCCATAACAGTGAATGGAGAGCAAGCAGAGCATGTGTGGTATGCTCTCCTTAACTTAAAGGATCCCATTCTGGACATGGGAGCAGGTCCAAGAGGTGGGACCCACACCTATCTGACATTCATGGAATACCCTAGCGATACATCATCAATGTCTCAGATGGTAATACCCCTTTAAAAGTGAATCAGCGCTACATTGTACTTTTAGTTGTGGCTATTACAAGTCATAGTAGCTCAATCCCGTTGATTTGAATTAAAGGCACAAAGCCATGCCTGGTAAAGAATGAAGGCGTTGTGATACTTGCTGGAGTGCTGTAGTCCCTTCAATGAGCTCTTTGGCAAAGGTTCCATTAGTCAATCTCCCACCAATTTGACATTGAAGGTCTATTGTAAGGACAAGATATCAGTTCTAGGAAAGTTGGAGGAAAATATATTGTATGTTTTGCCCTATTAGATGCACTTTTTTCCCCTCGTCTTATGGGACGAATAATAATGAGTGCTTCTATTATGGAAGTGTTCATAAGTACAGGAGGACCAAGGGGGTCTGATTAGGACTCTGAGCTGAGGTCTGATAAAAAAATATTTTTTTCTTATTCTCCTGCTCTAAAATCTAAAATCTAGGTGAGTCTTTTGGGCAGGTGCATCTTATAGAGCGAAAAATACGGTATGTAAATATGAAATATTTAATGTTAAATGTAGCCAGAAGTGGCGTGCCAGCAATCAAGACCCCAATCATCCAATCAGCACTTCAAGATGAGTTAAATACATTTGGGGATATTTATCAAGACTAGAGTTTAATATGCCAGTTTGATCTTCTTTGTGCTGGAATGAGATGTGCCTAATTTATTAATTTAATCCCTAAAGATGAAGCCTATTTTAGCCTTAAAGATGCCACCACATTTTTTTTTAATCTGACATGTCACTTTATGTGATAATGACTTTTGAACATTTCAATATATCCAAGCGATTCTAATACTTTTTTTTTCATGACATATTGTACTTTATGTTAGTGGTAAATGTGAATTGAATATTTTGTGTTTTGTTTGTCTAAAACAAAAATCTGAAATGTTACCAAAATTTAGAAAGTTTAGCAAGTTTCAAATTTTTAAAATGTACGCTTTTAAGAAAGATATTCATTCCACACAAAAAGGGGGTAATTTATTATCCAGAAATAGGCTTATACTAGATGTTCTTCTGGCACACATTGCGGCGCAGAAGTTAGTTGTGCCGCAATAAGTGACTTTTCTCCGCTCACACTAGGTCTAAAAAAGTGGGCGTGGTGTGGGCGGGGAAGGAGGCGGACACGCAGGCCCTTCTCATTCATCAGTTTCTACGCCTGTTTTAGGCATAGAAAATGGTCTAAATTTAAGCCAGGAAGAAAGCTGTCTTACATTTAGACTGATGCTGGATTTACCAAAGTTATGTAGAGGCTGGCGCCTCTTCATAATTTCAGCAGATCCACCGCCAGATATAGTGGTTATTAAGACCAGAGTCTAAATAACCAGTCTTAATAAATGACACCCTTAAGTTTTGAAAAGTACTTGTATTTTTTGGGGAGAGCATTAAAGGGCTTAGCAGCAAGTTTACATATTTTTCGGGAAAATTTCCAAATCCTATTTTTTTAGGGACCAATTCAGTTCTGAAGTGGCTTTGAGAGGCCTATAAATTAGAACAGTTTTAACAGGAATTAATGCAAAATGGAGGTAAAATTAAAATTTTAAATTTTTTGGCAGATTTTCAAGTTTAGTCGATTTTTTTGGGAACAAATCTAAAATCCTTATACTGCAGTTTTTAGAAATATCCCATAAGTGGCCCCAGGATGCCACTGCACTCAAATACCTGCTTCAGAATTGAAGGAGCACCTTGTGGAAATTGGGGTCCCCATTTTTTTAGGAGGTTTTTCACACACCATTTAAGGTTGCAGAGGCCGTGAGGTACTAGAACATAAGAAACATACTGTACCCAAAAGTCCCCATTTTGGAAACTACACCTCTCAAGGAATACAATGGTGCATACGTTTTTCATTCTTATTGCAATAGAGGCATGAAAGGCTAAATTTTAAGGTTAACAATAAAATCTTTCTTTTTTACAAGGGTTAACAGGAGAAAAATATTGTTACACCATTTCTCCAGAGTACAGCAATATCTCATATATGGTTGTAATTAGTGTTGAGTGAAGTTTACTAAAATTCGATTCAGCGGCTTCACCAAATTTCACAAAGAAATTCACTTTGTGACGAATTACATTGTCATGAAGCTCATTTCTTTGTAAGTAGCGAGCGCAATCACAGGGAACGGCAACTGCACCGCCTCCCCCTTCTTTGAACCCCTCAGGTGCCGCATTTATCGCAGCCATCTGAGATTAAAAATGAGGTCTTTCAGGGGTTAATCAAGTAAAAAAATACAAAATACTCACCTTATCCATTTGAGCTCGAAGAGACCGCTGCGTACATCTTAATCGAAGATCTCAAGTGAAATCTTGTGCTGTGCGTGATGACATCATCACACTGGCAAGCGTGGTGTAGTCATACGTCACCGTGCACGAGATTTTGCGCAGGATCTTCAGTCAAGATGGCCGTGGCAGCCTCCTCGTGCTCAAATGGATGAGGTGAGAATATTTTTTTTAACGCCATTTCAATTAAATTGATTTGTTATCAAGAAGCACAAGGCTATGAGGCGATTAAAATTTGCCCTGAAATTCATATCAAAGTCCACTTCGGATACTTTGATTCGCTCAACCCTAGTTGCAACCTGCTGTTTGGGCACACAGCAGGGTTTAGATTGGAAAGAGCTCCATTTGGCTGTTGAAACCCAACAATAAATTTTATGAAAATAAATTATTCTTTTTGAAATACTTTTTTCTTTGCATCGCCAAATGTAATACTCATAACTTTTTTTTTTTTCTGTCAATGCAGCTGTGCGAGGGCTTGTGGGACAGACTTTAGTTTTTATTAGTGCAAATGAATAAAGATGAGGGAAGGTCATACAGCTCACCACTAAACTACTCTGCAGGGTCCAAATCCTGGGAAAATGTGACGGTGCACGAAGAAGCGCTCTGGAAACGGTCCAATACTGATAGAAGAAAGTTGATAAAACGGTTCTTTATTGGTCATTTCTTAAAAAGATCCATAAAGTGCGAATTCACATGCTACATGTTTCAGACGAACGCATGTCGTCCTTCATCATGGCATGAAACGCGTAGCATGTGAATTTACACTTTATGAATATTTTTAAGAAATTACCAATAAAGAATTGTTTTATCAAGACGCAGTGCTGTATTTCTCTTATCAGTTTTTATTGGTACTATTCTAGTAAACATATGACTTTTGTTCACTTTTTATGTAATTTTTATTATTTTTTTAGAGGAAAGGTGAAAAAAAAGCAATTTAATCATTGTTTTTTTTTTACAGTTTTTGTGTTCACTGATCAGGATAAATAACATGATCCTTTCATAGATCAGGTTGTCATGGACATGGCAATACCAATGATGTGTAGTTTATTTTTATTTTTTTTCATTTTTTAAACAATTTTAAATGAGTGGATACAGGAATTTTTTTTTTACTTGAAATTTTATTTAGTATTTTTTTCCTTTTTCGCATTTTTTTAGGTTCCACATGGGGAATTAAAGAGGACCTTTCATAGTTCCAGATATCATAAACTAAGTATCAGGATAAGTAGGGCATAGTGCAGGGATCTTACTGTGCTTACTATTTTTTCTGGGTGCCGCTCCGTTCACCTGCTGTGGCCCCCGTTAAATTCTCCCTCCTGGTATGCTAATTTTAGTATCGGAATAGGGGGGAGGCGTCTCCTTCTCCCTGGCTGTTGCGCTGTCCAATCGCAGCAAAGAAGGTGATTTTTTTTCTCCCTGGCTGTGGCGCTCTCCGCTGCGATTGGACCGTGCTACAGCCAGGGAGAAGGAGACGCCCACAGAGAAAGACTCAGTCTCCTCCTCATTGTTCTGACACTAAAATGAGCATACCAGGCGGGAGAATTTAACGGGGGCCACAGCGGGAGAACGGAGCTGCGCCCAGAAAAAATAGTAAGTGCAGTAAGATCCATGCACTATGCCCTACATATCCTGATACTTAGTTTATAATGCCTGGACCCATGAAAGGTCCTCTTTAAAGCATCATTAACCTTTCAACAAATTTTGCATTAATCAATAGTCCAGTATATGTACAAGAGAAATAACTATTTCTAGCCATCATTTCACTTGTATCTGGCATTTTTCCTCTGTGCATAGTTCATGTCTAGTGTGCAGTCTCTCAGAAATGGTTGGTAGAGACTAGCTGCCATTCACTGCGCACAGAAAGTAGAGGAGAATATGCTTCCTAATCTTTTCTTATGCACTTAGTCATCTATTGCAGCTTATTGTGTAATTAGTTTTATACAAACACTTGATCTGATCAGACCCTGCCTCTGGCAAGGCCTGGCAAGCTTCCGTACATGGTACGCCCAGAGGCCTTTGTAATGCCTCCAGCTGCTGTATGTTACTGCTGACACTCGCTGCTGATGGCAGTGGCTCAGTTAATGATGCATTAAATCAATGCTTAACATGTTACACATTTACAGGATGGTACATGAAATAGTCAAAAAATATATATTTATCTACTATATATCTGTCTATTTATTTTTGCCATTAATTTTATAGTTGGTACCGGTATAGTCTACATTATGACAAAAAAGCAGAGTTGAGGCAGCATTGATATTTGCAGCATGGTGGCTCAGTGGTTACCACTGCTGCCATGTAGCACTGTACATCAATAAACTAAGAGGTAAATGTGATGACCACTGTGATAAATTTGATGTATCTTTAGACTGCCTACATGTTAGACAGGATTAGTAAATCTGCCAATGTATCAGTTTTGCCCAGAGTGTCCCTATATGTCACAATGTGGGGGGAGGGGATAAACACCAGAATGACAACAGAAGGAAAAAGACCAGGAACTAGGCCTCAAGGTTAAGGAAAGGGAACAGGAGACCACCTAGGAAACCCTAGACCTAGCCCTGACTCCTGTCAGTATGAATAGACCCTGAAGGTGGGAATATTCATACACCGGAAACCTAGGCCCTAGTAATCCTGAAAAGACCTAGCAGTAGTGAGAGATTCTGAGACTACTGGTTCCTTCCCAGATGAACGAACCAGCGTCTACCTGAGGCCTAGTAAACAATGAGCAATAGAGAACTACAAAATACAAGCAAAGTACACTTATATTAAATAGAAAATGGATGAGCAGGAACTCAGACAAGAACAACACACCAGCTCTTCCAACTCCAAGCAGATAATATCAACCGCATGGTAAGAAGTGTGAGTCCAGGCTAAATAAAGAGCAGTAATGACCAGAAGCTTTACCTGGGATAAGAGGTGTGGTCATTGTGCAGTGACCAGGATGCGAGTTTAATAGTCTATAGTTTATTCGTGATGCCAATTGCAGCGTGCGCAGGGTACTGTTGCAGGGCTCTTTAAGGTGTTGTAACTCACGTAACCAGGTTAGGAATGCCAGAGTGGTGTAATGTCTCTGTATAGTGGTGATAATGGTGTCAACGGTGTCTCCTACCTGGGTACGGCTGGACTCCTGGATCCTGGCTCACTTGCAATAAATTGAGGGTAGTGATAGTGGGAGTAATAGAGGAATTTGCAGCATAAATTGAGATCCAGACTTTTGGTGAAGTTCAAAACTTGTTTTTACTGATTGTAACTTTCATCCAAGCAAGATACAGCTTTTGTCGTAGGTCCCAGCAGGTATTGGCAATGGTTGGCAGGAATTTATGCTTCTGCTCTCTCATGTACCTGGAGCTTTGCAGGAAGGGACGTCTGCATAGTAGCTCTGTAATGTGGCAGGGATTTATGCTTCTGCACTGTCTATCTTCTGCTGTCTGGGGACTGACTAGCTGAGGAGGAATATTCTTGGGTCTCCTGGGTCTCTGGATTTTACTCACAGTTATCTTCACAGGGTATGGTTTCTTCCTGGAACCGGAGTTGTCTGCAACTTTCTGCTTTGTTTCATCCAGCTGAGCTGCAAAGCTCAGACTGGGCATCTGATCAAATCTCAGGACGAGACTTGGTCCTTGCTGTCTTCCCTATGCAGGGAGAGCTAGAACTGATTCTAACTGGTTTCTTCCTCCCTTGCTGCAGGATGTGGGAAACTCCACTTATCCTAAGCAGAGGGGACAGAACAGAACAGGACCGTTCCACTCTGAATGACCATAAGATTAAAACTATCCCTACCAACGATGCTGCCACCTGCTGGTAGACCTGAAACATTACAAGGAAAAAAATTACATTTAAAATGGTTTTATATGCACAATTGTGAATGACATGAGCAAAATCACATCAGATGACAATATT